>NC_085857.1:950395-975395 GCF_034702125.1 Engraulis encrasicolus | reverse complement strand
GGGGTGCGCGAGCTGAATAGAGCAATGGTGGATATGTGTGTTTTATATCTAGCATTAATGCATATTAATTTGTTTTTAATTTTATGAATGAATTGTATGCTGGAAGGATCCATCTGAAGTGCAGTTTAACTCCTTGACTATTGGAAAAGAGGATTCCCCAAAACGACTGTGCATAATGTGCAGTGATTGCGCAGTAAATCCTTACTTGCGTGGCCATCAGCACACCATAAATTGACTTGGGGGGTGCGCGAACCACATTGAAATGTGCAAGGGGGTGCACAGGGGAAAATGTTTGGGAACCACTGGGTTAGGGGGTACTCATGGCACAATATAAAGGCTTATATTATATATTAGGGGGTACACAACACAAAGAAGGTTGGGAAGTAGACCACTACAGTACATATATACAGTATGTACACATCCAGCGTGACCCTCCCCCACACACAACACCACACCACACCACACACATTACATTATTCATAACGGGCATCAGGACACTAGCATTATGCATTATGCCAGTCTGGGACTTGGCACGCTGAGACTTGGCATGCTTTGATATCACTGACATCAATAGAGAGATAGAGAATAATCTCTACAAACCACATCCACATCCTCTGTTTTGCATACAGCTTTGAACATCAACATTGATTTTAGATAGACAGGTCATATCATGTAATGTCAGATCATGTTTTTTAATTCTTTCTTCTTAAATGTTGATCAGCCCCTTAGTTTTTATATTTTTTCTTATTTTTAAAATGTGTCTTTATGAAACTGTCCTTTTATGGTTTGCCCTATAACATAACCTATCCCCCCCCCTTTTTTTTTGTTCTACATGATGCTCAGATTTTAGATCTTATTGTGACTTTTCTCTTCTTTTTTTTTGGCAAGTGGTATTTGTATTTTGTCCTATGTCCTCAAGTATATCTATGTGTTTCTAGGGTTGAAAGATTCCTTTCAAGTCCTCCTACTTGTCCAGCACTTTGGACAGCTACCTCTGTTGTATTTTAAAGTGCTTTATAAATACAATTGACTTGACTTGACTTGAAGCTTTCAACCGAATCCAACTGACATTGTAGCCATGCACTGCGGCGCACAACTAAAGTCCTGAATACAATGACGGTTTCACATTTTCATGAATGTTTCACAACGTATGTTCTGACCTACACTGCAAAGATCCAACCTTAACTATTAAAATCTATTTGTATATACAGTAGCAGGCCTTAAAAAGTAAAACAAAATCAAAGGTAAACTGCACAAACACAAGAGACTGAAAAAGATCATTTACCGGTAAATTTAGCAATGTAACCTAACCCTAATTGTTGTGACACGCCTGTAACAAGCATTAGTAACTCCTTGGCAAAATAGTGTTGCCATTAGGCCTGCAAAAATATATCCTAATTGCCATGCTGCCAGTTATTAAGTTCACCAAAAAAATACTCTGAACCATTAATTAAGGAAAAGTAGCAGTATGTTGTTGCTTTGATTACAGTATCAAAACACATCATTAGTTTATACCGTATCTATGTAGGGTCCAACACACAAGAGTGTTTCAAGTTTCTACTTGAAACTGTTCCAATCAGCTACCAAACAGGAAATAGTTTGAGGAGATGAAGTAAACCAACTTCAAACCAACTCTTCCCTTTTGCCTTCACAAAATCTATACTTCAAAAGCCCTCTGAACCCTCTGTTGTCTCATACACAGGCATGAAATCATTACCACAGATGTATCATCTGATGGCAAAAAATGGGGAAATATGCTGTGAGCTTTGTCCAATGACATCAAAGAGTTGTTAGTTCTTCCAACTCATTTCTTCATCTGTATATATGCGTATGGCTTCTAAAAATGTGACCTACGTTCAGCTTCAGAAAAGCATTTAGCTACAGAGAGTTGTGCATAAAATTCACATTATTGAGAGCACAAAAAAACCCTCCTTAAATGCTGAGTCCCAATTCCACAGCCCATCATTCTGCTGTCTCTTGCGAGTTGTTGTCAGTGTGTGTGTGTGTGTGTGTGTGTGTGTGTGTGCGTGCGTGCGTGCATGTGTGCGTGCGTGCGTGCGTGTGTGCGTGCGTGTGCTCTACAAGGCTCTGTGGTTAAATTTTATCTTATATGATTCATATGCAGATTATTATATGTACATGTCTATGCAGGAATATTGAGATATGTGTATATGACTATATGTATATATCGTTCCAGTATGTAAGCATTGTAATCTGTATTGAGTGTCAGCTCAGCTGAGGTGTGAGTGAGCTAATTAGCATCTGTAAAGGGCCTGGCAGGCCACGAGGCTGGGTGTGCTCACAGTATAAATGCGCTGAGAGGACACAGCCAAATGTGCATTCTACCTTGGAAGATCAGCGAGAATGGTGTTCTATCGCTGGGATGTTGCCCTGTTCTTATGGAGCAGTTATGAATAAAGAAAATCTGCAGAAACTCACCGAACCCAAAGTGCTTGTCTGACAGTAATAGAGAAAATACCCACATTTAATGGTGTCAGAAGTGGGATAATGATGGAGCTGCAGACAGGGGAAAGATGGACTATTCCAGGAAGGACAACATCTCAAAAAACTTGGCCAAGTAAGAAGTGGAAGAAACCTACTGGAAGAAGTTCATCAAAGACCTGCCGACGGCAAAAGTCGGACCGCATTCTGGGCCCGGTGAGTAGATTCCAATAACGTTAATCCAATAACGTAATTATTTCAAATAATTGTATTATGTTAGCTAAGGAAGTGGGAAGTTAAGCTGAAATGTACAGTTGTTTGAAATGATGAGGTTGGGGGAAATAAAGAAACCAAAAATGGATGATCCAGCGTATTACCGAGGATGAGGGAGTGTTTGAGTTATACAAACGGCGGGCACTGCACACTTTTATGTGGCCTATTAGAAGCGGTGTACAATATGAACGGCGTATGTGGTAGGTGGTCGATTTCAAGGTCTTAGGTTGGACAGGCTCATTTTTGGATATGAATTGGACGGTCAGCAAAAATAGATGCTCAAAATATTGTTCTTTGGGGGAGGGAGAGTTGCGTAAACTAGGGTAGCACACTGCACACTGAAATATGTGGCCTTAAAAGCAGTGTTTAAATTCTGAAGGGCATTCATGCGATAGGTGGTCGAACCCAAAGACGTATGATGGGCAGTCGTATTTTTGTGAGAATCGGGCCGAATGAAGCGCTGATAGTTATGGTTTCGGATGATCTTATGTAATATAATTATTGATATAGGACAGGCACGAATCCATGGAAGAGAGATCTCGGTGTGTATGATAGGCCTACTATGTGTGTGTGGCATTACTCAAGGAGCAGAGGAATAATTGTATGGACAAATTTAAATACTAGGTGAAGATGTTTAGCTTTTTCCCCGTCGGAAGATGAAAAATAATTTTAATTATGGATCAACCTCTGGTGTAATTTTAATAGTGGAAGTTAATAATTTTTGCTGTATGTGAATTTGGGCATAGAGAGAGAGAGAGAGATAGAGAGAGAGTATGCCAGTGTGTGTGTGTGTGTGGATCCACAAAAAGAATGTATGTGTGTGTGTAATTTTGTGTGGCTCTGGATATGGTGTGATATCAGAGAGAGGGAGAGAGAGAGAAAAAGAGAAAGAAAGGAGAAAGAAAAGAAAAGAAAAAAAGAGAGAGAAAACATTGATTGGCTGGTAGGTAATGATTGGATTGAAAGATGAGAAGAAAGTACAGAGAAGTAAAAGGTTTTTGAAAGTGTGAAAATAGATGGAAAGAATGATTTCTTTTGGATGGAGATATCGAGTGTAGAAGGAACAGGTCAGGTAGGGATGAAAAGCAAAGGGCTGAGAGGCCATATAGACTGTGTTGGCTGGAATTATTTCAGATTATAATATACATAGCAAGATAGAAAGATAGCCTACTTTGAAACATAGAATAAGAATGGAAGAAGGAATGAAGTGGAGCACAAGGTAACTAAAGAGTGGAAGCTAACAGAGTGGCTAAAGAGTGGGAGCTAACTGAGTGGCGACATGGCGAGTAAATTGGTTGGTGGTTGTGGCGGTATGTGACATCTGTTCAATAAGCTTTGACTGGGTTGAATGTGAAATCATATAGGCTAGCAGGAAGTGTGGAAGTCAGAATGGCTATGCAGAAATTTGAATTGGGGTGAAAATGCATGCAGTGTGAACTGATAAGGTATTTTAACATCATACGAGGAGAAAAGGTAAATTTCTGTGGATGTGTGTTACTCTGTTTGGCCACTAGGGGTTAATTACCATGGCAATGGGAAGAGAGATGGAAGCTGAAGTGACTGTTTGGAAGCTGGAAGCCGGAACTAGCTTTTAAATTTTCATTTGAGAAGAGCGGAATGGAATGGAATATTCCTTGTGGGAAAAATAAAATAAAATAAAATAAAAAAGGAGAAACATGGGAACAGAAGTCGCTGAAAATTAAGGGTACTTGGTTTGGGTGAGAGAGATCTGTTTCTGCCCCAGCATGGAAGAGGTCTGTGAGTGTCTTTATAAATGTAAATGAATGTGTCAAGAAGGGGTGACGGTCTGGAAGGAAAACATTAACATGTCTGATCTTGAAGAATTAAAGAAAGCAATGGATGTTAATTTGCGGGCAACTGAAAGATTGACTTGAGAATACTTAACATATATTTGCAATACATTGATGACCAGGGGGCTAGGAGTGGTTAATTGCCTAGAGTGTGGAGACCCAGTGTGATTTAACAGGTGTGGGGGAACTCCCAGACTGGCGGGGGCCCTATGGGCAAGTGTGTTATCACTGGTTTGAAGTGGTTCTTAGACTTTTAAAGTTGGCTGATAAACATTTGAAAGGAAGAAGGGACTGAAAGAACTCAAAGTTAACAAACAATTTAGCATGGAGTGAATGAAGAAGACAGGAAGGTCTTAGCCTAAATAGGATTATGATAATAGGCTGCGATGGACAAAGGGTGGAAGTGTTTTGTCTGCTGAGAAAAGGGAGAATGCTATAGAATTTGACTGGAGAGTAGAGAACAAATTGTTTAGATTGATGATAAAAGTGAGTAGATGAGATAGGAATTAAAATTGTTTAGAGATTGAATTGTGTAATTAATTTGATTGTACAGTTAGATTGTGTATGTCTGAGTTGGCTAATGAATGAGAGTGTGAAATTGAGATAGTCTATCCAAAGAATTGATACTGCGCTCGCTGTTTGTGTCTTTACAGATCGACCAGGGCGGAGATGGTGGCCAGTGACTGAGGGTTACAACGGAGCGACAGAGGTCTATCCTAGGGAGGAGACGATGGGGCTTAGAGGAGACAGTCAGCTAACAATGACGATGGGAGCCAGCTAAGAAGAAGCCAGACGGTGGGGCCACCAGACCAGGAGGCCAGTACCCAGGACAGACCAGACCAGGGGCTGGAAAACCCACCAGGCGGACAGCAAGTCATTTACAACGGAAAGCTAATCAAGATGAAGAACACAGGACAACAGTCTACGTGGGCTGACTCGGGGGGTCAATTCAACAAAGGAAGAAATTTCACACCTGAGGCAAAACTAGGAGGGATTCAAAGTGAATTAACAAAGCATCAAATAGACTGGGCACATCTACTGTCGAAATGGGGGAGCTGTCTTCGAAGTGGAAACGAAGGAACACAACATCAGACAATGCATACATTTCAAAGGACTTCAGAAATCTTTAACACATGAAAGCGACCGAAACACAACACTTGGGAACACAAATGTTCAACCTCGAAAGGAGCTAAGAAAGGATTAACGGTCATTAGCACTTTGATGAGACAACAAACAACAGCAAGCCAAATTGCATACATCACAGAGAACAATAGACTCTTTGCGACTGAGCCATGGAGGATGGCGCAGTGAGAGAAAGCAAGAACATGGACATACAGTATCAGTGAATGAAATTGTGTAACTGTGTTTGAACTGTTGAAAGAGCAGGATGAATCAGCTAGGAATGTTATGATGAGAAAGTTGATTAAGTTCTGACAACAAGACGAGGTGCCATATCAATCAGAGTAAATGTACAGAATGTCAGATTCTTGCCACTTACACAACTTGATTATTTAGCAATGTAAACATGAAGCATATAACAACAGAATAATTCATTAGAGGTCAAATCACGGCAATAGCTGAGTGGAAACAGTGTGATATTTCATATTCATTGATAGGATGACAAAGTGTGTGCAAAGTATTTGTGAAATGATATGATTGGATATTCCTGGTAGTCTGAAGACAGTAAATTGATAAGCAAATAGCGAAGAAACATATAACTAATCAAATATTTAGTGAAACTCAAGACAATGTAGAATGGTCAACAGAATCATGGGTTAATCATAGATACATAAACCATAATGTAATGTGTAACACTGTAACACGGTTAAGGGTTGCAGATGGCCTACAGTACCCAGTTAAAATTAATGCAGAATGGTTACAAAGTCATGTTAAATCAATTCTTAACTGAACATGCAGGGCTGTCATATTGAAATGAAGCCATCGTTGGAATTTTCCCTTCACGTCTTGTTTTTCCCTTAAATTGGCAGAATGGGGTTTTTTGCAAGATGTAAGGTTTCGCCAACGATTTAAGAATTGAAATTTGAAATTTGAAGATTGAAGATTGAAGGCATATAAGATAAAAAAATTTAACCCTTGTGAGTCTTTTTGAGACTCAAAATGGGGGATTATGTGGTTACATTTTATCTTATATGATTCATATGCAGATTATTATATGTACATGTCTATGCAGGAATATTGAGAGATGTGTATATGACTATATGTATATATCGTTCCAGTATGTAAGCATTGTGATCTGTATTGAGTGTCAGCTCAGCTGAGGTGTGAGTGACCTAATTAACATCTGTATAGGGCCATGGGGCTGGGTGTGCTCACAGTATAAATGCGCTGAGAGGACACAGCCGAATGCGCATTCTACCTTGGAAGATCAGCGAGAATGATGTTCTATCGCTGGGATGTTGCCCTGTTCTTATGGAGCAGTTATGAATAAAGAAAATCTGCAGAAACTCACCGAACCCAAAGTGCTTGTCTGACAGTAATAGAGAAAAAACCCACAGCTCGTTACAAGAGGGAGCGGCCGTCTCAATTGGCTGGAGTTAGAGAGGACTCGGCTGACAGTGCAACAGCATTTTAGGTCACACACACACACACACACACACACACACACACACACACACACACACACACACACACACACACACACACACACACACACACACACACACACACACACACACACACACACACACACACACACACACACACACTTGCTGTTGCACATTTGAGAGTTTTTTTAAGTTAAAGGTACGCTGTGCAGGAAATGGTCAAAAAAGGTACTGCAACCATGCTGCTCATTGAAACTGGGCTGTTTCTTGCCAAATTTTATCTTTTCATGAAAGTTTACTTAGTAATAAACTAATATTTTCTAGTATGGCCCAAGTACAGTCATTTGTGCAGCTAAAAATGGCTATTTCTGGAAATTCAAAATGGCGGACCATGGAGAAGATCCCCCTTTTCATGTATGAAAAATGCAGTTTTTCCTGTCATAATAGAATTTGATTGTGGTGGTAAGTATTCATGAAAAAGGTAATATTAGTGAATGGCTAGCATGAATTCTGGAAATAAACAACTAAAAATCTCACACAATGTCCCTTTAAGTATACTTTGCTAACTTCTTAAGCCCAGGGCTTTGCCTCTTTCCTCTGTAGAACAAACCAACTTTACTTCCACTCTCTGTCAAGAACTCTGCAGCCCTTTATTTTGACAAGAACTTCACAAGCACAAACCCGTTACCCGTACACACAAACACGTCCTCCGCACATTTCATAGTATTTTCTGACACCAAAGGTTTCTTCTGCTTGAAAGGTTGTTTTTGTTGTTTTATTTGTTTTTATCTTTCGTTTTATCTCCCTATTTCACCCGACCTTTTTTCCTACTGCAGTGTCGTCTCTCCTGTCAGCAAATCTCCTGTGTTATCTACCACCATAAAAGATTCAGCAGGGATTAGGGCTGCAGGGGGAGGAAAATGCAAAAAAAAAATCTGTGACTCATCCAAAGCTTTAGGCCAACAGATGGAGAAAACAAACAATGCTCACCTTCAACCTCTCTCCTCTGTCGTTGACACTCACTGTCTCTCCCTTTTTTTTTATTTATCTCTCATGAGTAAGCATTACACATCTACATCTGCCTCTGCATCTAAATTTCCATATATTGAAGAACCTCTCACTGAGAAAAATTTACTTGGGAAAAGGTCCTAGATAAAACAGCTGCTTTAAGATACAGCATGTCCCTTTTATGAGATTTTTTTTGTAGTTACCAGAATGACAATGAAATAAGTCATCATTTGTCACTAATGACTTATCATGTATCTCTAATGACTTGTGTAATGTCATAGGATGATAGTTAGATGGTGGCACTTATTCGAAACAAATAGCAAGGCATTTCACTGGAGAAACAGTATGCATTAAGAGGCTTCAATGGGATGGCAGTAAAAGAGCATAAGCCTTATATTCTATATCAATCTGGTGTGTAACCGCCCATCAAAAATCAGAACAGGTGATCAGACATGATAAGATGCCACCACAGCTTTTATTTCGAAAGGTCCTCAAGGATAACGAGCTTTTCCAGACTGGTCACTTGAATGACACAGCAGCAGCTGCAGCAACATCGACGAATCGACGACAACAACAACAACAACAACAACAACAACAACGACAACATTTGTAATAAGAAAGAGGTTGCTTTCTCCCCTTGTCACAGAGCAGTGAAGGGGAGAATAGAGGAGGTGAAGCCGAGCATGAGAGCCATTGCAGTGCAGAAAGGAAGCCTTTGACATTTCTCATTTGCCACCCAGAGAAAAGGGGGCGAGGGGGTCAGTCGGGGGCGTCATGGTTGAAAAACGAACGTCTGAGTGGTAGTGGTGCCATGCCAAAGACAATGATTACCGCTGCCACTTGGACAGCACAGCATGGCAACCAGCGTAACCTCTAGCCCAGAGACACTGGAGCAAAACAGAGTGGCCCATGGATCACTGCCGCCAAAATGACTTCACCGGTTCTGCACAAATGTTTAGGTTTCAAAGGCAGAGTCTTCCTTAGTTTGAGTGTGTGTCTGCACCTTGCTGAACAACCGTAATCCACAGACAACTATCTAGTTGTCAATATTGATTGATGGGTCCTGAATTATAACGGCTGAGCCATCCAGGGGCCGAGCGGTGGTGGTGCCATGCCAAAGACAATGATTACCGCTGCCACTTACAACCTGGGCAGCGGGGCGACTCAAGTGATCCTTGACCTGGAGACAGCGGAGCAAAACAAGGGTGGCATTGGCTGACTGCCCACAAATTACTTCACCGGTCCTTCACAAATGTTCGGGTTTCGGAGGTAGGGGTCTGAGTGAGTGTGAGTGTCTGTACCTTGCTGAAAAACATCAGTATGCTTTTGCAACACACACTATATCGTAACAGTCATGCTAATAAAGCACAATTTTACTCCAATGAATTTACATGGCAGAGTAAACTCATATACCATCTCCCATCCTCCATGGAGACGGATTCCTCTTTGCTTTTGCTAGACTGTTTGACGAACTTTACGCCGGGGACCCAGGTTCGTTTCCAGCCCAATGTCATTTCCTGATGCATCCCCATCTCTCCCTCTCATTTCCTGATGCATCCCCATCTCTCTCTCTCATTTCCTGATGCATCCCCATCTCTCTCTCTCATTTCCTTCTAACTATCCTCAACAAAGCACAAATCTAAAATGAAAGCCAAAAAGACCAAAAAGAAATGTTCAAAAATAAGTCTTGCATGTAATTTGATTCAAGCCAAGAGAAAAAATGAATACATGCCTCTATCTCTCTCTTTCTCTACCTGAGTGTGCGTGTGTGCATGTGAGTGTGTGTCTGCGCATGCGTGCAGGTGTCAAAAAGCGCTTACACACCCATTATCATGTCTCTTCCATTCATGCTCAAGCACCCCAATCTGAGGGGTGAATACCTCCCCAGCAAGTGAATGCAGCTACGGGCCAGAACCCCTTAAGCCCTCTCATCATCCTGGCAAGCCCTGCTATCGCGCCACAGGAGATGGGGCGGGGGGGGCTTAGACCAGGAGAGAGAGCAAGCCCTGCTATCGCGCCACAGGAGATGGGGTGGGGGGGGGGGGGGGGGGGGGGGGGGGAGGGGGGGGGTGGTGGGGGGTAGGGTGGGGTAGCTTAGACCAGGAGAGAGAGCGATGAGACTGGCGAAGGCAAGCCGTGCACAAAAGCTCTGCAAGCAGCTGAGAGGGGATAACAAGGATAATGGGGGACAGGCACAGTGCAGAAGCACACAGGGATGGAGGCTGTGGCAGGAATGGAGGCTCGGGAATGCTGGCACTAGATAAGGCATCCAGCTAAACACTCTCACGTCTCCCTTTCCACATCCTCCATAACCACTGAGGCACACCAAACTCAGCTCCAGGCTGTTTTTAGACCCACTGGGCCTTTCTCAAAACCTAGTGCCGTGCACTTCCAAGTGTATCTGCCTAATTAGTCTCACCCAGTGATTGGATATTCCGCAGAGATCAGCAAAGAGTATAGGTTTTGAGAAAGGACAAAATACTGACTTCCAGACAAATGTATAAGCTGGTGTTTACATTCTCATTCTACTGTATAAACAAACTCACAAACTCATTGGCTTGATATGAGCAGCAGAAGCTCCTTACGGTAAATGCACATGTTTCTTCAAGGATCTGAAGAGGAGGGATGTCATTTGATTTAAAGTTATATCATCAAACATCAACAGGGATACAAATCTGACATATAAATTCATTCATTCAATTCATCTGCGATAATTGTGTCTCCACAATAGCCATGATCGTGTTTGATATATTGTAATTAAATCAGTCTACTCGGAACTAAGAAAATCTTTGATAAAATTGCTATAAATCCCTTTTGCCATCACTTTTGATTCTAAAATGAAATGAGGTATGGATTGACACATTTTTGGACAGCTGTAGAATAAGATAGTGCTAGTAATCACAACACATCTGCAGCAATGGAGCAAATCAAATGCTATTTTGGAATTGGTTGGTCCCATAGAATGTATAATGTACGTCTTATCCTGAACCACAACAACAACACCACCATCACCCCTCATCCCCACACCACCCCCTACACAACCCATTTACTGTACACACAGCGATAACACACCACCACTCCTTAATGTGTGCACTCACACAACATAATAGGAGCACATCTGTTCCATTCACAACATGCATATTGTATACCGCTGGCCTGTCTATATTATCTTGCCACTATACGAGACACCACCCATACAGTAATTGAAAGGTCCTGTGAGGCAAAACACTTCAGCTAGAGCGCACAATGAGCCCTCCGATATCAGCAGTTTGCACAGGCCCGGCAGCAGCCCAATGCTATTGGGTGGGCCTTCCCGGTTGTCTGGGGGGGCCCATTAAGACGGGGGGTCTGGGGGTCCCCCCCCAGAAAATTTTGAATTTTTTAGATGCAATTTCCTGCATTTTAACCAAATTGTGTCCTGTTTCAGCTCAATATTAGAACCACACTTTTGTTTCTAAATACAGGAAGATTTTGTTTTTCCAGGGACACACATTTTTCCATAACTTAACTTAGGAAATAATCAGTGAAATACTTTTGCCCACTGACTTGTTACTCGTGCAACCTGAAAGTTCACTGAATCATGGAGACCAGCATCCACTGAGTGAATCTTGGGTTTTTATTTGTCACAATTCGAAAATATATCTCCCATCTTTTTAAAAAAATAAATAAAAGTGAAAACAATGTATAAATCATTAGGCCTATGGTCGGGCATGTCTTTGTATATACAGTAGGTAATTAACAGTAGGCTAAACTTAACATACTAGGCCTGGTTCACAAATGCATTCCTATACATTAAAGTAAACAGCATTCAATAAGCTTTCAGACAGAATAGTTTTTAGTGCAATTATTTTGGTATAGGTAACTACTTTGAGTCCATTCACAGGTAAATAGTTAAGTATTCTCCTTTTCCTCTTTTTTTTTTAAACAATAGGGCAGCGACCCTGCGTGTGTGTATTAACAATACATTCTTGAATCATGAAGTGGTCAGGAAAATCTCTGAAGGGAGGCAATATATAGTAGCCTGAACAGTTAACCAAACAACATTCAAGTAGGTGTTTTCTTCTTCACGGCAGTGCGTATTGTTAACAATCCATTCTTGAATCATGGTCAGGCAAACCTCTGAAGGTAATTAACATCAAGTAACAATCAAGTGACCTTTTTTCAACTTCACTGCAATACAGACATAGGAAAAGGTTTGTACACCCTGGGCTACAAAGCTGGGTAATTACATACTTTCAGACAAACAAGACTATTACTTGCTGTACTGTGAATTTTTACATGTTATGGTCAATAAAAAATATGATAACATGCAATAGATTGGGCAGTATTAGATGAAGCAGACACAAATTGTTCATTCATGTGATTCTGGTTAAGATCAGACCATGTTTAATGGTCAATTTGAATTAAAATGTGAGATTCTAAAGGGTGTACAAACTTATCCCTATGACTGTACACTTAAGTACAGTATATCACGAAAGTGAATACACCCCTCACAGTTTTTGCAGATTTTTGAGTAAACATTTTTATAGGAAAGCATTACAGAAATTTCACTTTGACACAATGAATAGTGACCTTTTAACAACTTATTTAACCGCTTAAATGTCTTGTTCACTCAGAAAAAAGCAAAATACACCCATTAATGTTTGAACATGTACTCACAAAAGTGAGTACACCCCAGATTAAAATCCGGTAGAGAAGGGGCTGTGTTGGCTCGAATCGTCTCGAAATGAAAAGGGAGGTCATCAGTGTGCGTTTCAACCTTTCTTTGCATTGAACTTTTACATTTTCAGTCTGCATCTGGCTTAAATAGATTGGTGTGAGATTTGAATGCAATCCTATGGAGAATATCATGATCTGCTTCAGTAGTCACAGTGCATGTTGACATGCATGTTTCTTTTAGGTGTATTTCAGATTGCCAATGTTGACAGCATTCATGCATCCCCAAACCATGTTAGTCCCACTACCATGCGTGGCTACTGAGAGGATACACTTTTTTTTGTAAAACTCACTTGTTTACCACCACACATGCTTGACACCATCTAAAGCAAATTTATTTATCTTGGTCTCAAGAGAGATGAACAGACCAAGGATATGGATCACTGGAACCATGTCGTGTGATCTGAAGAGACCCAGATAAACAAATATACTTTAGATGGTGTCAAGCATGTGTGGTGGTAAACAAGTAAGTTTTACAAAAAAAAGTGTATCCTATCAAAAGCCAAGCATGGTAGTGGGACTGACATGGTTTGGGGATGCATGGATGCTGTCAACATTGGTAATCTGAAATACACCTAAAAGAAACATGCATATCAACATGCACTGTGACTACTGAAGCAGATCATGATATTCTCCATAGGATTGCATTCAAATCGCACACCAATCTATTCAAGCCAGATGCAGACTGAAAATGTAAAAGTTCAATGCAAAGAAAGGTTGAAACGCACACTGATGACCTCCCCTTTCATCCCTTTTCATTTGTTTCATTTCGAGACGATTCGAGCCAACACAGCCCCTTCTCTACCGGATTTTAATCTGGGGTGTACTCACTTTTGTGAGTACATGTTCAAACATTAATGGATGTAGGCCTATTTTGTTTTTTTCTGAGTGAACAAGAAATGTAATCGGTTAAATATGTTGTTAGAAGGTCACTAATCATTATGTCAAAGTGAAATTTCTGTAATGCTTTCCTATGAAAATATATACTCACAAATCTGCAAAAACTGTGAGGGGTGTACTCACTTTCGTGATATAACTTACTGTAAACTAAACAACATTCAATTAATCATTCAGACACAATTTTTTCCCCTGTGCATAAATCCTGCCCAATAGTACACTATAACACATAAGAACTCCAAATAAGTGTACTCACGTTTCTGGAAACAAGACATACGAGAACTAAACAACATGTGAGTATATTATATTTAGGACCTCTGGCCCACCTACCATACCTTCAGGGCCCACCAGAGGGCCACAGCCCATAGTTTGAGAATCACTGTCCACTTCACTGTCTTCCACTGGTTCAGCGTGTCTTGTGTGTGTGTGTGTGTGTGTGTGTGTGTTAGGGCAGCGATCCGCCTACACCCTTGTGAGTGTGTCACAGAACACAGAGGGCCACAGCCCATAGTTTGAGAATCACTGTCCACTACTGGTACTTCTTCCACTGGTACAGCGTGTCTTCCACTGGTTCAGCGTGTCTTGTGTGTGTGTGTGTGTGTGTGTGTGTGTGTGTGTGTGTGTGTGTGTGTGTGTGTTAGGGCAGCGATCCGCCTACACCCTTGTGAGTGTGTCACAGAACACAGAGCTTGCTGGGGATGCTGCTGGGGATGCTGCTCGTTGTTCTTGGCATGGTCTTCTTTATCTGTTCATGAGTAAACATTATTTTCAGATTAGTGAGTGTTATGTAGGCCTATATTTGGTGTCATTACTTATTCAGCACCCACCCATATAGACTTTATTTAAGAGTTATATTTTTGTATAGTTCTATATTTTTAGCCCATAGCCTACTTTGTGTTGATTGACCAACAACAACTTAAGTAAAACTATTATGAAGTTATTTAAAAACTCAAGCTCACCCTCAGTAAAGTGGTAGGCGACGATGTGCAGCTGCGTGGAATCTTCGCAAGACAGCGTCCCTCCATTCGTCCCTGAATTTTTTGGTCAAGTCCTTCTCGAAGGCCAGTTTTATTAAATTGGCCTTACGTTTGTGCAGCATGCTTTGTCTGTGGTCGGTGAAAACATTCTTGAGAGTGGAAAAAGAGTTCTCACAGACAGCAGTGCTTGCGCCAAAAGTCAGAGCATGTTTCAGAGCTGTGATCACGCCTGGCATAGCCTCAAGTGCTGGGTGGAAATGTTTTAAAACTTTCCTCGCCGTCCATTCACCCCCATCAGGTGGAGATGTGTCTTCCATCCTCCCGTGCAAGAATTGTTTCGCAACGGTGAACTCTGTGTCGACAGCGGTTGTGTTGCTGAGTGCTAGTAGAGGGCGTATTTTGGAGATGTCCAGAAAAGTGGGATCATTTGGGTCCAAGGCTTTCAGTCCGTGCATGATGGTGCAGTTGCGCTCCCCAAAACGCGCTTTGATTTCCCCACAGACAGCATCGATGCAGCTGAAGAATAACCTTCGCAGTTGGTCTTCGCTATTTGGGTCGTCTTGCGTCACTCTGGCCTCCACGACATACATGTCAAACGCTGGGTTCAGCGTGCGCCTTCTTTTCGCCACCGGCTCTGTACCCTGGCAGCACTCCAATAGGGCCTTGAATTCCGTTTCCTCCCGCAGATTCTCGATGCAAGCACACGCTGAATTGACGAGTTGTGCGCCAGTGAGTAGATCCATGTCCTCTCTCTGCAGCATGGCATTGGGGGGATCCAGGAATGAGAGTATACGGTGAACCATCTCAGCAATAAAGCGAAAGCTCGGCTCAGCCATAATGCGCAGTAGCCCCGAGGCTTCGACGCGCACCTCAGCACCGTAACTTCTCTTCCCGTCGATATCTTTGAGCAATGCGACGAGGTCATCAAAGGACTGAAGAATGGCTGAGACGGTGTTTAGGTGACCCGTCCACCGTTGATCTAGGAGCCGCTTCAATCGCTCGCCCTTGTAGAGGATGGCCACAGTTGGTTTACGGCAGAATTTGTAAAGCATATTGCATGCATTAAAAAAATCCACCAGTAGCTGCTCTCCCGACAGGGCGTGGGTGATCACCAGATGTAATTGGTGATTAAAACAGTGCACATAGGGTATCTCACGGCACAATTTTCTCTGCAGAAGCTTTTGCACTCCACCATGTTTACCTGACATCAGGGAGGCGCCGTCATAGACTTGGCTGATGATTTTTTGTGGGCTTAATCCTGCTTTGGTCAACTCGCCAATGATGCAATCCGTCAGTGTGGCAGCATCCCCCTCATCCAATGTAGCGATGGTCAGAAGGCGTTCAGTTGGCTCCAGGAGACCATTGATGTAGCGCAGAACGATCGAAATGTTCTCTCTCCCAGTAGGATCTCGCGTGCCATCGGCCTTAATGGTGTAGAAGGATTCTCCGACCTCCCGCACGATGTGCTCCGTCACCATAGTAGACATAATGTCAACTATTTCGTTCTGGATTTCGTGGCTGGTGTATCTAGCGTTGCGTGGCATAGTTAGGGCTATCTTGGCTAACTTGGGGTCTTTTCTCAAGGTGTATTCGAAGAGAGACAAAAACAATCCACAGCCACTTTCATCCCTGCTGTCAAAGGAGTCATGGTCACCTCTGAACGGCAGCTGGTTTACGGACAGGAATTCTATGACATCTATTACGGATGACAAGTAATACCTGTTCCGCTCCAGCTGATCGTCGTTGAGTAGGGTGGATATTTCTTGACCAGTTTCCCTTCTCTTCTCCTTCTCCCTCCACATAGCTTCGCAGGTCAGATGGTCCCTTGAATCCCCGTGTTTATTAAGTCCCTTTCCCCTTTCCACGGCATGCTTCCAATCCCGGAACCCACTCAGAGTAAATGTCGTGTCCGCGGACGACGAGGTACGAAATTTACGGCAGGGAAAACAAAACGCTGCGTCTCTTTTGACGGAGTACTCCAGCCACTCTCTGCTTCTGTACCAGTCGGTACTGAAGGATCTAGGTTTCCCTGAGAAAAGACGTTTAGGGTACGTCTGAAGAATTACTTGGGCTGGCTTTTCAGTACCAAGATCTTCCGAGCTGGAGTCAGCAGACGCTCCTTGGTCAGATGCAGGCACTGCAGGCTGGATCGGCGCAGGTGCCTGATGACTGTCATACGAATCGTTAACCTCCACAGACTTTTTGAGGAATCTTCGTATATCCATGATCTTATTTCTGTTTTGTTTTTAGCTTAGCCTGCTTTCGTTGCTATCACTGACACTGACGTTCGCGCTCATTTCTGACAGTTCTATGATTGGCTAGCCTACGTTATTTCCGAATGTTTGTGAACAATGGGTATGGAGCATTTCCGTTCAACCCACATCATGGGAAAAATAATCTAAATATCTAAGATAAATCTAATAATCTAAAATATTTTAAATCAATGATTCTTTCTTTTTATGCCCTTTATAGTAGTCTGTCTGGATTTTTTTTTTTTTGTCACTTTTTTTTTTTTTCGTCACTCCGTGGGTGGGCGGGCCTACGTCACTCAGTGGGCGGGCCTGGCCCCCTAAGGCCCGCCCATGGAGCCGGGCCTGAGTTTGCAGCCGACACTGATAATAAACACAGCACCTCCGCACCGGGTCTGCCAGCCAGGCCCTGTGCTTTGCTGCTCCGTGTGTACCGTTATGGGGTGCATTTCTCGAAACCAAAGTTGCTTACTACATTAGCTACTTTGTCGTTTTCAATGCAATTTCCCATTGGCAACTACCAGTTGCTAACAGGCTCACAACTTCTCTTTTGAGAAAGGCACCCCTGTACTGTGCAGTGGCCTCTGCTATTGACCAGCAATTCCACAGTGATTAAGGATGCAGCCTCACACCCCACACAACCACAGCAGCAGGAAAAGATGAGCTGTGACTGAATAAGCCAGAGGGGTGGGGAACCTAAGACTCGAGGGCCAGGGGTGGGGAACCTAAGACTCGAGGGCCAGGGGTGGGGAACCTAAGACTCGAGGGCCAGGGGTGGGGAACCTAAGACTCGAGGGCCAGGGGTGGGGAACCTAAGACTCGAGGGCCAGGGGTGGGGAACCTAAGACTCGAGGGCTGTTTGTGGCTGTTTTATTTGGCCACCTATATCATTTTAATGTTATGCAGCTTCACATGAAATATTGCATATTTTATAAAGGACTCTTGGAGATTGCATTTGTAAATATAATTAAATGATATTCAGGGGACCTAGAGAAGGTGGGGTCTTTTTTAAAGGTGGCTGGGCTGCCTTCAATATAGGCCTAAAGTGCAGAGGGAAATCTTGGTTTGCGTTCATAATACGGCCCTCGGAGGACTTCTACGGCCCTCGGAGGACTTTTACGGCCCTTGATGGAATTCGAAGTGGCCCTTCGCATGATAAAGGTTCCCCACCCCCTGGAATAAGGGGACACCTACATGCATGTAGCCCACTGTATTCGACTTGAAAGCAGATGAGGGCCAGCAGAGGAGTGTTGGACTGATGAAGGTGGGAGGGGTTAAGAAAGGGTTATGATGACTGTCAGGAAGTCGCTGGCTATGTTTAGCATTATAGGAGCACGTAAGGGGAACTCGCACACCTTGGTTGCCGATGCAATAGTGTCCTATTACTGCATGTTTCGAAAATAATAAAAAAAAGTGCTATCCAAGAGAACAATGCAAACTTTCGGTCCCATTCAGACCATGCTCAGTGCAAAGTATGTTTAGTATTATGCCATTTGGGTGGTTCTATTAGACTATAGCACAAGCTAAATGGCATATTCTTGCTCTGCAGTATTTTTCAAGCTGTGACAGATGTTAACTCCCCAGCTGCCCGGCTGCACTTAAACTGAAGAACACAGAGACATACTACCAGCAGTATTTGACTATTTGGACTTCGCCTGATGGAAAAAAAACGTCTTATTATGGGTGCATACTGTTCTCTAGTTGTTTGTCCATCTGTGTGTAACGCTTCCTCTGTGTGTGTGTGCTATCATTTTGAAAGGTTGGAGAGATTTGTACCAAATCAACATTTTGAGGTTTGAGTTCTACCCATTTCCATTTCCGCTGTAATCTGCGTTGGGCAAGTTGCCTTCACAAATAATTACTTACAGTCTCATGGAAAATAGTGTGTGTGTGTGTGTGTGTGTGTGTGTGTGTGTGTGTGTGTGTGTGTGTGTGTGTGTGTGTGTGTGTGTGTGTGTGTGTGTGTGTGTGTGTGTGTGTGTGTGTGTGTGTGCGTGCGTGCGTGCGTGTGTGTGTGTGTGTGTGTCCTCAAGCAGTGCTTAGGTTAGGTCTGTGGCAGGAGCAGGAGCAGATGGGTCCTGTGTGTGTGAACTGACTTCTGTCCCATATCTCAGGTGATGCCCCATTACACACACACTCCCTGCCAATTTAACACACACACACACACACACACACACACACACACACACACACACACACACACACACACACACACACACACAGGTGCACACAAGTCTACATTGTGAGCCATGAGCAGAACTGCATGGAAAAAAGGAGGAGGAGGAGGAGGAGGAAAAGGAGGAGAAGGAGGAGAAGGAGGAGAAGGAAGAGGAGGAGCAGGATGAGGAGAGGGAGCAGGAGGAAGAGAAGGAGAAAGAGGAGGAGGAGGAGAAGAAGGTGGAGAAGAAGAAGGTGGAGGATAGAAGGAGGAGGAGGAGGAGGAGGAGGAGGAGGACAGAAGGAGGAGAGGAGGAGAGGAAGAGGAGAAGAGGAGGAGGAGGAGGAGGAGGAGGAGGAGGAGGGGGAAGAGGAGGAGGAGGAGGAGGAGGAGGAGGAGAGGAGAGGAGGAGGAGAGGAGGAGAGGAGGAGGAGAGGAGGAGAGGAGGAAGAGGAGGAGGAGGAGGAGGAGGAGGAGGAAGAGGAGGAGGAGAAGGAGGAGGAAGAGGAGGAGGAGAGAGGAGGAGGAGGAAGAGGAGGAGGAGGAGGAGGAGGAGGAGGAGGAGGAGGAGGAGGAGGAGGAGAAGGAGGAGGAAAATCTACTGTAAGTACAAGCATGCTATTATTATCTACACTAAATAGGCCTATCGCAAATCACTGTCTTCCTTGAGCGCGCGCGCGCACAGACACCCACACACACACACACACACACACACACACACACACACACACACACACACACACACACACACACAGAGTTTGGTTTTCCTGATTCCACTGCTATTCTCCAGGGGAATATACTTACGGTAATTTAGTGCCAAATGAGCGCAACTCAAACATCCAAGCAGCAGCCTCCACCAACTGAGCGATTAGACGATCAAGAGCAGTGACTCTCAATGTCAGACAGATGGACACTTGGCCAGTCCTTCCCTCTCCCACTCTGGTTTGATCCGTCCATCATGTAGTAGACACACCGTGATCATCTCTCTACACTCTACATGGCTCAATTGTTCACTGTAATATTGGACAGGAACCCTTTTAATTTCAAACACTCATTCTTGCAAACTGCTTGTTTATGGTTCAGGATTTTAGTGATCGTTGTTCTTTGTTTGCGCATACAGTATATGAACCAGTAGGATTGTTTTGTTTTCACGTGTATGAAACGTGTACAGTATATGAACCAGTAGGATTGTTTTGTTTTCACGTGTATGAAACGTGTAGAGTATATGATATATTTTAGTGATTTTAGGATTGTTTTGTTTTCACGTGTATGAAACGTGTACAGTATATGATATATGCTGGTCATCCCTCTAAGCAGCTGCAGCAGTTTCATAGATGATGATTGCACATTCAGAGGCTTGGACTGGTAATAGGTTATTTCCCGGCGGGCCTATTTTTTGTATTTCCTTACCAATTGGTCCACCAGTTATAGGGGTCCATGCCCCAGTCCAGCCAGCGCTGTCAGAAACGCATACAGCACAGTACAGGCCAAAAGTTTGGACACACCTTCTCATTCAATACATTCTTTCTCTATTTTCATTGGTATTTATTTACACAGTACATTGTAGAATCTCACGCCAAGTAATCAGCCATGTTCGTTGAGGAGTTTTGATGCCCCCCTTGCCAGAATCTACATTTGCTGTAAATAGCCATGAAAATAAAGAACGTGTATTGAATGAGAAGGTGTGTCCATGTGTCCGAACTTTTGGCCTGTACTGTACATACGAGGCCTGATAAACCAGCCTAAACGTGACACACACACACACACGCACGCACGCACGCACACACGCACACACGCACACACACACACACACACCATCTCCTCAATCTCCAAAGCACACCAGCATCATCATCACTATCGCAACCAAAAACAGTGGCCGCTGTGAGAAGCCATTACTACCAAAACCCACAGCGAGGTCCAATTGGCCGCCATGCAGAGTCCCCCAGCTCAATACATTCACCAAACAATAATATAACACTTTGGTCTCTCTGCAGAAAGCCCTTAAATGGCAGTGTGTGATTATGTTTGCGTTCCAATATGCGACCTTGCTTCCTCCACTTGTGGTTGTGGCCTTGCCCCACCTCCTGGCCCCTCCTCCGTGGAGAAAACAATAAACTTTCCCAGCTGTCAGCCTAGCCACAGCAACTTTTGGGGGACCGTTTTTCATTCATTATCCCAATTGCAAATGAGAAAAATACTTTACAAGTGAGCTTTTGCAAGATATTGAAATATAATGCTGTTGTCAGCAGGGCTTTGAACCGCTATTTTTTTCCAAACGTTCCGTTCCGAACAGAAACGGAATTATAACGTTTTCGGTTCTGAGTTCCACCAATAAATTGACGTTCCCGAACCGGTTAGAACCAAAAAATATTGTTCCCGGAACGGTTAATTTCGTTCCTGTCAGCTGATTACTCCCCATAGGCCTAATTGACGTTAACCAAGAAAGACGGAAGTGCAAATGAGTCAGCCTACACTCAAAACTGTTTATTCAAGCGGATGAAAAGAATATCCTCCAGAATTTTGTCATTCAGGGATGACCTAAGCGGAGAAGCAGAGAATAAACCTCAATGATGAAAATGTGCGCTCCACGCTGACTTGGGTCACAGAGAGCACTATGATGGACATTGTGAGTTTGTGCATATTTGAAGCGGCCATGGATGCCCAATAACGCTGAACATTGTCTGTGCGTTTTATACGTGCTTCCCTGCAATGTCTTACAATAATGCAATGCAAACTCTGTCCTTTTGTATGACAGTGGTTTCTCTTAATTAAGATGTGGAGTGAAGACTTTGTAATCTACAGCTCTCTCTCCATTCAGTCAGAGAATGTCACACAGGACGTGAACCTCAGCCGTCATGATAACGTGCACAGGAAAATAATAGACTTTGAGGAACGGTATTAACCGGTATTAACCGGTTACCATTATTTTTAAATAAGTGTTCCCGTTTCAGAACATAAAAAATAATAACGTTTCCGGTTTCGTTTCTGTTCCCTGTAAAGTACAAAAAGTTCCTGGTTTTTGTTTTCGTTCCTAGAACCGGTTCAAAGTCCTGGTTGTCAGTGATGTCATCACGACAAATTACTTCCTGGTACGAGGCCACAAGCACAACTGGAGGAAGCAAGGTCGCATATTGGAACGCACCCTATGGCTTTTTTTTTTTTTTTAGAGAGAAATATGGAATTTCAATCGGTCCTGCTCTCTGAGCATAAAATCCCAGTGATGGATGGTAACAACAACCTGTGCTTAAGCCTGGGCTTGACATTTTTCCAATTTCTGCCATACATGCATTCCTTATGAAAAACATGAGCTTTGCCGAATGTAATATTTTTCAATTCGTTATTTATTATCATATACATCAGTAGTTCTCAACCTTTTTGAGAAAACGCCCCCTTGGCCCCCCAACACCCCCTTGACCTGATCGTAAGCCTGACAACGCCCCCCTTAGTGTGTTAAAAAATGAAATGGACTAATGCACCCCGATGGCAACTAAGCACCGCCCCCTCTCAGCTGCATCCTTCCCAATGCCCCCCTAGAGCTCCCCAACGCCCCATGGGGGGGCTGTACCGCCCCCGTTGAGAAACACTAATATACATGTAGATTGCATACAAACCTAGCCTCGCGAGCCATCCACGTACTTCCGGTCAAGGAAATGAAATGGTAGTATTATGGGATGGTCAGGACCAGGCTAATACAGTAATTCTCTTTAGCCCAGAGTCTTGGATGACAGACTGCAGACTCAGTAACATAAAGCTGATTGCATGTTCATCTGCAGCTTGCCTTCACATCATACATCACTGCGGAGTCAAGGAAACACGGTGGGTGCACAGTAGCCTACATATTGTAGACTTTAGAGTTGATGTAACATGTAGGTAGTGTCCAATCACCTATATGCAAAACAAGTGGCCCAATTTAGTGGGCTGTATAAAGTGTAAAGTGTATTTGGTCCCAAAAGGCTCTCTAAGTGTTGAAATAGCACTGCATGTTTTCACTGTGTACCAAAGCAGTGGCTCCTAACAGTACAGTGAAAACTCATAAGTGGTGCAGGCGGTCAGTCGCACTGTTCGAGTGTTGGCTGTGGCGACGCGAGTGAAAAGTAGGCCATGGCCAGGGAGGGAGGGTCTCGACTCGAGCGTTTGATCCTTGGAGCAAACAGACTGGCGGGCAGTCACACAATTTGAGTGCCGGGCGGCTAGCAAGTGAAAAGTACAGTGCTTTTTGATCCGTGGAGCAAACAGACTGGCTGGCGGGCGGTCACAGTCACAATTTGAGTGCCGGGCGGCTAGCAAGTGAAGAGTACAGTGTTTGATCCATGGAGCAAACAGACTGGCTGGCGGGCGGTCACAGTCACAATTTGAGTGCCGGGCGGCTAGCAAGTGAAGAGTACAGTGTTTGATCCATGGAGCAAACAGACTGGCTGGCGGGCGGTCACAGTCACAATTTGAGTGCCGGGCGGCTAGCAAGTGAAGAGTACAGTGTTTGATCCGTGGAGCAAACAGACTGGCTGGCGGGCGGTCACAGTCACAATTTGAGTGCCGGGCGGCTAGCAAGTGAAGAGTACAGTGTTTGATCCATGGAGCAAACAGACTGGCTGGCGGGCGGTCACAGTCACAATTTGAGTGCCGGGCGGCTAGCAAGTGAAGAGTACAGTGTTTGATCCGTGGAGCAAACAGACTGGCTGGCGGGCGGTCACAGTCACAATTTGAGTGCCGGGCGGCTAGCAAGTGAAGAGTACAGTGTTTGATCCGTGGAGCAAACAGACTGGCTGGCGGGCGGTCACAGTCACAATTTGAGTGCCGGGCGGCTAGCAAGTGAAGAGTACAGTGTTTGATCCGTGGAGCAAACAGACTGGCTGGCGGGCGGTCACAGTCACAATTTGAGTGCCGGGCGGCTAGCAAGTGAAGAGTACAGTGTTTGATCCATGGAGCAAACAGACTGGCTGGCGGGCGGTCACAGTCACAATTTGAGTGCCGGGCGGCTAGCAAGTGAAGAGTACAGTGTTTGATCCGTGGAGCAAACAGACTGGCTGGCGGGCGGTCACAGTCACAATTTGAGTGCCGGGCGGCTAGCAAGTGAAGAGTACAGTGTTTGATCCATGGAGCAAACAGACTGGCTGGCGGGCGGTCACAGTCACAATTTGAGTGCCGGGCGGCTAGCAAGTGAAGAGTACAGTGTTTGATCCGTGGAGCTAATGATGCAGTCCAGTCCAGTCCAGCCTGACAGCAGGGAGGAGGGAGCCTGTTAGCTTGATGTGGCCTCACAGCCAGAGCCCCATGCACAGCAGAGCACAGCAGAGCAGAGCCACAGCCTCACACACCACACAGCAGGGGGCACAAGGATGAGGAGGAGGATGAGGAGGAGGAGGAGGAGGAAGAGGAGGAGGAGGAGGATGAGGAGGAGGAGGAGGAGAGCAGGGGGGGATGGGGGGGGGGAGAGACCAGGTTGGGGTGGGGAGGGGGGGGGGGGGGTGGAGACCGAGGCAGAGGAGAGCAGGGGGGATGGGGGGGGGAGAGACCAGGTTGGGGTGGGGAGGGGGGGGGGGGGGGTGGAGACCGAGGCAGAGGAGAGCAGGGGGGATGGGGGGGGGGTGGAGACCGAGGCAGAGGAGAGCAGGGGGGATGGGGGGGGTGGAGACCGAGGCAGAGGAGAGCAGGGGGGATGGGGGGGGGGGGGGGGGGGGGGGAGAGAGACCAGGTTGGGGTGGGGAGGGGGGGGGGTGGAGACTGAGGCAGAGGAGAGCAGGGGGGATGGGGGGGGAGAGAGAGACCAGGTTGGGGTGGGGAGGGGGGGGGGGGTGGAGACCGAGGCAGAGGAGAGCAGGGGGGATGGGGGGGGGGGGGGAGAGACCAGGTTGGGGTGGGGAGGGGGGGGGGTGGAGACCGAGGCAGAGGAGACCAGGGGGGATGG
>NC_085857.1:917895-942895 GCF_034702125.1 Engraulis encrasicolus | reverse complement strand
CAATGTGGGGTTAGCTGCCTTGCTCAAGAGCACTTCAGTTATGGATGGAGATGTAGGGAGAGGTCAGGGGGGGATTCGAACCGGCAACACCCTAGATTGAAAAACCATCTCTCTAACCACTAGGCCACGGCTGCCCATCATCATCGTCTCCTATAATCCACATCCAATAGCAAGAGCCGCTGGTGGTCATATGTCTCTGATCCGATCACTGATGGTGAGGACGGACACTTTCTATTGACATGATGCTATACCACATGCTGGAGGCCCAGACCCAGACAGACAAGTGAAGTCTTCAATGAGAGGGGAGAGGAGAATGAAAGCTTTAATTACGGGCAAACACTTTAACTCGACGCTGGTGTCATAAGTATGTCATTACCGTGTCACAATAGTGTCATAAACATTATGTCAATGTCATACAGATATCATGACTGTTGGCCTGAAGTGGGGCATTCGGTTATGGCATGTATACCTGTGCCGTGACACTATTATGACACCGTCATGACATGCTTATGACACCGCGTCAAGTTAAGTGTTACCAAATTATATGTGAAGAGTTCAGATGCAAAACCCCCTAACTCCATTTCTGAAGACCTGCACTTCTATATTTTTAGAGAACCCCGTTGTTGGTTTGGTTTACATTTATGTACTTGATAATACATATAAATAGTTATAGTTAATTCTGATAGCTTTGTATTAAATAAAAATGAATTAAGATTATTTATATAAGATATATTTTATCTGAAAAGGCACTTAGGGGGTTTTGCATCTGAACTCTTCATGTGCTGTTACTCCTCAAATAATTCTGCAGCTGGCAGAGGATTTGCTTTTAAACTGGCGACACTGTTATGACACTTTAATGACATGCCTATGACACCGGTGAAGTGCTACCTTTAAATTATGTAGCCTATGTGTTGCTACTCCTCAAACAATTCTGCAGCAGGCAGAGAATTTGCTTTTAAACTGGCATGCTGAAGTTGATTTTTGGTTGGTTCTGGAGACATACTATATAATTATTGAATGAACGCCATTTGGGGATATTACCCAATGGTTGAGTTTATTGCCCCAAAATGTCTATCTCATGACAAATCTATATCCATATATAGGGGAGTGGAACCTTTTTCATTCGAGGGGCCACTTCAAATTCCTCCAAGGGCCGTAAAAGTCCTCTGAGAGCCATATTATGAAAACAAACCAGGATTTCCACCTGCACTTTAGGCCTATGTTGAAGGCAGTCACCTTATAAACAGACTTTACCTTCTCTATGTCCCCTAAATATAACCTAATTGTAATGGAAATCTAATTTCTAAGATTCCTTTACAAAAGATGTCATATTTCATGTAAAGATGCATAACATTGAAATTATATCGGGGGCCGGATAAAATGGCCCCAAGGGCCGCCCTCGAGACAAAGGTTCCCCACCCCTGCCATATACCCGCACTACAGTAGGGTAAGGCATTATAGACCTGACAGCCTGACCGTTCAAGTATAAACTTCTCTACACTGTGTGTGTAGTGCGTGCCCTAGATCCATTGTAGTGTACCCAAAATGTTATAACAAATGTTATAACAAATGTTATAACAAGCCAACTTCAACAACTGTCACATCTCAAGTCTATTTGCATATCTAAACAACTTTCCTTATCAAGATATTATATTGTGATATTACTTTGATAGATGAAGTATCAAGGAAGATATCATTGCATTATCTATAATGAACAAACGAGTTCAAGTTCAAGTTCAAGTTCAAGTTCAAGTTGAAAAAGTGTATTGCCATGTCGACATAGTCGATTTTTTCTTGACATATCCTCAATATCAAAAACATACAATTGACAAGCACACAACAGCAAGGAGTTGAAGAGTTGAGAGTTGAAGACGGAAGGCAACAACCGTCTATCTAAGCAAATAGGCCTCAAAGACTTCTGTGAGGGTTATTTGACTCTATCAAGATAGGAAGAACAAAATCTGTTTGTGTGGTCCGTCATCTGTCTAGATAACCAGTTACGACTCATAACTTATGAGCTCCCTTTTGCCTAAATATTATCATATCAAACCATCTGTTCTCATCATCATTCCATCTGCACAAACAATCATATCCTCTCTGATCCGAAGAGATCCTAATCCGGATCATAAGATTGAAAGCAAAATACAGGATAATCACCTAAGTAAGCCCATCTGATCAGAAAAGAGGTTTGTGCCTATACTCACCATCTACACAGAGCAAAAAATATATATATATTCTAATATGATCGTAGAAAACCGGGCCAGTTGTGCAGGTTTGGGTTGGAGAGTTTTAAAAGTGCCACATGCGAATAGCCTAGGCTATTAGAATCTCAAATCTCACCCACCCAGCCAGCGCTCCACACTGAGGCATAATGCAGATCAACACGATGACACGCTGATGATATGAGATCATGGCCTATTGGCCTTGCGTTTATCATTTATCATGTTTGAAAGCTGTGCTGTGTGTGGGAGAGAGATGGGGTTGTATTTGTCGCCAGTCAGGATCGCTCTCTAATTACCTGGTTTGCGATAAATGCTTTGGTCTAATCGGATCATAGGGAAACAGCCGCTATCTGTTAATTGGCTTTTACGCATGCACTGTTATCAGGCTCCAGTATGTCACGGTTTGATGATTTTGTGCGTGCGAATGGAGAGGGAGCTTTCGCGCTTGGGCACTTGAGGAAATACCTCGAGGCATGGTCCCCCGTGCCAAACATTTCAGTGTGATAAGCAGATTTACAGGTGAGAGCGAGGCAAACAGTCATGGAAGGCCTATGATGCTTTTAACATATTTTAGTTGACGCTGGAGGGGGGCTAGAAGATAA
Organism: Engraulis encrasicolus; assembly: GCF_034702125.1. Taxonomy (NCBI): domain Eukaryota; kingdom Metazoa; phylum Chordata; class Actinopteri; order Clupeiformes; family Engraulidae; genus Engraulis; species Engraulis encrasicolus. The sequence continues at coordinate 940,071 of NC_085857.1, read as the reverse complement.
TTCCGCAACCTAATACGGACCGGCAATACATTATTAGCATGCATTGATTTGGCACAATAAACATTTCCTTTATCACAGTTCATTCGCAGTTCACTTATAAAGGCTTTCCATTGCGGATAGTTGTCGTTGAATACGCTGTTCCAAATGTTCATTTCACTTCACAACTCCCTCCTGCGCCTTGTGGTGGTCATCTGACCGTGCTGTGTGTTGAGACTAAACTCATGCGCTTAGGCACTCCATCATAATGGAAGGTTGTCACATTTAATCAAGTTATTAGCCTTGCTGTGTCTTTTCAGTGAGGCATTAGGTCTTGCCAGCAGAATAGTGGAGTCCGTTATGGAAGGCCTAATAAAGAGCATGACACCGCCACTTACACTAGTTTGTGGACAGATGTTACGCTACGTTGGTGCTATGATATGTAAATGAATGAATAAGCCGCACCGAACTTAATTTGACAAGACACACTGCCTTGGGCATTAGCTAATTTATGAAGCGAAACCACGTAGTATAAATGAAGATTGATGAACCAGTTGGAAGGCAACCAGTCACACAGTAGTTACATACTATAGCCAGCCAATAGTCATGACCTCACCTGAACGGCTTGAACGACACAGTGCATCTTCTCACCATTATTCTACCGTCTTGGTTCACAGCAAGGCTTTTCCAAAACGCGCCGCAGCCACACAAACAACCCCCGGCATGGTGAACCTCCGATCGCAGAGAGGACAGCGGCTCCGAGACACGCTCATGCCGCGCCAGCTTTATCGCTCTGGCGAGGAAAGGTAGCCTACTTGTCTTACAAATGACAGAAATCCGTTGCCTTGATCATATCCGTATGCTCCAATGGCGTTTTCCGTATCTCCAAACGGCGCAGCCGTCGTTTTGTGAAATTCAGACAAAGTATTTGCAATTAATTCGGAGTTTTCGTGGTGTTTCGCGGTGTTTTCAAGTACTCCTACCAAGTCGTTCCACGGGCAAAGATGATCTGAACGGCCGACGGCGACTTACGTTCCTTTTAAGCGGGAAACATTTCCAAAGATATGTAAACGCACGCATACGGATCCCAGCGGGTGTTATTCCATGTACGTTTCCCAAGCGTGAAGGTTGTCCGACACAGCTTTCAATATATTCCGACTGCCAAGACTCGAAGCCGTGAAAGGAGACAGACAAACCATCCGTTAGGATTTGGATGAGGCACTCGCTGCGCCCGCGCTCAAATGTGTGTGCTGCATCTCCATACTTTGCCGGAGGAGGACTAACCGCACTCTGTATCCCGTCTCCAGGAGCATACATGTATTTATTCAAACAGCGCCGTCTAGCGTCGTATATAGAGCTGTTATGAGGCGTGCCACCATGGGTGCAATTAGTGCGGGGATGAAGTCAAATGAGAAACACTTCACAGGCGGCTGAGAGAAGACGTTCCACAATATTTGATTTAAAAAAATCACTTGTGTGGTTGGGTTGATATTTTAATGGAAGATGCACATCTTATTTCACGTGACAATTTGTCACCAGAACTGATTTAAATTTATTTGAAACCGCTTGGATGGCAATGCAACTCTGCTGTTCTTCCTTTTATTTACGAAGGCCCATTATCATCAACTTCAGCACCATGGACAGCGCTATCGCCGCAGTTCAGAAGACGGGGGTAAAACAGCGACACACAGAGTTTTTCTGACGTCATAGCCATTGCAAACAAATGTCCCAGAACATTACTGCTTCAAGTGCCGTACACTTTAAAATTAGCTACTGAGGGACGAGTTTGTTTTGTCCTAATTTGTTGATGATGCAGTGCATATGCCCTTATTTTTTTGATAAATGGGGGATTGGGCACTTTTGGCTTAAAGGGACACTGTGCAGGACATGGTCAAAAAAAGTACTGCAACTATGCTGCTCATTGAAACTGGGCTGCCTATAGCCAAATTTGATCTTTACATGAAAGTTTACTAAGTAATAAGCTAATATTTTCATTGTCATTTTTGCAGCTAAAAAATGGCTATATCTGGAAATTCAAAATGGAGATGATCCCCCTTTTCATGTATGAGTTTGAGTTTGATGGTGGTGGTGAAAAAGGTAACATTAGTGAATGGGTAGCATGCATTCTAGAAATTAACAACTAGAAATCTTGCACAGTGTACCTTTAAAGGGGCCCCTCATAATTAGCAATGCAGAACTCACACACCGGTGGGCCCCGCAGCCTCGTTGGCCCCTATTTAAAGAAATGTAAAAAACTTCATGCCTGATGAAGGTCTAAGGACCTACTTGCAAGTCCAGCAAAGCTTCTTTGCACAAAAATAGAGCTGAAGTCACAACAGATATGTTAAAAAAAAATAAAATAAAAAATACGTTCTGAAAATCTGGGCCCTCTGGGAAATGCCCGTTATGCCAGATGGCCAGTCCAGTGCTGGTGACACATAACAAGGCCGGCCGGGAGACGAGACGAGACGAGACGAGACGGCACAGGAGGATATCCGGGGAGCCGAGCAGATGTACTGCGCTGACAGACCGCGTCCCCAAGAGGGGCCTGGTGGGGTGGGATGACAAGCCAGATTCACTGCCATGACTTTCAGTGCGTCCCTGCTGCTTACGGGGCTGACAACCTCATGTCTTCAGACTCGGGTCTGTGGCTCTGTCGGTATAGCCAGGGAACAGACGGGGGGGTGGAGGAGGAAGAGGAGGATGAAGAGGAGGAAGAGGAGGATGAGGAGGAGGAGGAAGATGAGGAGGAGGAAGAAGAGGAGGAGGAGGAAGAGGAGGAGGAGGAAGAGGAAGAAGAGGAGGAAGAGGATGAGGAGGAGGAAGAGGAGGAGGAGGAAGAAGAGGAGGAGGAGGAAGAGGAGGAGGAGGAAGAGGATGAAGAAGAGGACGAAGAGGAGGAAGAGGAGGAGGGGGAGAGAGAGGAGGAGGAGGAGGCAGAGGAGGGGTGGTGGAATAGAGGAGGAGGAGGGGGAGGATGAAGAGGAGGATGAAGAGGAGGAAGAGGAGGAGGGGGAGAGAGAGGAGGAGGAGGAGGAGGACAGAGGAGGGGTGGTGGAATAGAGGAGGAGGAGGAGCAGGAGGAAGAGGATGAAGAAGAGGACGAAGAGGAGGAAGAGGAGGAGGGGGAGAGAGAGGAGGAGGAGGAGGAGGAGGAGGAGGAGGCAGAGGAGGGGTGGTGGAATAGAGGAGGAGGAGGGGGAGGAGAAGGAATACAGGAGGCACCCCATACGATGAGCGGTGGGATGACAAGCCAGATTCACTGAAATAAAGAGCAGGACAGATTGATATAAGCCACACAACTTGGAGTGCTGTCCTGCTCTTTATTGATATAAACCACACAACTTGGAGTGCTGTCCTGCTCTTTATTAAACCACACAACTTGGAGTGCTGTCCTGCTCTTTATTAAACCACACAACTTGGAGTGCTGTCCTGCTCTTTATTAAACCACACAACTTGGAGTGCTGTCCTGCTCTTTATTAAACCACACAACTTGGAGTGCTGTCCTGCTCTTTATTAAACCACACAACTTGGAGTGCTGTTCTGCTCTTTATTTCATATATTCTTGAGGAATGAGCACCCAGTTATTTACGTTGTTTGAGCTGAGTGCGTTGTCCCAGACCCAGGGAGAGAGAGAGAGGCGGCCCAGATTTGTTTCCTCATAGCAATCTATGCATTGCAAGGGGGGCCCTCTCAGATGATTTTGTACCGCTTCCAGTCAGAGCTGTCTGTGGCTCTGTCGGTACAGCTGTAAAACCCTTTTATTTAACTCGGGGGGGGGGGGGGGGGGGGGTTGTTTGCAATGCAATTTCCCATTGGTAACTACTGAAGTTGCTAACTGGCTAACAACTACACTCTTGAGAAACACACCCCAGGGGTTTTGCTCGTCTTTTGAGCTTCTGGACAAGAGCATCGGGGCACACAGATGCTAATACACCAGGTCCAAGTCAGCATTCGTCACTCGCAACAGCTTTAGAGGAGAAGAAAGAGGAGAGCAAATCCCTTTGATGGCCACATTACACTCCAGAAGCAGCCAGCTATTGAAGTAAATCCAGACAGCTCTCCACAGCCTGCCTCATGACACCTCACTTCATCCTAGAAGCCAGTGTAGTTCCCAAACGTTGTCAGTGGAGACATCCGAATATATTCGCAACCATGCACCCACCTTAGTCTTAGCCTAGCAATTGATTTCTAGCAATATTACTGGCAATGTTTTATCCATTAATATTGCTAGATTTTCCATTAATAGTTTGTCCGCTAATATTGCTAGAAATCCACAGCCAATAGGCTACATCTGTTAACCGTACAAGTGAATACGAGTCGTTTTTGTCCGCGACTCCCTGCCAGCACCTCCTGCAACACCCCCCCCTTCTTCTTCCCTCTTTCACACGTCTGCTGCCAGAGAGGCAGTTTTGGATGCTGACACCACGATGATGATGATGATGATGATGATTTTTTTCTTCTTTTTCTGGCTCTGGCTCTGGTCTATCATTCGCACTCCGGTTTGTGCTGAGAGGCTGAATTGGAGTCCCTCTCAAAAATGCCGTCTAATCTTTTAATGCGGGACAGACAGACGGGTCTCCTTTCATGCCTGGCCCAGTCCAGTCAGTGTTGTGTTGCTGAGCTGCCGGGAGAGGAGAGCGGAGGAGAGGGGAGGAGAGGACAGGACAGGAGAGGAGAGGAGAGGAGAGAGGAGAGGAGAGGAGAGGAGAGGAGAGGGGAGGAGAGGAGGAGAGGAGAGGAGGAGAGGAGAGGAGAAGAGGAGGAGAGAAGAGAAGAGGAGAGGAGGAGGAGAGGACAGGAGAGGACAGGAGAGGAGAGAATAGAGGTGACGAGAGGAGAGGAGAGGAGAGGAGAGGAGAGGAGAGGAGGAGAGGAGAGGAGAGGAGAGGAGAGGAGACGAGAGGAGAGGAGACGAGCGGAAAGCAGGAGATGAGGAGAGGAGAGAGGAGAGGAGAGGAGTGGAGAGGAGAGGAGAGGAGAGGAGAGGAGAGGAGAGGAGAGGAGAGGAGAGGAGAGGAGAGGAGAGGAGAGGAGAGGAGAGGAGAGGAGAGGGAGAGGAGAGGAGAGGAGAGGAGAGGAGAGGAGAGGAGAGGAGAGGAGAGGAGAGGAGAGGAGAGGAGAGGAGAGGAGAGAAGAGGAGAGGAGAGGAGAGGAGAGAGGAGAGGAGAGGGAGAGGGGAGAAGAGAGGAGAGGAGAGGAAAGGAGAGGAGAGAGGAGAGGAGAGGAGAGGAGAGGAGAGAGGAGGAGAGGAGGGGAGGGGAGAAGAGAGGAGAGGGGGGAGAGGAGAGGAGAGCAGAGGGGGAAAGGAGAGGAGAGGAGAGGGGAGAGAAGAGGAGATCTGGATAAGAGAGGAGGAGAGGAGAGGAGGAGAACTGGAGAGAGGAGAGGAGAGGAGAGAGGAGAGGAGAAGAGGAGAGGAGGAGAGGAGGAGAGGGGAGAAGAGGAAAGGAGTGGAGAGAGGGGAGGAGAGGGAGGAGGAGAGGGGAGAGGAGGAGAGAGAGGAGAATAGGAGAGGGGGAGGAGAAGACGAAGAGAGGGGAGGAGAAGAGGAGGAGAGGAGAGGAGAGGAGAGGAGAGGAGAGGAGAGAGGAGAGGAGAGGAGAGGAGAGGAGAGAAGAGGAGAGGAGAGGGGAGGAGAGGAGAGGAGAGGAGAGGAGAGGAGTTAGGAGGAGATGAGAAGAGAGGAGAGGAGAGGAGAGGAGAGGATATGAGAGGAGAGGAGAGGAGAGGAGAGGGGAGGAAAGGAGAGGAGAAGAGGAGAGGAGAAGAGGAGAGGGGAGAGGAGAAGAGAGGAGTGGAGAGGAGAGGAGAGGAGAGAAGAGGAGTGGAAAGGAGGGCAGGGCTGGGCTGGGCTGGCCTGGGGAGGAAATAGGGCCCGGGCACTTTTGGATTCACCGGTGAGCCGCGTACCCTTGTGGGCCCCCATTTTCAGAAATGTTAAAACATTATTTTTTTTTAGACATTTCTGAAAATTGTGGCCCATAAGTGTGCGGGGCCCACCGGGAAATGCCCAGTATGCCAGATGGCCAGTCCAGCCCTGGAGGAGAGGACAACATGGGCCATATGCAGGGAGGAGAGGAGAGGAGAGGAGAGGAGAGGAGGGGAGTACAGGAGAGGAGAGGAGAGAAGAGAGGAGAAGAGACTAGAGGAGAGAGGAGGGGAGAGGAGGGGAGAGGAGAGGAGAGAGCAGGGGAGCGATGCAGGTAAGAAGGAGGAGAGGAGAGGAGAGGAGAAGAGAGGAGAGGAGAGAAGAGAAGAGGAGAGGAGAGGAGAGGGGAGGAGAGGAGAGGAGAGAAGAGAAGGGGAGAGGAGAGGGGCTGAGGAGAGAGGAGGAGAGGAGAGGAGAGGAAAGGAGAGAGGAGAGGAGAGGAGAGGAGAGGAGAGGAGAGGAGAGAAGAGGAGAGGAGGAGAGGAGATGAGAGGAGAGGAGAGGAGAGGAGAGGAGAGGAGAGGAGAGGAGAGGAGAGGAGAGAGAGGGGAGGAAGGAGAGAAGAGGAGAGGAGAAGGGAGGGAGAGGAAGAGAGGAGAGAAGAGGAGAGAGAGAGAAGGGGAGGAGAGGAGAGAAGAGGAGAGGAGAAGAGAAGAGAAGAGAGGAGAGGAGAAGAGAGCAGAAGAGAGAAGAGAGGAGAGGAGAGGACAACATGGGCCATATGCAGGGAGGTGAGGGAAAGAGAGGAGAGGAGAGGAGAGGAGAGGAGAGGAGAGGGGAGGAGAGGAGAGGAGAGGAGATGAGATGGGAGGAGAAAGAGAGGAGAGGGGAGGAGAAGGAGAGGAGAGGAGAGGAGAGAGGAGAGGAGAGGGAGAGGAGAAGAGAGGAGAGGAGAGGAGAGGAGAGGAGAGGAGAGGAGAGGAGAGGAGAGGAGAGGAGAGGAGAGAAGAGAGGAGAGGAGAAGAGAGAGGAGAGAAGAGAGGAGAGGAGAGGACAATATGGGCCATATGCAGGGAGGAGAGGGGAGGAGAGGAGAGGAGATGAGAGGAGAGAAGAGAGGAGAGGAGAGGAGAAGAGAGGAGAGAAGAGAGGAGAGGAGATGAGAGGAGAGGAGAGGGGAGGAGAGGAGAGGAGATGAGAGGAGAGGAGAGAAGAGAGGAGAGGAGAGGAGAAGAGAGGAGAGAAGAGAGGAGAGGAGAGGAGAGGAGAGGAGAGGAGAGGAGAGGAGAGGAGAGGAGAGGAGAGAAAAGAAGGGAAGACAGGAGAGAAGAGATGAGAGGAGAGGAGAGGAGAGAAGAGAGGAGAGGAGAGGAGAGGAGAGGAGAGGAGAGGAGAGGAGAGGGGAGGATGGAGAGTAGGAGAGGAAGAGAGGAGAGGAGGAGGGAGAGGAGAGGAGAGGAGAGGAGAGAGGAGAGGAGAGGAGAGGAGAGGAGAGGAGAGGAGAGGAGAGGAGAGGGGAGGATAGGAGAGGAGAGGGGAGCGGAGGAGAGGAGAGGAGAGGAGAGGGGGAGAGGAGAAGGAGAGGAGGAGCAGAGAGGAGAGGAGAGGAGAGGGGGAGGAGAGGAGAGGAGAGGAGAGGAGAGGAGAGGGGAGGAGAGGAGAGGAGAGGAGAGAAGAGAGGATAGGAGAGGATAGGAGAGGAGAGGAGAGGAGAGAGGAGAGGGGAGGATAGGAGAGGGCCATATGCTGCAGTGTAACCAAATGTAACCAGTGGCAGATAAGCTGCTTGTTTTTCTCGACTACGCCACTTGGGGGCGCTACCCCAAGACAACAACAAACACCCAAAAAGGCTTCACAGGTTCGAATGTGCAAAAGTTTGTAAGAATGAGGACAAAAAGTGTACAAATACAATGTCTTTTTATTTTTCTTCTCAATTCAACAAGTATGAAAAATGGAGTCACAAGGCAATTCTCAATATTTATTTCATAAATAGATCCATAAAAAAAAGTTTAATTTAATTTCTTTTTAAAAAGTGTTCATCAGGTACCAATGACAATGACAAGTTACTAAAATCAAGGGGATCGCTATAGGCTACTCCTCCTCACACTCACCACCCACCTGTAGTGTAAACCTGGAGAGGAAAGGGTTTAGAAGGCAGACTAGACAGGAAAGCCACCACCAGTGCACCCAACACCGCAAGTCACTGCAAGGGCCATATGCTGCGCCTGCTGTATTGACACTCATTAGATGGACTGCAAGTGCCAGCCAGCAGAAAGGAGGGAGAGAGAGAGAGAGAGAGAGAGAGAGAGAGAGAGAGAGAGAGAGAGAGAGAGAGAGAGAGAGAGAGAGAGAGAGTGATAGAGAGATAGAGAGTGATAGAGAGTGATAGAGAGAGTCATAGCCAGATGGGGCTAGAGTGAGAGATATGGTGTGAAACAGAAAGAGCTGGAGGAAGACACACCGAAAAAGAGAACTTGAAAAAGACGACGATGAAGAGATGAGAGATGAGGAGGTGAAAGAGAGAGAGCGAGGAGGTGAAAGAGAGAGAGAGCGAGGAGGTGAAAGACTATAGCAGAGCTATAGCAATGTTTTAAAAAAGGCATCACATAGGCGTACTGTACCCCTTCCCCTCACCATCCATCAGTCCTCCGAACAGAAATGTGCCTGGTGACAAAACACCACCTCAGTTGCCCGGTAGCACCCTGTGGAAAGGCAAGCACCGCACCGGGGGGATGGAACTGGAAACAGAAAATCTGCTGCTTGAAAGGAAATTTAAAGCCCTTTAACAGCTCAGCTGTGTCGAGTCGCCCCGGCTGCGGACGGTAACATGACATCAGGCCTTTTTAAAGAGCCGGAGGGCGTTTAAAAGTCATTTCTCTTGACGACTGCAGAGGGAGGGAGGGAGAGAGGGAGGGAGAGAGGGAGAGAGGGAGAGTGAGAGGTGGAGAAAGGAAGTCATACGGATAAAAAATGAAGAGAAGGGAGAGAGAGAGAGGGATGGAGGTAGGGAGGGAGAGAGGGAGGGATGGAGCAAGGGAGAGAGAGGGAGGGAGAGAGAGAGGGGGGTATGGAGGGAGAGAGGGAGGGAGAGAGGGAGGTGGAGAAAGGAAGTCATAGGGATGAAAAATGAAGAGAATATAGTGGAGGTGGAATAAAAATGAAAAAAAAGGTGGCAACAGCAGCGGGAGCTAGAGACTCTTCAGAGGTGGACTTTACATCAAGCAAACCAAGGCAAATGCCTAGGGCCCCGACCAAATCTGCCCTCCATAGGGGCCTCCAACTGTAACAACAGTTGCAATATTAAACGCACAAAACAGTAGGCCTGCTCTTAAGTACTGTATGTAGTTGAAGACATACTGTACGTATATGACACCAAATACTAAAATAGCTTCTCCCATGACAATTAGTCACCTTTATTTTGTGTACGTGTTTAAATAATGACTTTTGAAGGGCCCATCTTTGTATTTCGTGCAGGGCCCCGAAATGGCTAGATCCGCCCCTGTCCTCCTTGTTATGTCTGAAGGTGTGAGGAATAGAGGACCCTGTAATACAACTGCATGTTGAAACTGGCACACATTCTCCAACAGCTTGTTTTGTGGTCAGACAAAGGGCTCAGAAAGGCAATTCATTTTCTATCAGTAATCTCCATGGCTGCCTCCCTTGCTAGCTTTCCCTCCCCAATTCTGCAGTGTTTTAAAACACCACAGTGAATTGTACAGTGCTAACCCAATATTTGGAGAGTGTAACCAGATAATCATATAAGAGAGAGATAAATCAGGCGGGTTCTTTTCTTTTCTGGTATCCACTTTATGTCGGGTGAACACCCCTTTAGGAGACCTTCGATTAGGAGACCTTCGGAGTCTTGAGGTTGAGAATAAATGGAGTCCCCTTAGCGCTGTAGATGGCGGTAGCGCACGTCTTGTGCAAACACCACGAAAAGAGAAGAAGAAGGAGGGACAACGCCCCCTTAGGAGACCAAATTTTGAGCACACTCCTTTGCATTGGAGAGGCGGGTTTTAACATATCTTTCTCTCTACGACGATATTTTGGTGTAAAATAACACACATAATGTTGATCCTATTGTTTTAGTGTTGAATTAGCACTGAGGAAATGTGTACCTTCAACCCCCCCATCTGCTCAGCATAGAGACTGTGGCAGTTTCCTTTACATGGCTTGACATGGTGGCAGGCAGGCAGGCAGGAGGTGATCTGGACAGAGGGAGAGAGAGAGAGAAAGAGAGAAAGATAGCAGGCAGGGTGTGATCTGGGTAGCGTGTGATCTTTGGATGGCGAATGGCTGACACATTGTCACATCGACCTGTCATGACCAGCCTTCCCTGCTAGAGAACTGCGCATTAGAGAGAGAGAGAGAGAGGGGGGGAGAGAGAGGGAGAGAGAGAGAGAGAGAGAGAGAGAGAGAGAGAGAGAGAGAGAGAGAGAGGCAGAGAGGCAGCGAGATGAAAATAGAGTGAATATCTTTGAGAGAGAGAGAGAGAGAGAGAGAGAGAGAGAGAGAGAGAGAGAGAGAGAGAGAGAGAATTGGCTAGGGAGGACGGTGGAAGAGAAAGTGAGATGGAGAGTGAGAATGAGAAGAGGAGAGGTGACAATAGAGGGGAGAAAGACTGAATGTGTGAGGAAGAGGAATGGAGGAGAGATGGAAGAGAGATGGAGGAGAGATGCATGATGGGAGAGAGGAGAGGAAACGTATACGAGTGACATTTTTCATGGCCTTTGTGAGACGGCTCTGGGCTGGGTGTCGTGTCGCCGGCGTGACAGGCAGGGCCGGATTAAAATGGCATGGGGCCCCTATGCCACAGGCTGCTGCAGGGACCCCCAGAGGGCAAATTTCGCGAAAAACATACTTAGACAGTGTCATAATTACGAGCTAGAAATTCATGATGACATGTCTACCAATTGTACTCAACACGAAGGATGAAATTTTCAATATTGCATCTTGTCACAATTCTGCAATTTTTTGCACTTTTGGGCAATCGGGGGTCCCCTGGCAGGTGGTGGCCCCCGAGCGGTGGGGGCCCCTAGGCTGCAGCCATATCTAGCCTGTACATTAATCCAGCCCTGTCCATGGGGGAGGCAGTTTGAAGGATGGCTCTGGAAATGGTGACTTGTCTTTGGTGTGCTCAAACAAGCCACAAATTAACGAATAGAAGCAGGAGTGTAGTGTGGGGACAGACACGGTGGCGAGGCGAGGCGAGGCGAGGCACAGGCCACAAATCAATTTACTTCCCTTTTCCTTTCGTGCTGTCACACACACGACGCACACCTCCACAGCTCCCCCCCTCCACACACACACTCTTCACAACAAGGTTATCGGCCCCCGAGCAGAAGCCCCTCATGATTGGCTGCCATTTTGTCATGTGATGACACTTGTTCCACATAACATAAATAAATAATCTTCCTTGAAATTAATGCAGCGAATGGAGGGAGTGTGTGTGTGTGTGTGTGTGTGTGTGTGTGTGTGTGTTTGAGGGGGGGGGGGGTCGAGCATTATGCACTTAATCTTTGTTGCACTTTAAATGGGATGGGGGGGGGGGGGGGGGTGTCAAGCACTGGTGTCACTTTTACCTCTTATTGCACTTTACCTGGAAACCTGCTGCTACTAAGTATTGTACCCCAAATACAATTTCGTTGCCTTTTTGACAATGACAATAAACTCTTGAATCTTGAATCTTGAGTGGAGAAGAGTTTTTGCGACACAAGGTTATAGATGTGCCTCCTGGATTTCTTTAAATAAATCAGGTCAAGTTGATAAGATACTTATCTGATTTGGAATCATTGTTTTTGTATCATGGGCAATGATTAAAGTCGGTTCATCTGATCTCATCTGACATCATGTGATTATAATGCCCAAAATCTCGCCATAATGTATTTTCCATCAAATTTAGGTAATGCACTTAAATTTGAATGATTACATGCTTCACACCAATTAAATGCACACAAAGCTGTCTGATGCTAATGGAAATAGCCACAAAATATGAAAAAGGAACAATAATGAGACTTAGATCAGTGATTTTCAGTCAGACATACACACAAAAATGATAAACACAATCTTTTGGTACTAAACTTTAGCCAACTAAATTTTAGGAAAAGTCACCAAGTTTCGTAGTCATAGCTTAAGTCGTTAAGGAATTGTGCGACATCAAAGTTGGTGCGGGCACTTTTAACCCCCCCCAGTCTGGATAGGGTTAAATCATGTGTAGTGACACTTACTATCTCCATCTTACGCTGTTTAATCATAAATGTTATTGCTCTGTTGTAAGGGGCTGATGACGCATAACTGTTTGGAGGAGTATGGTGAGCTTTTTTAACGTAATGCAAATAAAATCCCACGCCCCCATTAGAATGGCCAGGATCTTGGAAAGGGCTGAATTTCTTTTTTTTTAAAAAGTCACTTTGTGCCGTACTGATAAGTGTGAGCTAAACAACTGCATGTTTAAACTGCGATCCTCCTGTTCATGCAAAGCAAACTGCGTTGGATGTGTAGACTCTAAGATCCATAGAAAGTAGATACTCTTTTACTCATTTAATTTTAATACATGCAAGCGCAACAGAAGGAGAGGCAGTCACCATGAGAATTGGCCCGCTGTTTTTCATTGTGTGCTTCTTTAAAAACATATTATTTAACTGATGAATATTTAAAGGCATTTGCTGTGGGCTACAGATTATGCGCCGCATTAGTGGGTATGAATTATTTATGTGCTCATTTTCATTTAGAAGCTAAATGAATCTCACACCTACAACTGCAACTGCAATGCATCCTGGGAGCTGCAGCGAGGTACAGCAGAGTAGACGGGGAAGGGAGTTGAGTGTATTTTCTATGACTCACTGGAAGGAGAATAACAACATTTGCACAATGTTTGTTGCTATATAGTATGCCTATTTACAGTATATGTGAAAAAAGAGAGAATCCACATAGAACTGTTGATTGTTAGGTAACCTAGTTTTAAATGTGGTCAACATGTAGGCTATGGTGTTGAAAGCGCTGGAGAAGTCAAAGACGGTAGTTGACTACATATTCTAAGACTCACGGAAGGAGAATAACACAACATTTGCACAATGTTTTTTTTACTATATAGTATTTACAGTATATGTGAGAAAAAGATAGAACCCAACTGTTAGTTTTTACTACCAATGATTGTTGCTATATACAGTATTTACAGTAGATGTTCTTATAGCCTAGTATTAAATCGGGCAGCCATGGCCTAGTGGTTAGAGAGTTGGTCTTTCAATCTATGGATTGCCGGTTCGAATCCACCCTTACCTCTCCCTACATCTCCTTCCATGGCTGAAGTGCCCTTGAGTAACTGTAACCAATTCCCTGAAAAATAATAACTGTAAGTCGCTTTGAATAAATGAAAGCGTTAGCTAAGTGCAATATATTGAAATATAAATGTGGTCAACATGTAGTTGTCTTGCTCATGCTACTCTCCAGTGCTCGTGGACATGGACCTTTCTGAGATCCTGACCATTCTAATGGGGTCATAGTTTGTTTACAGCAAAAAAAAAAAAACACTTTTCACTTACTCCCAAACATCATTGCTGTGTTTGTTTGCTACTATATATCTGCAGTATATGTAAAAAAAAGATTCTAAACTGTTAGGTAGTCTAGTTTTAAATGGTCAAACGCATTTCATGGTTTAGTGTACTCTCCTGGACTTACTGAAGGACGCACCTCAGAGTGGCTGCAGACCATCAAGGTAGTATTAGAACAACGGAGTGTAATTACGTGCTGCTTCTCTCTCTCTCTCTCTCTCTCTCTTTCTCTCTCTCTCTCTCTCTCTCTCTGAAGCAGGAGAGGAGTTTTGTGGCGCACCACTCTAATAGTCTAATAGTGTAATCCAAATGGCGATGGATCTAAGGAAAGACAAGAGAGAAGAGCATGTCTAATGTCATTAGGGGAAAACAGATGGGAAATATGGCAGAGTCAATTTCACGGTTGTATTAAGTGCATGAGGAACAACACACGCGTGTGTGCACACACACGCACACATTCACACACAGGCGTGCACACACACAGGCGTGCACGCACACAGGCGCACATGGGCACACACACGCGCACACACACACACACACACACACACACACACACACACACACACACACACACACACACACACACACACACACACACACACACTAACTACCCATGCTGTTGCGTTGTTCCTGGGTAGTTCTACTTTCAGCACTGAATACTGGCAACAATGTAATAATGCAAAACAGTGTTAAGCCTACAGCATAATGATGTTGCCAAATGTGTCCCCATAAACCTTTTTGAAATCCAGAAAGCCTTGAGGACCGGATGCCAGATGCCCTGCTGTTTATGCAGTGTAGGCATCCAGCTGGAAGATGCAACAACTCATTGTACAACGCACCATGCCTCTCTAGCCCGATTATCATCGACTTTCAAATCTCTTAAAGGGACACTGTGTGAGATTTTTACGGTGCTCATCCATTTGTCAGTTGGGATTCCGGCACGGCGAGCGTGGGTCCGGTGGCACGTCAAAAAGTTGAGCTCTCCCGAAAGTTATGCAAATTGGCAGCGGCTGACGGACTGCATTACCCAATGACTGCTGAGCACATGAAGATGTCCCATGATACCTGTGGTCATCACAAAGGTGCATTTCCCTCCGTAAAAGTAGATTTTTGACGTCTATCAAACTTTTGGATGTACAAAATATACACTACAAGCATCTATGTTGCTCTTATGATGCCTGGGTTCAAATGATTATGTTCGATTTCGACCATAAGCTTAACAACACGATCTGAAGCTGTGTGTGAAAAAAACACATGTGCCGAGGTCGGTAAGAGCATATTGAACTGTAATATAGGGGCAGTTGGTTTGCTACATCGATAAAAACGGCTAGAAATGTAGATCGATATACTTCCTGTATATAACTCCCGGGCCAAGCGAGCTGTAGTAGCAGTACGTCGAGCTGCGATAACGTAACGCTATAGTGGATCCCGGGCCTGAGTTGTTTATTTCCAGAATTCATGCTGCCCATTCACTAATATTTATAATGGCTATTTCGAACTATTTTAAAAGGGACACTGTGTGAGATTTTTAGTTCTCACTCACTAATGTTACCTTTTTCGTGAATACTTACCACCACCATCAAATTCTAAGTATTCATCATGACTGGAAAAAATGCATTTTTCATTTAGGAAAAGGGGGATCTTCTCCATGGTCCACCATTTTGAATATCCAAAAATAGCCATTTTTAACTGCAAAAATGACCCTACTTGGACCATACTAGAAAATATTTGTTTATTGCTCAGTAAACGTTCATGTAAAGATCAAATTTGGCAATAGGCAGCCCAGTTTCAATGAGCAGCATAGTTGCAGTACCTTTTTTGACCATTTCTTGAACAGTGTCCCTTTAAAGACTTGCTTTGACCAAGAGCATAACAATTAACATTTCCCAAACGGCATGGTTAAACCGCCTCCCTTGGTTTGCTAATGGTTGTTTGCTTCACGACAAAGTGGGAGGAGTTCAGAAAGTACTTGCATTGCTCTTGACCTGGGCCTCGTTTCCCGATAACGATGGTTCTTAGCCTTACGTGTGTCGTTAACCAGTGATCCTACGAATGTTCTTAGATTTCCTACGACTGTTTCCCAAAGACACTCGTACATGAACGCACAGCCTCTAAGATCATTCGTAGCGTCGCTCTTAAGGATCGCTGTCCACATATGTGGTGCTGAAGTGTCCTCGGAGTGAACTGCGCCGTCATGCTTCTAAACCATTTACAAAATGTAAGGCGTGTGTCAGTATCAAAAGTTGTTTTCTATAAGGGTGGGACTACATTTGTAGCAGTTTACAACTATCGACAGGAGATATTGTTGGCAAATGAAATAAAATGCACACACACACAATGAAATCATGCAAAACCATGAGATACGCCGTTAAACCAGACAAAGCATGTGCAGTTGGCTACCGTGACTAATATTTAAGAAGACAAATAGGCCTAGGAGTTCCAAATTGGGATGCGCATTTCGGGAGCGGCGCGCAAAGTACCGTGCACTCAAGGCTTTAACAACTGTGGGGGACATTTTGCACGGCAGTCTGCTGTTATTAAAACAAAAAATCTACACGAATCCCCATCGCTGCCTTTTTTATGTCATAGTTTACCCTTATTAGCCTACAACTATCATGTCTTTTCTGCGTCGCCTTCCCTTTCTTAGGGTACTTGAAAATGAAAGAGGGCCTTCCGACATCAACACTCTTGTCTCTGGTCGCCGAAGCCCCCTATTTATTTTGCGTGTGGATGCCTTGTTCTTGTTCACGAAGCACCCACACAAATTATGATTGATCACAGTTTAATAATGCCCTGATTTATCAAACACAGCTGAACTATTTTACTGCCTGTAAAATATTTTCCAAACACATTGCTTTTATTTTATACACTTACACAATTAATGTTACCTTCTTATTTTCGTTACAGTGTCAACTGTGGTGCCATGATATTTACACTCCCGTCTTAAAACATCAACTTGAAGCGCAAGTTTCCTCTTTTCCTGTGGGTGTCTCCACTGTGCCATGCCACTCGCGTCTTAAAACACCAATCTTATGCGCAAGTTTCTTCTTTTCCCTTCATATCCTGTGGGTGTCTCCACTGTGCCATGCCGTTACGATCAATCGCGCGTTAAGACTACTCCAGAACACTCGTGGATTTCTCTTAGAGTTACGTGTCAACCTGCGATGGTTCTTTGCTAAGTTGGCTTTGGGAAACGCTCCGTGAGCTCTACGATGGTGTTACGTGTGAACTTAAGTAGCACGTAGCGTTAAGTAGTACTTAAGGCCCTTTCGGAAACGAGGCCCTGACTAGTAGCGACGCTGAAGGTGTTGCGTCACTTGGAGGGCAGGCACGGCCTGGCTGCCATGCCTCTATAGCTCTGTGTGGGTTCTCATTGTCTAAATATAACACTGGTGTTTGTTTGTGGGTTTCAGTAGCTCTTTGATAGCGCATTCAGGCCGACTGAGAACCGTGCTGGAGCCCGTTCCCGCACCTAATCGCGAACCGACCGTCGTGTTCACGCCACAGATATTTGCGTTCGCGAACCGGAAAATTGGTTCGCAATGCGAACCGAAAAATACCAGGTTTTCCTCTGCGAACCGTGACGACAGCGTGGTCGTCAGCAGGTTCATCCGGGTAACACAGTCACGTGCGGAAAAAGTTCAGAGCCCGGTATGGACACTGGCGGTTCGCAGACAAGCACTTAAGTGCCGAACGTATGTAACTGGTGCAAGCACCGGCACCGACTCCGTTCTGGTCGGCCTGAAAACCATAAGAGTGCCATGGACTTGAAAACGAGTCTTTTCAGAATGTATGGCACAGTGCCAAAGACTTGATATCAAGTCAATTGCGTTTTTTTATGGGGGTGGGGCCTAACACGTTGATCTGGTATGTTTGTTGTTCACATGGACAAAGAACTCATTTTTTTATTGCTCTTGAAAAACACTCAAATGTTGAAAAAAGCCTGGCAACCCCCCGGTCTGAATTTGAAAATGGCTGGCACTCAATGAGTGAAATGGGGCGCAAATAGGATTTTCCGACTATGCTGAACTGAGTCAGGTAAACTTTCAGGATTTGCCATTTGTAACTTCTGGCTGACACACCCAAATGAGAGGTGCCAACAAAACAATAAAACTTGCCGTATTAAAATATAGCTTAACCAACGCATCAAAGGAGGCATTCACATGGTTATAGACTGGGATGGATGAATAATATCCACACAGTGAGGGGAGGAAAACAGAGCTGATTTTCAGACAGGCATGTCGGCAGGCAACACACAAGGGCAACGTTAAAGACTTTAAACAGGTTTTTGTTGTCTGAAGGCAGGCCCACGTTCAGACACATTGCTCTCCTGTAGCGCGTTCAGGCCAACTGAGAACCGTGCTGGAACCCGTTCCCGCACCTAATCGTGAACCGGCTGTCGTGTTCACGCCGCAAATATTTGCGTTCGCGAACCGGAAAGTTGGTTCGCAATGTGAGCAGCAAAATACTAGGTTTTTTTCCGCGAACCGTGACGCAGCGTGGCCGTCAGCAGGTTCATCCGGGTAACACAGTCACGTGCCGAAAAAGTTCAGAGCCCGATATGAACACATGCGGTTCACAGATAAGCACTTAAGAGTCGAACGTAACTGGTGTGGGCACCAGCTCCGGCTCCGTTCTGGTCGGCCTGAAAGCCCTCCTGGTGAGTGCTGCATGCAGGGTCCCTACAGCAGAATAGAAGGCTGGCGCTGCGTTTACCATGCAGGGTCCCTATAGGCTGCTACAGAACAGAAAGCTGTAGCGGCGTTTAGCATCTTTATACCGACGACAGATGGAGAGGGCTCTGATCCCCTGTCTGCACAGCATCCGGAGCCATGGGAACGAGCCATGTGTGCCATGTGTGCGTCTGAACTCCAGCTACGGGAATGAGCCATGTGTGCCATGTGTGTCTGTGCTGGCGTGAACTCCAGCGATGGGAACAGACTCATGCTCTCATGTTCCAGTTTATTCCCCTTTGAAGCCCGAAGCCCTGGCTGATGATGGAGAGGGTTTGAAGCCCTCTATGGTGATGGAGAGGGTTTGAAGCCCTCTATGGTGATGGAGAGGGTTTGAAGCCCTCTATGGTGATGGAGAGGGTTTGAAGCCCTCTATGGTGATGGAGAGGGTTTGAAGCCCTCTATGGTGATGGAGAGGGTTTGAAGCCCTCTATGGTGATGGAGAGGGTTTGAAGCCCTGGCTGATGATGATGGAGAGGGTTTTTAAAAAGGAGCAGGTAACCCACATCGGGGATCCAACTCTCTCTCTCTCTCTCTCTCTCTCTCTCTCTCTCTCTCTCTCTCTCTCTCTCTCTCTCTCTCTCTCTCTCTCTCTCTCTCTCTCTCTCTCTCTCTCTTCTCTATCCCTCTCTCTCTCTCCATATTCTCAACAGGTAACCCACATATGGGAGCCATGGCAACTCTCCGTCTCTCTCTCTTTCTTTCACTCTCTCTATCCATATGTAAATTCTCTTCTCTTCTCTTCTCTTCTCTTCTCTTCTCTTCTCTTCTCTTCTCTTCTCTTCTCTTCTCTTCTCTTCTCTTCTCTTCTCTTCTCTTCTCTTCTCTCTCCCCAGCTATGCCCTTTTCTCCCCCTCTCCAATTATCTCTTTGGACTTGGGAGGACCCCTAACTGTGATCACCTCCCTCACCCTTTTTTCTTCACTCTCCCCATCTCTCTCTCTCTCTCTCTCTCTCTCTCTCTCTCTCTCTCTCTCTCTCTCTCTCTCTCTCTCTCTCTCTCTCTCTCCTCTCTCTCTCTCTCTCTCTCTCTCTCTCTCTCTCTCTCTCTCTCTCTCTCTCTCTCTCTCTCTCTCTCTCTCTCTCTCTCTCTCTCTCCCTCTCTCTCCATCTATCTCTTGCTCTCTTCATCTCTCTCTCTTTCTCCCCTCCTTCTCTCTCTCTCTCTCTCCCCCTCTCTCTCTCTCTTCTTTGGCGAGTAGTCAGTGTGTTGAGGGACCCCTGACTGTGCTCTCCTCTCCTCCAACCCGCCTGCTGAGCCATAGTGCCAGAGGGCTCCTCCTCCTCCTCCTCCTCCTCCTCCTCCTCATCCTCCTCTTCCTCTCCTCCTCTAAACTCAGCTCTGAATCCAGACAAAGTCCCCTGTGCCTTCCTCCTCCTCCTCTATTCCTCCTCCTCCTCCTCCTCCTCCTCTTCTCTTTCTCTTTCACTGCCATGTACTACCGCATCTCTGGACCTGCCCGACTCCACACGGCTGTCATCTCTCTTGCTCTTTAGGCTAGGGCCCACTTGAAAAAGAGGCAACTGCCTCAATGTGTTTTACCCTAGTAGAATAAAGGGGAAATACAAATTTTAAAAAATTAAAAATCTCCCTCCTCCTCTTCCCCTGACTGTCATCTCCCTCCTCCTCTTCTCCTCCTCCTCCTCCTCTCCTCCTCCTCCTCCTCCTCTTTCCCTGACTGTCATCTCCCTCCTCCTCTCCTCCTCCTCTCCTCCTACTCCTCCTCCTCTTCCCCTGACTGTCATCTCCCTCCTCCTCTCCTCCTCTCCTCCTCCTCCTCTCCTCCTCCTCCTCCTCTTCCCTTGACTGTCATCTCCCTCCTCCTCTCCTCCTCCTCCTCCCCCTCTTCTCCTCCCCCTCCTCCTCCTCCTATTCCCCTGCCTGACTGAGCCATGTAGAGTATTATGGGAGATGTGTGTTTAGCTCCTCTGCTCTGCTCTGCGGGGGTATAACGGCCCTCGGCTGTCTCTGTCTGTCTTTGTTCTCGTCTCCTCATCCCCTCCTCGTCTTCTCTCTCTCTCCCTCTCTCTCTCTGTCTATCTCTATCTCTCTCTCTCTCTCCCTCTCTCTCTCTGTCTATCTCTATCTCTCTCTCTCTCTCTCCATATCCTCGTTTTCTCCTACTGTCTCATGCAGTCATTCCTTAGAAACCCCCCCGAGCCCCCCCTGACCCCCCCCCCCCCCCCCCCCCCCCCCCCCCCCCCCCCCCCCCCCACCCAAATCTCTTCTAAGTCACTGATCAGATTGTTTTCTCCTCCATTCATTCATGGCTTTATTCCTTCATATCTTTATTAATTCACTCCATCACTTGGCCAAGACACACACACACACACACGCGCACGCACGCACGCACGCAAGCACACACGCACGCACACACACACACTTAGTGTGTCTATCTCCTTTCCTAACCTCGTATCCCTTACCTTGTACTTGTGGTGATGTGAGGCAAAAAATAATAATTGACGAGTTTTCGATATTTCACAAAAGCACAGGATGGTGATTGGTTAATAGTCCCCCAAATGTTGTGCCTAGCAAAGAAACTTTATCTATTCTCCACAGAAAGAAGGGGAAACTCAGCAACACACGAGGCCTTAAGCACAAGGTGAGGATAGGAGGTTACATAATGAGATAAGCCCTTATGCTTCCATAAAAGCCTCAACTTTAATGTTTATCACTACCATTTTCCTCCCCTTATCCTCTTCGCCTTTATATTTTACACCCCTCCCCCACTCTCTACTGTTTCAACACTTTTTTTATTCATTCAGTCATTCCATCTATCTCTTCTCGTTTTCTCTTCTTCTCTTCTCTTCTCTCTCTTTCTCTCATTCAATCCATCTCCTCCTCTACTGCCCACCTCTCATCCTCTTCGCCTCTTTTTCTCAGTCATTATTTTGGCCTGTGTGTGTTTTTTCCCCTCTGAACAAAAGGCCAGATAATTGGATGTCTGGAGTGGAGTCAGCCAGGTGCAAACAAAGTAAACCAAGTTGCATTACAGTTTTTCTCGATTGCTTACACACAATTTCTGGTACTTCACACACAATTCTGGAAGCATCTCACCCATTTTCCAACTCTCCTAACCAATGTCACTGAACAATAAACACAATTCCTTCTTTACACTCACATTTCAGTTTTAAAACACTCATTTCAAAACACTATACACAATTCTATGGATTAGACACAATTTTTACGAAGAAAATTCCTGGTTGTCGCATGAAACACACTGTCATTCAAAATACTAGTCAACTGCCCTATGTTCACATCACTTGGGCAAACTCTCTTCATATCTGTTTACAATTTGAAATCATCACCCCATAAGGACACACATTGCATGTGATATTGATGAAACCACGAGTGGATGCAGTGAGAACACAAATCTGTTTAGTTTTTGATCTCAAAAATATGTAATACAATGACTTTCATGTGGTTACCCAATATTTTACAGCAAATTAGTGCACATATTTTTGATGTCAAAAATATGAGCCTGTTTGTGTGTTGTGGGAATGACGTTTTTCCAACTTATGTCACAGTATCCATGCAATGCAGAAGAAAAAAAGCCCAAGTTACTGTATTTATAGTTATACGTAAAGGGAGAAATTAGTTTTACCCTGTGTCCAACAGTGTTTTAATGGCTCTAAAAATGTTTATTGTAGTGACTGTCTGTGTGTGTCATTTGACGATAAAATGAGCTTTTTAGAAGAGAGTACATCATTTTGAGACAAGACGTTCATCATTCAGGGGTAGTGAGGGGTTTAGAAAATTTGCGAACTGATTCCGAAAATTGTGTGTAAGCAATCGAGAAAAACTGTAATGCCCGTCGCCTGTAATGGAAAACACACAAGGGAGCGCTGTGCCATTCATCATCCCAAGGGGGCAGTCTCTCTCTCTTTCTTTCTCTCTCTTTCTCTTTCTCTCTCTCTCTCTCGCTCCTTTCTCTTTCTCTCTCTCTTTCTTTCTCTCTCTCTCTTCTCTCTCTCTCCCTCTCTCTCTCTCCTCTCTCTCTCTCTCTCTCTCTCTCTCTCTCTCTCTCTCTCTCTCTCTCTCTCT
>NC_085857.1:882895-912895 GCF_034702125.1 Engraulis encrasicolus | reverse complement strand
CTCTCTCTCTCTCTCTCTCCCCCACACACACATGCACGCACACTTGCACACACACACACACACACACACACACACACACACACACACACACACACACACACACACACACACACACACACACACACACACACACACACACACACACACACACACACAGACAGAACTACTGCACACACAGTTGGAGAGGGGAAATCACATATTTTAATTCTGCCCTTCCCGTCCGGTCTCTCTGAATGCCTTTGCCCTGCACACACCTGTCGTCACGGTCACTATGGCAACATGCCAGTGTTGTCAGATTGGGTGGTCTCCCGCCCAATTGGGCTACTTGGGATGGCCGTCTGTGGATAAAAAGGGGGAAAATTGGCCATTTGGCGCTTTTTTTTTTAGCAGTTTTGTGCCCATAGAAACCAATACAATTTGTTGAAATTGAGCAGAATTAACAGCATTTTTGGTGTTTTTTGAGAACCTTTTGGGCGGGATTTGATCAGACAAATCTGGCAACACATGCAGCCCCATCCCTGGGGTGACAGACTGTTATCAGCTAATGGGTTTAATTCTGGAAACACAAGTCCAATATCCAGGGTTGGCCCAAGCAGTGTTGCCAGATTGGGCGGTTACCTGCCCAATTGGGCTGCTTGGGATGGCTCTCTGTGGGTTAAAACAGGGAAAATCTGCCATTTGGCGTTGTTTTTTCTGCAGTTTTAAGACTATAGAAATCGATGTGATTTGTTGAAATTGAGCGGAATTCAGCGGCTGTAGGCAGTTTTTGAGCACCTTTTGGGCGGGATTTGATCGGACACATCTGGCAACACTGGGTCCAAGCCTTTAGGGGGCCCAAGTCCAATATCCTTTAGTATGGATGAAGAATAGAGTAGAGCAAGGCAATTTAACTGGGCCGCAGGTCAGGACAACACACGTGACCTCGGTGACCTCGGTGGCCAGAGGAGAACCGGCTGCACAGGCGACCGGCTAGAGGTGAGGTCACAGCAGGGAAACGGAGCGCAGTGGCATCATTTCTACCACTTACACACCATGTAGAGCTGGACTGGTCATATGGCATCTGAGGGCATCCAAGGAATACAGCTGCCTTCACCGTCGTCACTATGGCAACATCTAATGCAGCCCAATCCCTGGGGGGTCAGATTGTTGTCGTCCCCCTTCATTCTGAAAACACATTTTAGGTCATGGCAGGGAAGCGGAGCGCAGTGGCATCATTTTAAAGAGGAAAAATCCGCACTCACAAACTGCGTCTCATTATTTATTTATATTACCACCATGTCCAAAAAGCAAACGCGTTTCGGCTATCAAGCCTTCATCAGTGCGTGGTACTTTGTGAGTGCGGATTTTTCTTCCTTAAGTTGATACATTTTATCGCGCACCCAATCCCTGGGGGATCAGATTGTTATCGTCCCCCTTCATTCTGAACACACAAGTCCAATATCCTTTAGTATGGATGGAGAATAGAGCGAGGCAATTTAACTTGGCCGCGGGTCAGGACAACACATGTGACCTCGGTGGCCAGAGGAGAACTGGCTGCACAGGAGACCGGCTAGAGGTGAGGTCATGGCAGGGAAACGGAGGCATTTTGGCAGGGCAGGGCTGGTGGTCATATGGCATAAAGGGCATTTTCCTGGTGGGACAACAGTCATCCAAAGAACCCACCTGATCCAGTTATCAGATGAGCAGATAGGGAGTTTGTGGTTAAAAAGAAAACTCAACACATGCACGTCCTGTCATTGTGTTTAATCTATGCCACTGCCCCAATTGCACTGGTGTGACATATAGACACAGACCCAGATGATGAAATGGCTGGCTGCTTAGGGTAAGGTCATGGCAGGGAAACGGAGCGGAGTGGCATCATTTATACTCTAGAACAGTGTTTCCCAACCTTTTTTGTTCTGCGTACCCCCTAAGCCATTTTGTCATATGATGAGTACCCCCTTCACTCATGATCTATATTTGTTCCTCTATCCCAATGTGACTACACACCATGTATTTGTTATTATTGTTTTTTTCCAAGTACCCCCTGAGTTGTGCTCGCGTACCCCTAGTGGTACACGTACCCCTGGTTGGGAAACACTGCTCTAGAACAGGGCAGGACTGGTCATATGGCATACAGGGCATTTTCCTGGTGGGCCGACAGTCCTCAGATGTAGAAAAGAGAGATCTCCTCCGCGCTCTTGCACTTCACAATCTGGTGCGTCACAGGAAAGGACTGGTAGATGCAGAGAAAGAGAGACCAGTCACCAGAGTATCTTCAGATGTGGAGGTTTACTTGTTTTATTGGGCAAGTGCCAAGCCGCTTCAACGCTCTCACGCCTTCTTCAGAGTCAAACCTCAGATGTGTTTTTTTCCCTCGTTTTTTTGGTTGGTTTGTTTTTATACTTCCCTCAGAGACTGGCCCAGATGGGGCATCCCATTGGTGCATCTTTATACCATCCAGACTGAGCCCTTCATATGGTGGTACCATTTCTGGTCCCTGCCCTGCTCTTTAAGATGTAAGAAGTCTGAGGCTGAAAGAGGTGCACGGCGCTCACACATGCATAGCGTAAATTGGCAGTTGGTTTTACTGTAGATTTATATCTCAATTCTCTCTCTCTCTCCCTCTCTCTCTCTCTCTCCCTCTCTCTCTCTCTCTCTCTCTCTCTCTCTCCCTCTCTCTCTCTCTCTCTCTCTCTCTCCCTGATTAGGATTACTGATGCAGAAAGTTAGGCCTATAGTGAAGGGTGAAGAGTGCACTCCCAGTGCTTTAATGACTGACAGAGCCTCTCAGCCGTTACTGTATCACCATTTACCCAGGGCCAGATTAAGATGGCCTGGGGCCCCTAGGCTACAGGCTGCTGTGGGCCCCCCGGAAGGCAAATTTTGCGACACATTTACATTGGCAGTGTCATGATTAGAGCTAGGAATTAAGGCTAACCTGTCTACCAACTGTACTCAACATGACAGATGCATTTTTCAATATTGTACAGTATCTTGTCATAATTCTACAAGTTTTCACCTTTTACCAATCGGGGGCCCCTGGCAGGTGGGGGCCCTAGGCTGCAGCTATATGGCCCATGTGTTAATCCGGCCCTGCATTTACCCCCCACCCCCAAATATAAGAAACTCTTTCTCCTAATGTCACAGTGCTGTTTTTAGTAGAACATCATGAGTTGTGCGGCGTGCGACATGAGACGTTGGCTAGCGAGCCTCATCTATCTCACCTAGCCGGCGTTCTGGCCTGCTACACCTTCCTTCCACGTCTTCACTTCAGGCCTTCATGTCATACAGTAGTCTAGAGACCTGAGAGGCTCCAGCCCCAGAGGAGGGCAGTCAGGGCTGGACTGGCCATCTGGCATAACAGGCAATTCCCGGTGGGCCCCTGCACCCTTGTGGGCCCCTATTTTCAGAAATGTAAAAAATATAGATATATACATATATCTTTTCACATTTCTGAAAATAGGACCCCCCAACGGTGCAGGCTTTAAGCCAAAAGTGCCGGGGCCCTATTTCTCCCCCCAGTCCGGTTCAGCCCTGAGCGCAGCCTTTACCGTATACTGAGATCCTCCTCGACCAATCAAAGGAGGCCAAATGACCTGCAGTGCCACCCCACAGCTGCTACCACACCACACGGCTGGCTCCACGGGCCTCCTCCGCCGACCGCCGCACCGCGCCGGGCTCTAAGTAGGACAAACGATGCTGGCACTGCGACGCAGGGCAACCATGTATCATGCTTAGAGCAGAGGGGGAGGGGGGGTGGGTAGAGGAGAGAGACATGGGGAGAGGAGAGAGGGGGGGAGATGGAGAGAGAGAGGAGATGGAGAGAGAGAGATGTGATTGGGGCAGGCGTCAGAGAGAGGGTGTGTGTTGGTTGGCGGGGGGGGCTTGGGGTGGAGAGAAATAGAGAGAGATAAGATTGAGGCAGGCATGTACCCCCGCCCCCCACCCCCCGCCATGGGCTCGCGTGATTAAATCCATGAATCACAGCTGGGGGTGGCCCGCGGAGATGGGGTTCCTGGTGTGTGTGTGTGTGTGTGTGTGCGCGCGCGCGTGTGTGCGCGCGCGCGTGTGTGTGTGTGTGTGTGTGTGTTTGTGTGTGTGTGTGTGTGTGTGTGTGTGTGTGTGTGTGTGTGTGTGTGTGTGTGCGTGTGTGTGTGTGTGTGTGTAGGGGATTCTGGGAATGCTTGTCGACTGCCTAGAGTGCCCTTTGGCCAATTGAATTGGGATTTCCAACAGACAGATGATGTTTTTATTTTCGACGCACCCATTTTTTTCTCCCTTGTAATGTGCACAACATAGGTGACTCGTGTGACATTTAAGCTAAAAATGAGCAATGCATATCGAGTATGTTGAACCTGTGGCGCGCGTGTGTGTGTGAGTGTGTGAGTGTGTGTGTGTGTGTGTGTGTGTGTGTGTGTGTGTGTGTGTGTGTGTGTGTGTGTGTGTGTGTGTGTGTGTGTGTGTGTGTGTGTGTGTGTGTGTGTGTGTGAGTGTGTGTGTATAAGAGAGAGAGAGAGAGAGAGAGAGAGAGAGAGAGAGAGAGAGAGAGGGAAAGAGAAAGAGAAAGAGAGAGAGAGAGAGAGAGAGAGAGGGTGAATGCTGACATCACCAGAGACTGTGCTTGTCTTCCCAACGTGCAGGTAGCCCACCACTGCAACATCTCCACACGCGACCTCTACGACCAGTGCCACCTTAGTAGGAGGGCAGTGGGGAAGTTTGCAAAAGCGCTTAAGGATGCAGCACTTGGCAGACAACCCGCAGCCGATGGACACACCAGCTCCCAGACCTCGCCTCCACGCAGCAACACGACAGCGCGGCCACACCCTCCTCCCAGAGAACACCATAGACCAACAGGACCCATCCACAAGCCCCTGCTCCCAGGGCCGAAGGGAGCTCACACACAGCACCCACCATCGATGACCAGAAGGGACAGCGACACTCCGAGACCCCCTCCACTGATGAGCTCCCCTTGTCCCAGACCCGGCCCCCCACCTACACGCCCAGCATACACACCCTCGAATCCAGACCGGCAAACCCCAACGCCAGCCCACCCCCCTCCCCCTAGAGCAAACCACTGGCGCCCAGCACCTTGTCCCAGACCCGGCCCCCCACCTCCACATCCAGCATACACCCCCCCCATGCCAGACCTACAACGCCCCATGCCAGACCACCCCCATCCCTCCAGTGCAAACCACTGGCCCCCAGCGCCGAGGGACCACCACCAACACTACCCCGATGCCAAACCAGGAAACCACCCCCCAACCCAACAACCCCCCACCCCCTGGTTGCACCAGGAACACCAGCATGCAGCAGAGCCCACAACGATGGAGTCAAGCTACGCAGAGGTGCTGAAAGGTCATGGAGCACCAAAAATGGGTGAGATCAAACAAATGCTCCTGTATATCTGTTCCAAGCTCACTTAGGACACACCCAAGACTTTAAAAAAAAAAAAAAAAAAAAACCTTCATTTACCTACTGTTAACTTCATGTGTTTTGCTGTCATACTTTTATCTACATTGAACACTTAAATCTAACTAGTATGCAGTATGAAAGGTTTATTTCATTGTGAACATTTAGTTGTTGATATTTACTATGGCCTCACTTTCCATTAGCACTTGGAACATTCAAGGCTTGAACTCCTCAGCCTTTGGTGTAAAATGTAACAACCTAGAATTCCAAGAAAGCATAAAAGGTATAGATATAATGATATTACTTGAAACCTGGCAAAAAGATGTTATCACTCATTGTCCCCCAAACTACAAGGAAATAATATTACCACCACAAAAACTTAGTTCGGTACAACAAGGAAGACACTCTGGAGGTTTAATACTATGGTACAAATCAAAATTTGACAAACACATCAGCATCTTAAAAACTGGAAAATACCACATATGGTTAAAGATTAAGAAAGATATATTTGTTTCACAACAGGACCTCTTTGTCTGTGCAATGTATATACCCCCCGCTGATTCACCATACTACACAGAGGATACATTTATGTCTCTGGAAACAGAAACAAGCCATTTTCAGGCCCAGGGAAATGTGCTCCTCTGCGGAGACCTAAATTCACGTACAGGCACAGAGGATGATTCTATAAGTGCTGATGGCAATTCCTACATCTGCCGTTTTTTAATAAAAACTAACCACTCTGCTTATCCCCACAGAAGAAATTGTGATCCAGTTGTAAACAGACATGGGAAGGAACTCTTACAAATCTGCCGTAGCCTGGGTCTGTATGTCGCCAACGGTAGGATTAGAGGAGACACATTTGGAAAATACACATTTTGCTCACCTCTTGGGAATAGCACAGTAGACTATGTCATAACTGACATAGACCCTATGTCAATTAGAGCATTCACTGTCAAACCACTATCACCCCTATCAGATCACAGCCAACTCACAATATTCATAAAAATGTCAGAAAACAACACCCTAAAATCACAGCCCAGTAAGCTGTTTCACTTTAAAAAGTCATACAGATGGGCTGAAAACAGTAACGAGGAATTTATAAAAGCCACAGGAACCCAACACATCCAAGCTCTCCTGGAAACCTTTCTAGACACTCCATATACCTTAAGTACAGAGGGTGTCAACCAGGCTGTGGAAACAATTGGCTTAATATTTGAAAAAACAGCAGGAAAGGCCAAATTAAAGAGATTAAGGACCAAACCCAAAGTCGAAAAGGAAGACAGCTGGTTTGACGCCGAATGCCAGTCATTAAGAAAAGAAATTCGCAAATTATCCAACCAGAAACATAGAGATCCAAATGACACATCAATTCGACATCTATATTGTGAGACATTGAGACTATACAAACGCACACTCAGAAACAAGAAAGCTCAGTACACACAAAACCAGCTGGCACTGATTGAGGCCTCAATAAAAACAAATACATTTTGGGACAATTGGAATCATTTAAAAAAATCTAAACACCAAGAAATGGTAATTCAAGATGGAGACATCTGGACTAATCATTTCAAAACTCTATTCAAGAATGTTCAATCTGACCAAAACAAGAACCAAAATGACATAATCCACAAACTGCATGATCTGGAAAACACAATCAAAGACTACCAAAACCCACTTGACTTCCCAATCACTGAGCAGGACCTACTCACTCATATCAACAAATTAAAGTCAAAGAAAGCATACGGTCCTGACTGCATTTTAAATGAAATGCTAAAATGTATGAGTGAAAAATTTAGATGGGCTATTCTCAAACTATTCAACTTAGTCCTGAGTGTGGGTTATTTCCCTGACATCTGGAACCATGGATTAGTTACACCAATCTACAAAAACGGAGACAAATTTGACCCTAAAAATTACAGAGGCATCAGCGTTAACAGCAATCTGGGGAAGTTATTCTGTAGTATTATTAATTCACGGCTCATGGACTTCCTTATGAAGCACAATATCTTGAGCAAAAGCCAGATCGGATTCTTACCAAATCATCGCACCACTGATCATATTTACACCCTACACACATTAATCGAAAAATACACCCTCAACAGAAACAAATTATACTCTTGTTTCGTAGACTTCAAAACCGCTTTTGATACCATTTGGCACAACGGATTATTCTACACATTAATGAAAAATGGTGTGTAGGGGGAAAAGCATATGATATTATAAAATCCATGTATTCAGGAGCTAAGTGTGCCATCAAAATTGGATCTAAAAGAACAGATTATATCCCCCAAGAGTGCGGCGTGAGGCAAGGTTGCCCTCTAAGCCCAACTTTGTTTAATTTATATATAAATGAGCTGGCGACCATCCTAGAAATGTCAACCACCACAGGACCCACTCTAAACAACATTGACGCCAAATTCCTGCTGTTTGCAGATGATCTAGTCCTTCTCTCACCAACAGCAAATGGACTCCAAATGCAGCTTGGGCTCCTCCAAAATTTCTGCCAGACCTGGGCCCTGGCAGTGAACAACAAAAAAAACCAAAATAATGATATTTCAGAAAGGTTCCAAATACCATGGAAAACAAAATACATTTACTTTAGGACCACAAACAATCGAACATGTCACAGACTACACATACTTAGGCCTCAGAATCAATTACAATGGAAGTTTCAATAAGGCAGTGAATGAACTGAAAGACAAGGCACGCAGGGCTCTATATGCCATAAAAAGACAAGTACCCTTTGAAATTCCAATCCAAATCTGGCTCAAAATATTCTCATCGGTGATAGAACCAATAGCCTTATATGGCAGTGAAGTGTGGGGTCCACTCACAAATCAGGAATTTGATAAATGGGAAAAGCATCCAATTGAGACCCTGCATGTGGAATTCTGCAAAACCATCCTAAAAGTCCACCGACACACAACAAATAATGCATGCAGGGCAGAACTAGGCCGATACCCTCTTATTATCAACATTCAGAAAAGATCAATTAAATTCTGGAAGCACCTCAAATTAAGTGACCCACACTCTTTATGTCACAAAGCCTTGCAAAACCAAGAGCTGAGCAAAATCACCACCCCACATACCAACCAGGTCCACTGCTATCCCTTCCCACTAACACCTCCACACTCTACAGACCTGCAAGACCAGATCCAAATTACACAACATACTCCACTAAACCAAATTTTCTTATACTTGAAAAATAACTATTATCAATATTGGCAATTGAAAACCAAAACACAAAGCAAGATGCAATGTTATCTGTCCCTAAACAGAGAGTATGCACTTGCAAACTATCTAACTGAAATCAAAGACCCTATCTTCAGAAAAATATTGACGAAATACAGACTCAGTGAACACCGCCTGGCCATTGAAACCGGCCGACATAAAAAAGACTGGCTCCCCAGAGAAGAACGTTTTTGCAGACAATGCACTGACAATGTTGTTGAAACCGAGCTCCACTTCCTAACCGAATGCAACAAATTTAAAAATATCCGTGAAATCTTCTTCCAAAAATTCGAGCAGAAACACCCAAATTTCACTTCCCTCCCAACCCAGAACAAACTCCCATTTATCATGGGTGAACAAGAACGGAGTTGTTTCTTGTCAGCCCAATACATTTTCACATGCCACCAGCAGAGGGACAATGAGTGATATACCTACATACTGTATATTATATGTATTCTTTAAATACCTTATGTTTATGTGCTGGAATACTCACTGAAACACACCCAAAGACTGTGGATGGACATACGCGTGCACCCACGCATGCACATGGAAACACAGACAAACACACACAAACAAACTGAGACATGCGTGCACACACACACACACTCTACATGCACACACAGACACAGACACAGACACAGACACAGACACACTCACACAGACACAGACACGAACACACACACACACACACACACACACACACACACACACACACACACACACACACACACACACACACACACACACACACAACGAACACACACACGGTACAATTTTATTATGTCTTACTGTTCCTCTTATTGTTGTCTTATATATGTTATGTACCATGCTTTGGCAATACAAAGTTTCTTTTGTCATGCCAATAAAGCACTTTTGAATTGAGAGAGAGAGAGAGAGAGAGAGAGAGAGAGAGAGAGAGAAAGAGAAAGAGAGAGAGAGAGATGTAGGTGTAGGTGTTGATGTTGGTGTTGGTGTTGGTCGATGTGTGAGCACAGTTTTATTTGGTGTCTAGATTCAGGAATCCTGGGTTGAGTTAATGTATTGAATATTTGTGAATATTTGTCACACTGAAGGAGAAAGTGGCCCTCTGCCTCCACCTGGCCAGTCAACCTCATCCCCTTTGTTCTCTTGGCAGCCATGACTGATGCGTCTGCCGTTTCCTAGAGCAAGGTGGAGGTCACTCTCATCCCTCTGTCGGCATCTGCAATCTCTCAGTCTGTCGACCTGACTCTCTCTCTCTCTCTCTCTCTCTCTCCCTCTCCCTCTCCCTTTCTCTCTCTCTCTCTCCCTTTCTCTCTCTCTCCCTCTCCCTCTCTCTCTGTCTCTCTCTCTCTCTCTCTTTCTCTCTCTCCCTCTCTCTCTGCATGTGTGTGTGTGTGTGTGTGTGTGTGTGTGTGTGTGTGTGTGTGTGTGTGTGTGTGTGTGTGTGTGTGTGTGTGTGTGTGTGTGTGTGTGTGTGTGTGTGTGTGTGTGTGTGTGTGTGCATGTATCAGTGTGTAAAAGGTTTCCATGCAGTAAGAACATCTCTATGAATGTTGTGTGCACTAGCATGCCGAGCTTCTACCTTATCGTGTGAGCATTATGTACCCATACATGCAGTTAAGCACATCTCTATAAATGTATTTGTGTGTGCATGAGTATTTGTGTGTGTGTGTGTGTGTGTGTGTGTATGTGCGTGCGTGTGTGTGTGTTTGTCTAATGGTCCGGAGGCGGCCCCATCATGCATGTGTGAGGGGTGTGTGTCCATATGCATGCGTGTGTGTGTGTGTGTGTGTGTGTGTGTGTGTGTGTGTGTGTCCACTTGTGTGAGGGGTGTGTGTGTGTCCACTTGTCACGATGTGGTGCCACCCCACTCCATCACCGACTCCGACCGTCACGCCGAGCTGTCAGCCCGCATTCCTCACGCGCAACACAGATTACCACTGATGGCCAGGCCACCACTTCCCACCAGCAATACCCGCCCTCTGCAGCCCTCTCCTCTCCTCTTTTCTTCTTCTTGTCTCCTCTCCTCTCATCTCTTCTCCTCTCCTCTCCTCTCATCTCCTCTGTTCTTGTCTAGTCTTCTCTCTCTCTCTCTCTTCCCCTTTTCCTCCGTTTTTTCTCCAGTTCTGACTTATCCTCCTCAGTCCTTGCTCCTCTCTTCTCTTCTTTCATTTTTCTCTCTTTTCTTCTCTTCTCTTCTACTGATCGCTCCTCTCCTCTTCTCACCTCGTCTCTCATCCCCCCCTCTCCTCCCTCCTTTCCTGTCCTCCTCTCTTGCCTCCTTTCTTCCCCATCATCCCACACTGTCCTTTAACCCATTAATGCCTGAAGAACCTGCAAAAAACGCCTGCTGAATGCCTAAGCCCTTGTTGGGAAAGTTGCCCTCAGCGTATAAAAGCCTAAATATCTCAGCCTCTGATGCAAATAAAAAGCATGAAATCACTTGCATTTAACAATTTATTAAAACAGCTAAAATCTCAAGAGCCTGAATGCAGCGTATACGTATATGTTTCTCCAGATACCAAAGATCAAACAACATATACTGTACGAGTCATTATCAGGCTAAAATGGGTTAAGGTTTCTCTCTTCTCGTATTGGGGTAAATACCGTATACATGTGCCTTCCTCTTGGAAACAAGCAGCACTTCCACTTTGTCTTTTACAATGTCTGTCTTCATGTTTTTTTTTAATCATTTGTTGTTTTTCCTCCTGTGCTATTCATAGCTTTGATCTTCTGCTAGACTGGATACCCACACTAATATTTGGCAACTGCCCTGCTGTGTTGGTTTGGTTGCTAATATTTGGCAACTGCCCTGCTGTATTGGTTTGGTTGCTAATATTTGGCAACCCCATGCTGTGTTGGTTTGGTTGCTACTATTTGACAACCCCCTGATGCGTTGGTTTGGTTGCTAATATTTGGCACCCCCTGCTGTGTTGGTTTGGTTGCTAATATTTGGCAACCCCATGCTGTGTTGGTTTGGTTGCTAATATTTGGCAACCCCCTGCTGTGTTGGTTTGGTTGCTAATATTTGGCAACCCCATGCTGTGTTGGTTTGGTTGCTAATATTTGGCAACCCCATGCTGTGTTGGTTTGGTTGATAATATTTGGCAACCCCCTGCTGTGTTGGTTTGGTTGGAGTGCAAGGCAGCAGCAGAGTAGCCTGGTCCTGACCATCCCATAATACTCTCATTTCATTTCGTATTCATGGTCTGGCATTTGTTTGCTCTGAAGCGATTGTAGGAAGCAGGAAGTTTGCACTCAGTTATGGTTTGAAATTATTGGACACCTCTCACCCAATCGTTGGCAGTTACTCAACAACAACATAGCGCTGACCAATGGCTCTGGCGCAGATGTGTACGTCATTGTCACGAGCGCCCTCCCCCTTTCGCCCCCACGTGGGGGGCGTATTCGCTTATTGGCTGTTTTCTGGGGGGGCGTTGCGATCAAAATTCTACTGCTCCAAGCACTCCACAGAGAAGCACGGCCAGACTACAGTAGTGGAGCCAATCCTTTGGCGGAAGTACGTAGCCGCAGCCCCAAATTTTGGCCATCGGTGCCATCTGGGGGGGGGAATGCTAACATTTTTTTTTGGTAAGGTATATCCCCCCACTACTAGAAAAAGCCTGATAGCAGTCACGGGGTGGTAGCGAAACCCCTTTTTTCGGCTCTTGAAGTGACTACCCCCCTCTATTAAATTCCATTTTTGAATTCAGATGCATGTCTAGTTCAGGCTCATTTTGTGGGGTATTGACAATATTCTATACCATGGTGCCTGGTATTACTGGAAAGGGGACCTTTCAGGCTTTCATTTAAGCCCATTGGTGAATCTGTCTGACATACACAGAGGTCACAGCACTCCATTAAGTCAGACATAGCTCACATTTTCCAACAACTCTTGGCTAAACTGTCTGCTTTCGTTTATCTCTGTAGCGTGAAAGAACACCAAGGACACAAAATTGGACAACCTCAATACTCTTTGGAGTCCGCTGATTCAGAAAATGTATAATATGCCCATACAATTATTTCCTATGCCTTTGTGAGAGAGTTAAATTTGACTTGTGTAACCAGCAAAAGTCTTCAAAATAATAGCCAATACATGCAGGTCATCTGTTGGAAGTATTGGGCCTTTTTCCTTCCAAAGTTTCTGCTTGGCATCACTGCTTGGCATTAGGCCTTCATTTAAGATCATTACTAAATCTGTCTGACATACTCAGAGGTCACAGCACTTCATTAAACCAGAAATAATAATAACAAATGTCGCCTAAACTGTAGGCTTTCTTTAGTCCCTACGTACTGTAAACCATGGGAAAACATCAAGGACACAAACCCCAACCATTTCAATACTTAAGGCACTCTGATAATTCAGACAATGTATGATATACCCATATAATGTATTATGAGAGCCTTAAAAAAGGCCATAATGAACATTAATATGACCTATTTTAAGTCCAATTCTGTCCTATCCCTTTATAGATGTAAGGAAATGTAAGGAGACATAAGACGTAAGGAGATAAAAGAGATGAGCGGGGGCATGGGGAGGCACTGTATGTAGATGTAGAGTTGGGGGGGGGCAAGGGGGAGAAGTAGGGGTGAGGTGAGTGGGGGCAATTGAGGGGGGGCACTGTTGGGTGGGG
Organism: Engraulis encrasicolus; assembly: GCF_034702125.1. Classification (NCBI taxonomy): domain Eukaryota; kingdom Metazoa; phylum Chordata; class Actinopteri; order Clupeiformes; family Engraulidae; genus Engraulis; species Engraulis encrasicolus. Next base: position 899,657 of record NC_085857.1, on the reverse strand, counting down.
GGCAAGGCCAGGGTAGTGGAGGTAGGTGAGTGGAGCGCACTGTTGAGTGGGGGGAGGTGAGTGGGGGAGCACTGTGGAGGGGGGTGCAAGGGTGGGGGTAGGTGAGGGGGGGGGCTTAAAGGAAAGTGAGGGGGGTTGGGGGAATAAGACAAGGGGTGGATAAATGTTTGAAAATATTTGGAATAGTTTAAGAATCGTCTACCATATTAAATGTTGGAGGGAATTTGAGATGCCCTAGTTTCAGCAGTGTTGTGTATATGTTTAATTGAGCAATTTTTGACCACTTTCTTTAGGATATGTCAAGGTGGCAAAATCGAAATTCACGTTCTATTGTTCAGCCATGCTCATATCGGACTGTGTGACAACATCAGCATCTTCAAAATGACCCGTAAACAGTGGCTGAAAACAAAGCAGACCTGCTCCTATTAATTAATAGTATGAACATCGTTTTACTCTGTATATATTTGGTGTTTGTGGTAAAATGTCATGTCTTCTGTAATGCAGTATTGTTTTTTTATTATGAGTACCTGCCTTAGGACTACGGATGACATTTTTATATTATATTTATATTGATGTTTTTTTAACTGATGTATTGATTATTGTGTATTGTCCTAATCGAAAGAAAGAAAGAAAGAATGAATGAATGAATGAATGAATGAATGAATGAATGAATTTGTCCATTAGGCAATAGGAAATAATTGTGCTGAAAAAAAGGAACCGTACTCATCAATGAATATTATAGGCTTACGTCATTGCAAGGACCATAGGCCTAGTTATTTCAGTAGTTGACTGTCTATGTGCCATTTGACCATTGTAGGAGGACCATTCTCTGCTTCAAGGAAGCGAAATCAAACTTAATTTTTGTTTGTTTAGTCAACCTTTGGTAAAATATCTGTAAGAGAATATAACAGAAAAGCGCTGAAAAAGTAATCTACTATAACTATATTATGGCCGGAGTATTGAGAATGAAAGTCATCCATTTTGGGAAATAGCAGCCATATTGAATTTTGACACAAATTTCAATGGCATCAAGTTTGAATCTCTTCGGCTCGCACGCACGCACGCACACGCACACACACACACACACACACACACACACACACACACACACACACACACACACACACACACACACACACACACACCTTTTCTGTATGGCAAAAATGTAGCCTTTGAAATTATCATTTTGGGAAGGGCTACCATATTGACTTTTGAGCAATATTTTTCCATTTCTTTCAATAAGCTTTTGGTCAGTATCTGTGAAATGTCTGGCAGGACAATAGGTATATTATTAAGCAGTGCACTGTGGAATTTTATCATTTACTGACAACAGTATCATTTCAAAGCGGATTTATACATTCTGCACATACATTCATACTGTATGTATATACACTAGGGCTGTAACGATATACTCAACTCACGATTCGGTTCGTATCACGATTTTTGACCTACGCTTCGATACACCCCACGATTTCACATTTGCCAATGTTATAAAACAAAGTTATGAATAAAACTGTAACAGATTGTAGGTAGAATAGGTTACAAATAATTTCAAAAAGTTTAACTATGAAAATGATAATGATTTGAAGCTTGGAAGCACCATCACTTCATATCATGTGATAGTTTTCTGGACTGATGGGCGTCAAAACTTTGAAAGGGTGTATCACGATACTGCCTCCTTGTATCACGATACAGTATTGTGAGTCTGTGTATCACGATTTCTCGGTTCGATACAATATCGTTACAGCCCTAATATGCACTATGTAAACATACATATATTCATTCATTTGTCTTTTTATCCAACATTTGTATGCATGTCTGTAAGGAGATGGTACAGAATTGGTCAGAAAATAGGTATTAGGGCCTTGAGGATCATTACGGCCTTTTAAAGGCTCCTGCAAATATTGTATAGGTATATTATACATTTTCTGAATCAACAGCATGCCTAGATTTTTAAAATCATTGGGTTTTGTGTCCCTGATGTTTTCCCATGGTATAGGGACAACATAAATCATACAGTTGAGGTGGAATTTGTGAGAAATTACTGGTTTAAAGGATAACGCCAGCCAATTTTAACATGCATGTAATGTTCACACTACCCTGGGCTTGTCAGTACCTGAGATTTTTTTTTCTTCAGCCTTTTCCAAGATCCTGGTCATTGTAATGGGGGCAGGTGTTACCTTTTGGGAAAATATTTGGAGTAGGCCCATGTTAAGATTTTTTTTAAATGTAAACAAAATCTGCCCCCATTACAATAGCAGCATGCAGTATCTCGGGGTACTGACAAGTCAAGGGTGTGAGCAATACAACAGTATATTGAAATTGGCAGGAGTGATCATTGAAGTATTTTCGGGGGGCTTTTCAAGCCTTTATTTTTTGTTTATATGAGACAGGACAGTGAAGGAGGTGACAGGAAGCGAGTTGGGAGGGAGAGATGGGGGAGGGTCGGCAAAGGGCACGGTTCAGAATCAAACCCGGGTCGGCCGCGTAGTAGACCAGTGCCCTACCATTAGGCCACGATAGGGCCGAGAAATGGCTGGTTTAATGACCTGCTATATTGGCTACTATTTTGAAGACTATTGGTGGTTACACAAGTCAAATTTTAGGCCCTCACAAAGATATACAAAATAATTGTATGGGCATATTATACATTTTCTTAATCAACAGAGTCCACTGAGTATTGAGGTTGTCTAATTTTGTGCCCTTGGCGTTCTTTCATGCCACAGAGATAAACGGAATCACACAGTTTAGCCAACATCTGTGAGATAATGTGACCTATGTCTGGTTTAATGAAGTGCTGTGACCTCTGTGTGTGTCAGAAAGATTCAGCAATGGCCTTAAATGAAAGAATGAAAGGTCCCCTTTCCAGTAATACCAAGCGCTATTGTATAGAATATTGACAAAACCCCAAGCTGTCCTGGACCTTCTTTCGTGCAACTGCACTAAAAGATGCTCTAGCCATCATTGTATATGTCTGGTAAAAGGCCTCAGGTGCACAGACATGTGTAAACTGAGAGTGTGCGGAAACCAGGCAACAATAGACTGTTCAGATGAAGGGGATGACATGGAAGATGAAGAGTACTGACGAAGAAATAATATAAATCTACATGAAACTATTCTTTCCTTAAACATATTCCCTTTGCAACATGTTTATTTGTTGACTTGCAACCCCTTGTATAGGATCTCAGTCTATTTGTTTATGAAATAGCCTGTATAAAATGTTGTATATGAACATTTATCTAAATTCTGTTAATGGGATACCATAACTGAGTGGTTTGAGTAAAGTGTTACCCAATGCCCTATCATTGTATTTCTTCACATACACTGAAATAATTGAATACTTTAACAACTTGTGAATGTAATGTACATTCACATATGAATGAGTATACAGTATAAACAAAGTTTGTTTAAGTAAAGTGATAGCGGGCATTGTATTAGTCCATTGTACTGGGTCCTATTTTGAACACATTTTTGCTGGTTGCACAAGTGACATTTAAGGCTCTCACAAACATATACTAAATGATAGCATGGGCATATTATACATTTTCTGAATCGGTAGAGTGCCCTGAGTATTGAGGTTGTTAACTTTGGTGCCCTTGGTGTTCTTTCATGCCACAGATGTAAACGAAAGTGCACAGTTTAGGCACAATTTGTGTGAAAATGGGAGCTATTTCTGGTTTAATGACGTGCTGTGGCTTCTGTGTATGTCAGACAGATTCATTAATGGGCTTAAATGAAAGCCTGAAAGGTCCCCTTTCCAGTGATAACAAGCACGATGGTATAGGATATTGGCAATACCCCCAAAATAAGCCATAACTACATATACAGCCAATATTAAAAAACAGTATTTATTATAGGGGGGTAGTAACTTCAAAAGCTGAAAAAAGTGATTTCGCTACCACCCCATGACTGCTATCAGGCTTTTTCTACTAGTGGGGGGATATACCTTGCCAAAAAACATTGCTAGCATTCCCCCCCCCAGATGGCACCGGTCGACCCCTCGGCTCATAGCCTAACAATAACCCTTCACACCTCCTCCTCCTCCTCTACTCCTCCCCCTCCTCCTCCTCCTCCTCCTCCTCCTCCTCTTCTTTATTCCTCTTCCTCCTCCTCCGCACCCTCTTCCTCCTCCTCCACCTCTACCACCTCCACCACCTCCTCCTCCTCTTCCTCTTCCTCCATCTCCTCCACCTCCACCTCTTCCTCCTCCTCCTCCTCTTCCTCCTCCTCCTCTTCCTCTTCCTCCACCTCCTCTATTCCCCCTCCTCCTCCTCCTCCTCCTTTCCTCCTCCTCCACCTCATCCTCCTCCTCCATCTCCCTCCTCCTTCTCCTCTTCCTCCTCCTCCTGCTCTTCCTCCTCCTCCTCCTCCTCCTCTTCCTCCTCCTCTCTCCTCCTCCTCCTCCTCCTCTTCCTCCTCCCCCTCCTCCACCTCCTCCACCCCTCCTCCTCCTCCTCTTCCTCCTCCTCTTTTTCCTCTTCCTCCTCCTCTTCCTCCTCCTCCTCCTCCTCTTCCTCCTCCTCTTCCGCCTCCTCCTCCTCCCTCTCCTCCTCCTCTTCCTCTCCCAACTCCTCCTCCTCCTCCTCCACCTCCTCCTCCGTCTCTTCCTCCTCCTCCACCTCCTCTTCCTCCTCCACCTGCTCCTCCTCCTCCTCCTACTCCCCTATTTCTCCTCCTCCACCTCCTCCTCCTCCTCCGTCTCTTCCTCCTCTTCCTCCTCCTCCTCCTCCACCTCCTCCTCCTCCTCCTCTTCCTCCTCTTCCTCCTCCTCCTCCTCCTCTTCCTCCTCCGTCTCCTCCTCCTCCTCCATCTCCTCCACCTCCACCCCCTCCTCTTCCTCCTCCAATTCCTTCTCTTCCACCTCCTCCTCTCCCACCTCCTCTTCCTCTTCCCCCTCCACTTCTACCTCCTCCTCTTCCTCCTCCTCCTCCTCTTCCTCCTCCACCTCCTCCTCTTCCTCCTCCTCCTCTTCCTCCTCCTCCTCCTCCTCCTCCACCTCCTCCTCCTCCTCCTCTTCCTCCTCCTCCTCCTCCTCCACCTCTTCCTCCTCCTCCTCTTCCTCCTCCTCCTCCTCCTCCTCCTCCTCTTCCTCCTCCTCCTCCTCTTCCTCCCCTCCTCCTCCTCCTCTTCCACCTCCTCGTCCTCCTGCCCCTTCCTCCTCCTCCACCTCCTCCTCCTCCTTCCTCCTCTCTCCTCCACCTCCTCCTACTTCTCCTCCTCCTCCTCCTCCACCTCCTTGTCCTCCTCCTCTTCCTCCTCCTCCTCCTCTTCCTCCTCCACCTCTTCCTCCTCCTCCTCTTCCTCCTCCTCCTCCATTCCTCCTCCTCCTCCTCTTCTTCCTCCTCCTCCATCTCCTCCTCTTCCTCACCAGTAAAGAGGGATTTCTGGAGGATCAAGGTAAGAAAACACTCGTTAAGTCCAAGTGATTGAAAGTGGCTGTCGATGTGGGGGATGGATCGACCGGCTCACTGCTGAGGGAAAAGCACAATCTCCACAGCAGAGGCTACAGAGGCTACAGCTCTACAGAGAGGCTACAGAGGCTACAGAGGCTACAGAGTCTACAGAGGCTACAGAGGCTACAGAGTCTACAGAGGCTACAGAGGCTACAGCTCTACAGCTCTACAGCTCTACAGTTCTACAGCTCTACAGCTCTACAGCACTACAGCAGAGGCTACAGCTCTACAGCTCTACAGCTCTACAGCTCTACAGCTCTACAGCAGAGGCTACAGCTCCACAGCAGAGGCTACAGAGGCTACAGCTCTACAGCTCTACAGCACTACAGCTCTACAGCTCTACAGCTCTACAGCTCTACAGCTCTACAGCTCTACAGCTCTACAGCTCTACAGCTCTACAGCTCCCCCTGTGGCCACATGCAGCTCTACAGCTCTACAGCTCTACAGCTCTACAGCTCTACAGCTCTACAGCTCTACAGCTCTACAGCTCTACAGCTCTACAGAGAGGCTACAGCTCTACAGCTCTACAGCTCTACAGCTCCCCCTGTGGCCACATGCAGCACTACAGCTCTACAGCTCTACAGCTCTACAGCTCCACAGCTCTACAGAGAGGCTACAGCTCTACAGAGGCTACAGCTCCACAGCAGAGTCTACAGCTCCACAGCAGAGGCTACAGCTCTACAGCTCTACAGCTCTACAGCTCTACAGCTCTACAGCTCTACAGCTCTACAGAGAGGCTACAGCTCTACAGCTCTACAGCTCTACAGCTCTACAGAGAGGCTACAGCTCTACAGCACTACAGCTCTACAGCTCTACAGCTCTACAGCAGAGTCTACAGAGGCTACAGCTCTACAGCTCTACAGCACTACAGCTCCCCCTGTGGCCACATGCAGCTCTACAGCTCTACAGCTCTACAGCACTACAGCTCTACAGCTCTACAGCTCTACAGCTCTACAGCTCTACAGCTCTACAGCTCTACAGCTCTACAGCTCTACAGCTCTACAGCTCTACAGCACTACAGCTCCCCCTGTGGCCACATGCAGCTCTACAGCTCTACAGCTCTACAGCACTACAGCTCTACAGCTCTACAGCTCTACAGCTCTACAGCAGAGTCTACAGAGGCTACAGCTCTACAGCTCTACAGCTCCCCCTGTGGCCACATGCAGCTCTACAGCTCTACAGCTCTACAGCTCTACAGCTCTACAGCTCTACAGCTCTACAGCTCTACAGCTCTACAGCACTACAGCTCTACAGCTCTACAGCTCTACAGCACTACAGCTCTACAGCTCTACAGCTCTACAGCTCTACAGCTCTACAGCTCTACAGCTCTACAGCACTACAGCACTACAGCTCTACAGCTCTACAGCTCTACAGCTCTACAGCTCTACAGCTCTACAGCACTACAGCTCTACAGCTCCCCCTGTGGCCACATGCAGCTCTACAGCTCTACAGCTCTACAGCTCTACAGCTCTACAGCTCTACAGCTCCCCCTGTGGCCACATGCAGCACTACAGCTCTACAGCTCTCCAGCTCTCCAGCTCTACAGCTCTACAGCTCCACAGCAGAGGCTACAGCTCTACAGCTCTACAGCTCTACAGCACTACAGCTCTACAGCTCTACAGCTCAGGGGGATGAATGTCAAAAGCCACACGAACCACCACCTGCCGTACCATACACACACACACACATGCACACACGCACGCTCGCACGCACGCACATGCACACACACAAACACACACACACGCATGCACGCAGACACATGCACGCACGCACACACACACACACACACACACAGTCTTCATCCTGGCCCCTGGGCTGTATTGAGATACAGACTAATGCTCCCATCTTATTGATCCCAGATCAGAGCCGGGTATAAGATGAGTTTATTTAACAAACAATGAAGCTTAAACAATCAATGAAATGACTGAATTTGTCGTGACTCGTGATCATCTTATTCTGACCCCCTTCAAATCTTATTTGTGCTCCAGGTTTATATGTGTTCATGTACATTTTGAAAACAAATTCTTTCACACAATTTTCTGAGAATGCTGACATGAGAATGGTTTCGTTCAAACTACCTGAATAAAATCCAGAAAAAAATACAGCGGACATTGGGCCTCTAAATGGAATTCCCACCTTGTCAATTTGGCCAATGCCATACTGCCATACTGCCATACTGCCATACTGCCATACTGCAATGCAAACAGAACTAATTTGGCCAATGCCATACTGCCATACTGCCATACTGCAATGCAAACAGAACTAATTTGGCCAATGTCATACTGCCATACTGCAATGCAAACAGACAACTAATGAGAGGATGGACTGAAGCCATGAAGTACATTTTACGTGTTTGAATGTACTGTACAGTAGCCTATATAAAATCGTAAAACATTCGTGTCTGTATTTAAAATACTGTGGCATTGGTTGTGTGATTGGTTACAATATATATTTCAGCTAACAGTATCTGCACCGATCCCGACTGTAACCTGTGAGTATCAGACACAATACAAACCCAGCGAGCACAACACAAGCTTTTATTTCTTTATCTTTAAAAAAATAAATAAATAATCCACAGGACACAGAGTACAGAGAATGCTTCATTAGAAAAATAACAGCAACAACAACAATGAATGAACGAACCAAGTTGACAGAAGAAGAAAAGACCATTTTTTTTTCAAGGTCAGTTGTTTCTTGCACCTCAGAGCTTCAGTCTTTAATGATTATGCGTACGGAAACAGTAAATTGGTTCCTGTGTAGCGTGCATTAGTCATTTTCTTGTAAATGTCATCTGTGTTTTTGTTGGTTTTCTTCAGCTTCCTCAAAGCAATCTGTTTTGCTGCAGCATCCGCGGTTAGCTGGCAGGTCATTAGCAACGGAGCACAAACACAAGCTGCAGTCACGGGAGACGTGGAAGAAGAAGAATAAAGACAACTATGTGAAAACACATTGCACAGTTCACAACTGGACATACGGCAGGGCTTGACACTGGCACCTGCAAACTGGCCAAATGCTGGTAAAACTTGGCTGTGGCTAGAGTAACAATTTCAGTGTCATTAGCCAATTTGGCAGGTAGGCTAGCTTATTGTACAGGTATGGTGTGACATATCAGAATAGCGTTTATTCTGCACTTTGCCCCTTGTGTATCAATTGTTTGTATTTAAGTTCAAGATTAAGAAAAAGCTCAATTACTCAGTTTCTATTTGTTGGTTTTATTTCCATGTAGAGATGCACTCATCTTCTTGCTTTCTGAGGTTAGATGTACAGCGTCATGATTAAAAAAAAAAAAATCTAATTTGTGGCTAGTAAAATAGCTGGATGGCTAGTGAGTCGGGAAAACCACTAGCCACAGTGGCCGGCAAGCGAAAAAGTTAATATCAAGCCCTGCTATACGGTACATACTATACATAGTAAGTGTAGATACCTATTTTAGTCCTATGGAAATGCATGCTCTACAGCTCACTGAATCCTTAACTGCTGTCTCAGGTGAAAAGCATATTATATTGCAACCACAAAATCCTTGTAAGCACAAATGATTGTTTAGGGCACACTGTGTAGGATTGTTGGTGGTGATGGTGGTGGTAACTATTTGTGGAAGAAGGTAACATTCGTGAATGAGCAGCATGAATTCTGTAGATAAACTGCTAAAAATATTACACAGTTAGCCTCTAAGAGACTTTGGAGATCAGAGGTGGGAAATGGATATGGTAACTTCTATTCAGGACACTAAATGTTCTGTATTGTTGTCCAGGGGCGTCGCCAGACCTATTTTACAGGGGCACGTGCCTGGGTATGGATCTGCAGTGCCCCGGTATGAGTGTCACCCCCCAAAAAAAGCTACCTCGCAATTTTGCTCGAGTGTACCATACGGAGCAATCTTCCGAATGTGCACAAAATAGCATTCTATTTTGCAGAACAATCTGATTGTATAGTTTAGGTGTTATTTTGCTTTGAATGTTTTTTTATTACGCTATTTGCCATTTGTTTTGCTGTTAGTAGTGCTCCACATTACTTCTGTGTGCCCTACTGTGCCTCTGTGTAGTATTGCTATTGTCGTTACTATTGTCGTTCCCTATTTGACTGTGTTTAGTGTGCTGTACCTTCTCTCATCTCATGACTGCACTCCTGTTTGTGCTTCCTGTCCTGTCCAGCAGGTGGTGCTGTATCCTGGTTGGGCTGGGGCTTTCCTGCTGGGGCAGTGATGTCAAACTCAAACCCTGGGCCCAATACAAGAGTGTGTTACAATATGCGACCTTGCCTCCTCCACTTGTGCTTGTGGCCTCGCCCCGCCTCCTAGCCCCTCCTCTTTGGAGAAAACAATAAAGTTTCCCAGCTGTCAGCCTAGCCACAACAACTTTTTTCATTCACCATCCTAATTGCAAATGAGAACAAGAACAATTTACAATTGAGCTTTTGCAAGATATTGAAATATAATGCTGTGGTCAGTGATGTCATCATGACATATTACTTCCTGGTACGAGGAGACAAGCACAAGTGGAGGAGGCAAGGCCGCATATTGGAACGCACCCCAAATCTGGCCTGCAGTGTCATTTTATTTGATCTGCCAGATATTTTTTCAAATTTGCATTACAGTTGGCCCACATACATTTATATTTCATTACATTGCACTTAGCTGACACTTTCATTTATTCAAAGCGACTTACAGCTATTATTTTTCAGGGTATTGGTTACAGTCCCTGGAGCGATGTGGGGTTAGGTGCCTTGCTCAAGGGCACTTCAGCCATGGATGGAGATGTAGGGAGAGGTCAGGGGGGATTCTAACTGGCAACCCCTAGATTGAAAGACCAACTCTCTAACCACTAGGCCACATACACACATAGTAGCATGATAAAACTGGTTTCTCAGAGGAATATGAGTGTTCCCAGGCAAGTATAAAATCTCCAGAATGTGGCTGTGACAGTGCATCTCGTCAACTTTCCCTAATACTTCTACTCTCTTAAAGGGACACTCCACCCATTCACATTAAGCTTTCCATTGCTAGACACCCAGTCATACTTTTGAATGGTTGTGCAACTCTCTCTCAATTCCCCCTGAGACAGGAGAAATCCGTATTCACCTCTTAACACTTCCTCCTACAATGATGTAAAAATCGTAGGAGGAAGTGTGAGAGAGGTGGATTTCTGTTGAGACTACAAGCCTTTTTCCCACCCTTTCAACACTGCCCATAGGGGGTTGGACCTAATGTGCTAACAGACCTATCACAGATCAGTGTGCCAGTGCTTTTTCATTGAGGCTCCAGTAAGTCACTGGAAGAGCTGCCTGGGTGTGGCATGTGGAACTTAAGCATTGCAATGCATTATGGGGATTGTTGTCACAAATCCACAAGCACTAAAAAGTCATGTTCTGCCTTTTCTCTAATTTTCTAAATTTAAATTTCACTAAATTAGAAATGTATGCTACTATTCTACTACACATATGACCCACTTTCAATACATATTCATGTCTCCACCGGTGGAATGCCCCTTTAAGTTATGCTGAATTTAATGAATTCCGCTCTTCACTATGAAGAGTAATGTGTGTTTGTTGGGCATATGCAAAAAAACAGTGATACTGATCTTTCAATGCAGCGTTTCCCAAACTGGGGTGCGTGCACCCCTGGGGGTGCGCAGCCTGCCACAAGGGGGTGCACGAGCTGAATAGAGAAATGGCGGATGTGTGTGCGTTTATAAGGACAATTACACAGTTTTTAATTGCATGGTGAGTTGTATGCTTCAAGAAACATCAAGTCTTTCAAACATCAAGTCCTTTCCCTAAATGACTGCATAATGTGCAAAGATTTGCCATATTTGAGTGGCCATAAGTACACCAAAACATTTGCTTAGGGCAGGGGTCGGGAACCTATGGCTCGCGAGCCACATGTGGCTCTTTTGGGAACTGCATGTGGCTCTCGGACAAACCTGTCATTTGTTTACTCAATAAGCCATGAATAATTTTGTTACGGCACTAAATTAAAAATGGACCTACTGAAATCGAAAAGTTAAGATAATAATATAATATTAGATCAGCTGAGCCAAGCACAGGCCTTCGACGAAGGCTACTGTACAGATATGAAAAACGCGTTTTTTTATTGGACAATGCCGTGCCAGCGCTGGGTCGTGTCGTGTGAGATAACATTCCATCCGTAATGCTTTACCTAAAGTTCAGCTGGCTAACGGTTGTATCCAAAACAAAGAAACTGTTCACGACCGTGCCATTATGATGGCAAATCAAGTGGAGGAAACGCAAGTGAGGGATATAAATGCAGCGCTGTACTTCTCCCTCGATTACAGGAAGAACTTTTGCTGAATCAACTGACGTAAGTCTTTCCCAGTTTAGTGTGATTGCGAGATAACTGGTGCCACAATGCGAAGGCAAACGTAGGGTTTGCCATTCGTCCCCTGAAATACGGAATCGCCCTGTAGCCTATTTGGCGGTTAAATCATGCGTTCTGTATTGGGGACGCATGTCGGTAAGGGACGCGCTTTGTAGGGCATTTTCGCGAATTACTAAAAATAGACATGTCAGCCACATATCAACTGTAAAATGTTAACTATGTCAGCGCGACCAAGATGAGCATCCTGTCTTGAAGTTCTCTCTCCCTCCCTCCTCCCTCCTCATGCACCTTCCCTGTGTCTGTCTGATGGCTAGAATAGAAGCACCTCCGTCATTCTCATTGCTCATTGGCAACTCCGATGCATAAAAGATAGAAACTTAAGGTAATGCATGCGCGTGGCTTCTTAAATGCACATCAGCACATCTACAAGTAATTTTAGTTCTTCTTTCGTTAGCTCTCCCTTCTTGTCCCCAATGCAAGCGTTACTTTTATTCCCTTCTGTGCATGACAATTAGCATTAGAAATAATGGCGAAAATGGTATGGCTCTCACAAAAAATATTTTTTTAAAAATGGGCGTTTATGGCTCTCTCCACCAAAAAGGTTCCCGACCCCTGGCTTAGGGGATGCACTACTAACCAAATTGAAGGGGGTGCATAAGGGAAAAAGTTTGGGAACCACTGTTTAAATGAATCTTTTGTTGTCTGTTTGTTTTTTTAAATCAATCTTCATTAAAATCCATGTCCACTGGAGCCCTCCGCCACAAGGCTTTTGGGGGAGAAAGCCCAGCTGCTGTGTTGGTGACTTATAGCCCTCGAGCACAGAGATAGGGAAGGAGATTTATAACCAGCCTGGCTCAGAATCCCTCACCACCACACTATCATTTCACACTATCACACCATCATTTCCTCTCCTCCCTTTATCTGATTAACACTAAATCCTCTTCTCCATCTCCAACTCCCTCTTCAAGCTTTATCCGCACTTTTCCAGTCTAAGTGTAGTCTAACTCCAGTCTATCTCTCTCTCTCTTTCTCTCTCTCCTTCTCTCCACCTTCTCTGGTTCCATCTTTCCAAACTTTTCCAGTCTCTAAGAAGACACCCCTCTCTCTCCCTCTCTCTCTCCCCCCCCCTCTCTCTCCCTCCCCCCCCCTCTCTCTCTCTCTCTCTCTCTCTCTCCACCTTCTATGCTTCCATCTCTCATTTCCTCTCCCTACACTTCTCTGTGTATTTCTTTTGTGTCCTGTGCTATCTAGAAATCTTTTCACAAGCTCTCTCGCTCTTTTTCTCTCATTATATGCATCTCTCTCTCTCTCTCTCTCATTATATGCATCTCTCTCTCTCTCTCTCTCTCTCTCTCTCTCTCTCTCTCTCTCTCTCTCTCTCTCTCTCTCTCTCTCTCTCTCTCTCTCTCTCTCTCTCTCTCCAAACCGGTGGCAGTGTCTAATGGTGTCAGCAGACTTCAATTAGCTCTCCGCTCCGCCTGGCTGCCTGGCTGCCTCGCTGCTCCTGCTCCTCTCCATCAGGCTTTAAATTCTCTAAAATACAGCGGCCATTAGGCCTGAATGTTTGATGGGTCTTTAACTGCAGACAGGGAGATGGGGCTGGGTGCGATCGATGGACACACACCACGCGTATGTGTCCGCGCACGTGCATCCTCCACAGACACATGCACACACACGCACTCACGCTCACCCACACACACATGCATGCACACACACGCATGCACACATGCACACATGCACACACGCACACACACATACACCCACCCACCCACACACACACACACACACACACACACACATCACATACCCCATACCCCACTACTACCGCCACCACCACTGTCATGCCTCACAAAATCTCGTGCTGCACCAACTGCATGGCTATGCCATTGCCTCAGAGCCTGTTTACTATTGATCACACAAAACACAACATCTCATGTACAAACACCATTTCTGGTAAGCTGCATTTACAACTACACAGTGAAATTGTTGCTGAAAAACGCTAACTGTCCACAACCATTAAAAAAAAACGACTGTTGCTATAAAAGATGTGTTCCCAAAACAAAACTCTGTACTATCAAAACACAGACAGCACAGATGGAGCTGATAGTCCATACTGAATAAAAACAGAGTGCTTAGAACTGTGAGTGAGTACTTCAACAAAGGAAACCAGATTTTACGTTCTGCCAAAAATCAGATGGAACGAAGAGAGGGGGAATATTGATTCTATTGGCCATAAATATGCAGACAAACCCGCCCAATTGCCCCCTTTTTCTTTTACCCATTTCTACCCGCAGACGGCCTTCCTGAGCAGCCCAAACGGCTGCATGTACAACACAGCATGTAGTATATAGGGATGCACCGATACCACTTTGAAAACCGATACAAGTACGAGTACATTAATGTGTGTACTTGTCGATGCCGAGTACCGATACCGATACCTTTTACCACCAAAATACAATGAAAATAAATGCATGGCCTTGTCATTTTCCACCTGTGATATTTTTATTGTCCATTTCCATGTAGATTTAAATGTTAGTAAATGTATGAGGTGGCACTTTTTCTCCATTATGTCCACAGAACGTGACAAGATTTTGCATTGTTTTGTGTAATAGCAGTATCGTTCCTGGTATCGGCAAGTGCTTGACGAGTACGAGTACGAGTACGAGTATAATGAGTAGTATCGGGTGCCGATACCAATACCAGTATCGGTATCGGTGCATCCCTAAGTATGACAACACATAATGACACATTGCCCTTCATCCTCCAGACCGCCACTAGCTAGCGTGTCGCGCTATCTGGCTGCTGCCATCTTATTTCATGTAGCCACTCTGTGAACACGCCACCACTCTGCCACCACTGGCCATCTTACTTCTATGTAGCGTGCTGTGCTATCTGCCGCCAGGCTCTTATTTCTATGTAGCGTGCTGTGCTATCTGAGTGTTTCCTTGTGCAATTTGCTCTGCAAGAGAGAAAAGAACGCGTGCAAGGCAAGCCCACAATAGCCTGAATGGCCTGAAGAGAAGACAGCAGTCTTGAATGGCTGACTGTCACACTCAGATTAGAGTCCAGAAAAGCTTTGCCACCATGGTGACCCATGCACAATGCATAAAGCTGTCATACAGTCAGGGCTGCTGATAGCTTTGGCTGAGCAAAGACATCTGAGAGGGCCCCAAACCCAATACATACAATGTAATGAGAATCCAATTCTGGGCCCCCTCTCTCCTTGGGCCCGGGACCCCTTTGTCCCCTCCTGTCAGCTTCCCTGAATACACTGTGCACCCCCCTCCCCCTCCCCCTCCCTCCCTCCCTCTCAAACAGTGGCATTGGTGCCCTCCGTAATTATCAGTGTCATCTCTTGCGTGTCTGGCTGCGCTCCATACAGATGCTGTGTGGTAGCAAATGGGCGTACAGAACATGAGGCATCATGGGAAAAGACAGATAAGGGAATATTACAGTGTAACTTCTGTGTGATGTTGAGCACTCAGGGCATCTTCCCGACAATGCTCAGGGGCCGATGCTGCTGTTGTTGTGGTTGTTTTTCCTGGGGGGTTGGTCCACAAATTAGAGGGGGAGTGGCATTGTTCCGTCATCAATACAGACAGCGGACTCAGCCAATCAAGATATAGTAGGCCTATACTCATGAACGGCCATATGGGTACTTTACTCTTAAATTTGCGTTACGCCCCTTTATGGGTGAAAACAAACCGAATGTCTCATCCACTTACATGCTACATCGGCTAGCCTAAATGAACACATTCCATGCTTCAGCCACGGCTGTTTGGCTATGGCTATATTACTTGAACAGCCGGCAACACAACACGTTTTCGGCATGTTGCGCGTGAACAACGCTACTCTACAGGTCCGTATCTTTCGTTTATTAAACCCCAACATCAACAATTGACTTGCATGGGCTGTTTTCCCCCACAAATGGGCGTAACGCACATGGAAAACGTTAAGCCGTTCATGAGTATGTAAGCGACCTGTGCATGCCACCTATGCCAAAAATGCCCGGCTCACTTTTCAGGCCCAGTCCAGTCCTGTTGAGCGCAATCTACTGTCTACTGTCTTTGTCTCTGAGTGAATGGCCGTCTGTCTATTTTCATGTGTTCTGCTGTGTGCCTTGTCCATTGTATGCATTTGGTGTTAGGGATATGCAGTCATGGGTGAGCGGTTAGGAAGTACGGCCCCACCGCACTGCTCCCTTGGAGTGCCACTTACACGGGTGAGGCATAAATGCAATTTCGTTGTATGCAGTGTGCAGTGAAAACTTGTGTGCTGTGGAGTGCTTTGTCACAATGACGATGGGACAGTTGGAGTTTCCCAGTAGGGCTTTCACTTTCCACATATGCAAAAACAAACTCCTATCAACAATGTTGACATGGCAATAAACTCCTTGAATCTTGAACAAAGACGGCTCGAGTCAGACACAGGAAGAGAGAGGGGAGAAAGGATGTGAGAGTGATTTCCTTCCTATTACTGGAATACAAATAACACACACACACACACACACACACACACACACACACACACACACACACACACACACACACACACACACACACACACACACACACGCACACCACACACACACACACACACACACACACACACACACACACACACACCTAAACACCTTTACTTGACACAAGTCTTCAAAGTCTGCCATCTCCACAGCATTGGCCTCTGACTTTTATTTGAATCAGTTCACATGTGGCTATAGAGTCGACCTAGTAGCACACAATACTTCGGTTGTGCCATCAAAAAATCTGTCACAGGTGGACGGAGGGTACTGCCACTCTTGCGCAGCAGGCACAGCTGGACATCAGACAATACAGTTTAGCCTCAAAATGAATGGTAGTGAATGAGAAGCGCAGTGGAGGGTAAGCTTTTTTAGACTTGTAATCGCCGGGAGCATTTTCATTCAAAGTCCACTGCCTGCGTGATGAATCCAGGGAGACGACTATGAAGTGGCAGA
>NC_085857.1:875395-877895 GCF_034702125.1 Engraulis encrasicolus | reverse complement strand
CCCAAATTCAACCGTTTCCATTTTTAGCTCAATCCATTATAACAAAAGCTGTTAGGGGATTGGTAGGCAGAACACGCACACACACAAACACACGCACGCACGCACGCGCGCGCACGCGCGCACACGCACACGCACACATACACACACACACACGCACACACACAGAGCTGAGACGACACTGGGAGGGATCAATCTCTAGTCACACTCTGCTCCTCGTCTCAGACTTGCAACTCTCTCTCTCTCCATGACAGGTAATTATCCTTCCTCTCTCCAACACACGACACACACTCTGACGCTCAGCAATTGTTAGGGACCTCTCAGGTCAAATCCTCTCTCTCTCTCTCTCTCTCTCTCTCTCTCTCTCTCTCTCTCTCTCTGTCGCCCTCTCTCTCTCTTTCTCTCTCTCTGTCGCCCTCTCTCTCTCTTTCTCTCTCTCTCTCTTTCATTTGTTGCTTTTCTCCCTTTCAGCCCTCATACATATATATCTGTTTCCTATCTGTCTCCCTCCCTCCTCCCATCTTGCCCTTCTTCTCTCTCCTCTCTGTCCATTTATCTGACACCTGTCTCCCTCCTCATCCCCTGAGGCCTGTAGCTGAGTTGGGATCAATGGGTTGGCTGAATAGAGAAGCAGTTGACATGCTGTAGGCCGGGAGGAAAGGAAAGGGAGAGACAGAGAGAGAGAGAGAGAGAGAGAGAGAGAGAGAGAGAGAGAGAGAGAGGAGAAAAGAGTCTGTGTGTCAAGTTGCCGATGGATAAGATTTCTGGATTAGGCTGCCTCTGTCTCTCCCTGTACCATATTTTTTTTCAGTGTCATTTCAATAATAATGGAGTTAAGTTCTCTTCCAGTTCACTCTTCCACTGTGACACTGTTAAGTGTTCAATTAACACTAAAAAACGTTGAACTGTTTATGGGTCAAGACGTTCAGGAGTAAACCAGGTTAAGTTAAGAGGTAAATCATCTAATAGAAGAGCCTGGTTCAGGAGTAAACCTGGTTAAGTTAAGAGGTAAATCATCTAATAGAAGAGCCTGGTTCAGGAGTAAACCTGGTTAAGTTAAGAGGTAAATCATCTAATAGAAGAGCCTGGTTCAGGAGTAAACCAGGTTAAGTTAAGAGGTAAATCATCTAATAGAAGAGCCTGGAGTCCTCACTTCCCTAAGAAAAGCTCTTGTATTAGATGATTTACCTCTTAACTTAACCACAACTTATCCTGAACCAGCTTTGTAGTGTAGGCCCCTGGAGGAGCAACGACATCCAATGCCCATAAAATAATTAGTAATTGGTGGTTGATATGCTGCAATGAATATGCTTCTTAGATAGTCCTCTAAACAGAAAGAAACCATACATTACAAAACATCCTTACAATAATGGAACCAAAGAGGGTGGAATTTTAATCAAGAGGAATCAAAACACGGCCACCAAATCCAAAAGCGTGTGCTCAAGTTGGGTCTCCTAAGGGGGCGTTGTCCCCTACTTCTTCTTCTCTTTTCGTGGTGTTTGCACAAGATGTGCGCTACTGCCATCTACAGCGATAAGGGGACTCCATTTATTCTCAACCTCAGGACTCTGAAGGTCTCCTAACCGAAGGTCTCCTGAAGGGGCGTTCACCCGACATTGAGTGGATACCGGAAAAGAAACAAAATGACGTATTTCTGTCTAGAATATCTCTGGTGGGACTGCCACTGAAACGTCACTGAACCTTATTCGTCTTTGTTCCTCTGTCGGACACTTTTTGCCCTCCTATCACTGACACATCACATCACTTTGCCCTCTGCTCCAATTGCTACCTCCCCGGTCCCATACGCCACTGGCTAACGCTGTGCCGCCTTGACGTGTGCTGCCGCTGAAATATCCCTGACCCTTATGCCTCTTTGTTCTTCTGACACTTTTTGCTCTCCTATTGCCGCCTCCCCTGTCCCTACCGGGGAAACGTCACTGAACCTTATTCGTCTTTGTTCCTCTGTCGAACACTTTTTGCCCTCCTATCACTGACACATCACATCACTCCTCTTTTTGCCCTCCGCTCCTATCGCTACCTCCCCTGTCTCCCTCCCTCTCTTTTCCATCTTTCTTTTCTCTCCATGTGTCCTCTCTCTGGTCCCCTGTGGCCTGCAGCTGCCTGAGAAAGAGACAGGGAGAGAGAGACAGAGACAGAGAGTGCGAGAGAGAGAGAGACAGAGAGAGAGAGGGAGAGAGAGAGAGAGAGAGAGAGGAGGAATAATGTCATGTGTCAAGTCAGCAATGGATGAGTCCGATTGAATTTGGGCTAGAAGCTAAAAGCGAAGGATGAGCGAGAGAAGAGAAAGAGAGAGAGAGAAAAAGGAGGAGAGATGCAATTGCTGAGCAATGAACAGGACTCAGAAAGCGAAGAGGGAAAGAGAGAAGAAAAAGAAAACGAGAGAGAGAGAAAAGACGGAAGAAGAGGAGAGAATCATTGTGTCAAGCTGACGATGGATGTGTCCAACTCGGCTGGAAACCGAAAGTGAGGAAAAAAGGAGAGA
>NC_085857.1:860395-872895 GCF_034702125.1 Engraulis encrasicolus | reverse complement strand
TCGCTGAATACTGATGAGGAATTGTTGTATCCACTTGGCAGTATAGTTAAGTTTTTGGATGACACATATGGTAAGCCAGTGGAGGTAGAGGAGGCTTTCCCTGATTTAAAAAAGTTTGCCTTGTCAGTAATGTATTGGAAGAAGAAGACAGGGGCAGGGGCGACGGAACTGGGTAAGAAGCACAGAAAGAGTAGGGTGAAGAAAATGGTAACAAGAGTACGAAGGGTCTTAAAGGAGAAGGCTGCAAATGTTAAATAAAAATAGCATGATGTTTTCTTCACTTGGGGTGTTTCTCCTGTGTGTCCTTTTTCCATCTCTCCTCCTTTCTTACCGTCTATGGCAGGGGTCGGGAACCTATGGCTCGCGAGCCACATGTGGCTCTTTTGGGAACTGCATGTGGCTCTCGGACAAACCTGTCATTTGTTTACTCAATAAGCCATGAATAATTTTGTTACGGCACTAAATTAAAAATGGACCTACTGAAATCGAAAAGTTAAGATAATAATATAATATTAGATCAGCTGAGCCAAGCACAGGCCTTCGACGAAGGCTACTGTACAGATATGAAAAACGCGTTTTTTTATTGGACAATGCCGTGCCAGCGCTGGGTCGTGTCGTGTGAGATAACATTCCATCCGTAATGCTTTACCTAAAGTTCAGCTGGCTAACGGTTGTATCCAAAACAAAGAAACTGTTCACGACCGTGCCATTATGATGGCAAATCAAGTGGAGGAAACGCAAGTGAGGGATATAAATGCAGCGCTGTACTTCTCCCTCGATTACAGGAAGAACTTTTGCTGAATCAACTGACGTAAGTCTTTCCCAGTTTAGTGTGATTGCGAGATAACTGGTGCCACAATGCGAAGGCAAACGTAGGGTTGCCATTCGTCCCCTGAAATACGGAATCGCCCTGTAGCCTATTTGGCGGTTAAATCATGCGTTCTGTATTGGGGACGCATGTCGGTAAGGGACGCGCTTTGTAGGGCATTTTCGCGAATTACTAAAAATAGACATGTCAGCCACATATCAACTGTAAAATGTTAACTATGTCAGCGCGACCAAGATGAGCATCCTGTCTTGAAGTTCTCTCTCCCTCCCTCCTCCCTCCTCATGCACCTTCCCTGTGTCTGTCTGATGGCTAGAATAGAAGCACCTCCGTCATTCTCATTGCTCATTGGCAACTCCGATGCATAAAAGATAGAAACTTAAGGTAATGCATGCGCGTGGCTTCTTAAATGCACATCAGCACATCTACAAGTAATTTTAGTTCTTCTTTCGTTAGCTCTCCCTTCTTGTCCCCAATGCAAGCGTTACTTTTATTCCCTTCTGTGCATGACAATTAGCATTAGAAATAATGGCGAAAATGGTATGGCTCTCACAAAAAATATTTTTTTAAAAATGGGCGTTTATGGCTCTCTCCACCAAAAAGGTTCCCGACCCCTGCCCTATGGAGTCTCTGAGGGTGGGTTCAATTAATATCAATGGAGGGCGGGATAGGACCAAGAGGGCAGTACTTGCTGATTACATAGGCCGTAAGGCTTTAGATGTTATTTTTTTACAAGAGACTCACTCTGATGGGAATAACTCTATTGACTGGCATAGGTGGTGGGATGGGAAGTGTTTTTTAAGTCATGGGACAAATTTTAGTGCGGGAGTAGCAATTTTGTTCTCAAAGCATCTTAATGTTAAAATCCTTAACACTGGGGAGGTGGTGGGGGGTAGAGCCATGATGGTAAAGGCAGAAATTAAAGGTCAGGTTTTTAACTTTGTAAATGTGTATGCCCCTAATGGTGGCCCTGAGCGTGTCCTTTTTTTTGGGAGGGTGGCAGATGCATTGAAACAAGATAATGGTAACATGTGTGAGGTTCTGGGGGGGGACTGGAACTGCACTTGCAGCCCAGCCCTGGACCGGATTGGGGAGGAACCTCACTCTCGGTCTGGAGCTGGGTTGCACAGCATTATGAGGGAGTTCGCACTTATGGATGTGTGGAGATGTAGAAACCCCGTAGCAAGGCAGTACACTTGGGTGAAAGTCGTTAACTCTCTGGTTAGTGCAGCAAGGTTAGATAGAATATATGTCAGCAAGGCCTTCAATAATAAAGTCCTGTCTGCTGCTATACATCCAGCTGGGTTCACAGATCATCACCTAGCTACTATTGATGTTTGTTTAAGCATTTCAAAACGACCAAGATACTACTGGCATTTTAACAACAAATTATTGAAGGACAAAGAGTTTTGTGAAAATTTTAAATATTTCTGGGAAATGTGGAGAAATAAGAAGAATAACTTCAGAAGCCTATCACAGTGGTGGGAGGTGGGGAAAGCTCATATTAAGGGGTTATGCCAACAATTTACTTTTAATCATACCCAAATGGTCAAAAGCAGTATAGCCACATTGGAGGAGGAAATACGCGCAATGGAAAGCAGGTTGGGGGAAAATGATGTGGGGTTGATGGATGAACTCAATAAAAAGAAACAAGAGCTGAGGACTTTCTTGCAGGAGCGGGTTAAAGGTGCTTTGATCAGAGCAAGGATATTAAATATGACTCAAGTTGATGCCCCCACTGCTCACTTTTTCAACTTGGAGCAGAGGGAAGCACAACAAAAGCACATGCTCTACCTGCGTCGGCCTAATGGGACAATAACATCTGATCCTTCTGAAATGAGGGAAATGGCAGTCAACTTCTATGCGGACTTGTATGGATTTACAGACTGCGACTCCACCAGCACTGAGGAGGTGTTGGAGGGGCTACCAACAATAGAGCTGGATGACAAAAGGTCCCTGGACCTACCACTCAGCCTTCAGGAGCTAACAGAGGCTGTTCAGCAGCTCTCCAAGCGCCGTGCGCCAGGCATGGATGGACTATCCGCCGAATTCTACCAACATTTTTGGCACGTTTTTAGCAGGGACTATTGCGAGATGCTGGAAGAGTGCTTCAGGGGGGGCGAGCTGCCGGTAAGCTGCCGGCGAGCTGTGCTCTCTCTGTTGCCCAAGAAAGGCGACTTGGGCCTGCTCGAGAACTGGAGGCCGATCTCACTTATGTGTATAGACTACAAAATTCTGTCAAAATGCCTTGCGAACAGACTGAAAGGGGTCCTCGATTCTATTATTCAAAAAGAGCAATCGTATTGTGTTCCGGGTCGGACAATTATGGACAATTTGTTTGTGCTGAGAGACATTATTGACCTGTCACTCGTGAAAAAAATGGACGTTGGGTTTTTATCCGTAGATCAGCGCAAGGCTTTTGATTTCGTCAGCCACGATTACCTGTTTAATGTTCTGAAGGCCTTTGGTTTTGGGGATTTTTTTATATCTGCCATAAAACTTTTGTATGCGGGGGCATCAGTGCTACTGAAGGTTGGGGGAGGGCTTAGTTGTCCTGTACCAGTGGAGAGGGGCATCAGGCAAGGCTGTCCCCTGTCGGGACAACTCTATAGCCTGGCCATTGAGCCCTTACTGTGCCTACTAAGGAGAAACTTAAATGGGGTGGTGGTGCCTGGGGTTCTCACAGGGACTACTATTTCCCTTTCTGCCTATGCTGATGAAGTGACTGTCATTATTTCTGGTAAAGATGATGTCTCTGTATTATGTAATGCATTACAGGTGTATGGGAGGGCGTCCTCAGCAGAAGTAAATTGGGCAAAGTGTGAGGGTTTTTTAGTGGGGGAATGGGGGAGGGGGGGTGCACCTGCACTACCGGGGGGTGTTCAATGGGGCAGGGAGGGGATGAAATGCCTTGGGGTGTATTTAGGTACGGAAGAGTACAAAAAAAATAATTGGGATGGGCTGCTGGATAAAGTGTGTGCTAGGATGTCTAGATGGAACTGGCTGCTACCTGAGCTCTCCTACAGGGGGAGGGTGTTGGTCGTAAATAACCTGGCCGCCTCCACACTATGGCACAGGCTTACTGTTCTGGAACCACCAAGTCAGCTGATGAGGGAGCTTCAGAGCAAATTCGTGGATTTTTTCTGGACTGGCCAACACTGGCTGCCTGCTCCTGTGCTGTACCTGCCTGTTTGGGAGGGGGGGCAGGGGCTGGTGGATCTGACCTGTCGTCTGCTCACCCTGCGTCTGCAGGCAGCGCAAAGACTGCTTTATGGAGAAGACCTGCTGTGGACGGGAGTTGCCCTCTCACTCTTGAGGGAGGCGACACCAATGGGCTACGACAAGCAGCTGTTTCTACTCGAACCGGGCACGTTGGACTTGAATAGGCTAACCCCCTTCTACAGATCTGTGGTGCACGCCTGGCAGGGGGTCTTCAGGGCCAGAAGAGACCTTGTGCAGGCTGTGGACTGGGTCATGGGGGAACCGTTGTTCCACAGTTCCTTACTAAGATGTAGGACACTATCATCTGACAGCGTCCAAAGGTGCTTGATGAGGGCCGGCATAACCATGCTGGCGCACCTGCGGAATACGGGCGGCTGGAGAACGGCAGCCTCTTTGCAGCACAGAACTGGCATGCACTCCTTACGCCTCTTGGAAAGGGTGTTGGAGGAAGTGAAGTCAGCGCTGCCAGGCGCCTGCAGGGAGGCACTGGAGCTGAGGTCCCCAGAGGGCTGGGAAACGAACTACCATTTTCCTTCACTGAGGGTGTTGCCCACAGTGGAGGAGGGGGAGGACGACTTTGAAGGGGACTTGGTGGCTAAACCCTTTGAGGATATGGACAGGAAAGTACTCTACATGACCAGCATAAGAGTTCAGCATCGGTCAGCGCTGAAGCGGGTGCCCGGATGGAGGTGGTCAGGGGTGTTTGGGCCACGCTTCTCCCTGGGGGGGTGCTGGAGGACTTTATACAAGCCACCAATTGAAAAGCGTACGGCCGACCTGCAGTGGCGGCTTATCCACTGGGCGATTGCAACAAATAGACATGTAGCACGGCTTGATCCAGCAGTAGGGGAGAACTGTTTGTTTTGTGGGAGGGAGGAGACTGTTGTACACCTTTTTTTAACATGTGAAAGGCTTGGGGAACTTTTTGAGTGTCTCAAATTGTGGTTTTTAAAAATTGGGGTGGTCTTTTCACAGGAACTGTTTATCAGTGGGCTTGGGTACAGTGTGAAGAGGAAAAATGAGGTGTGCCTAATTAACTTTCTGCTGGGGTCAGCCAAGTTAGCCATCTGGAAAACACGGAAAAGCAAGTTGCTGGGGGTGGGGTCCTGTGATCCACTTGAAGTCTGCCAAGGAATGGTGGCAGCGCGGGTCAAAATTGAGTATGCGTATGGCAGACTTATTGAGGAGATGGACTCTTTTATGGCTGTATGGGGAGTGGGGGGCTTGTTGTGTCACAAAGCTGCGAATGGGGAGGTGGTTTTAAATGTGTAATTGGGGGGGTGGGGGGGGATACCACTCACATTGGATTGTAAGTGAAGGATGATTTGTTTGTAAGATGACGCACAGATGGTTAAATAAACGAGCTTTGAATCTCTCTCTCTCTCTCTCTCTCTCTCCCTGTCTTTATCTCTCTCTTTCTGTCTTACACTTACCATTCATCCCTTCTTCACTGTCAACCTCTATATCTTTGACCATTTCTTTTTTCCTTTTATCTTCCCCTTCTCTGTTTCTTCCTCTCTTTCTCTGTCTCTGTCTCTCTCTCTCTCTCTCTCTCTCTCTCTCTCTCTCTCTCTCTCTTTCTTTGTAGGCTATGTCTGTGTGTGCGTGTGTGTGTGTGTGTGTGTTTTCTCGCTGTTGGCTTTTCTCATTTATCTTCATCGAGTAACTTTAGTCTTTAGTGCCATCCATCTTTATCAAGTACAAGTAAAAAGGGCCCCGTGCTGCAGCCTGCCTGGCGTGTGGCGTGTGGCGTGTGGCGTGTTGCTCATACGTGCTGCATCTTTCACACACACAGGAGTCACATCTAGTCACTGTACCGTATGCTGCTATGGCAACCACGAGGAGGTTCGTTTTAGCCTGTGCTCGGAGGTCAAACAGCACAAGTAGCGCTGTTTCCATCCACGGAAACACATACACACACGCGTGCACACGCACGCACACACGCACACACAGCTCAAGAAGTGCTGTTTCCATACACGGAAACACATACACACACACATGCACGCACATATGCACCCGCACACACACACACACACACAAACTCTTCCCCATACACAAAATTGCACAGTTACACATATAGTGTAGTATAGCGTAGGGGCAGCCGTAGCCTAGTGGTTAAGGTGATGGGCTTTAGATCAGAGGGTTACAGGTTTGAATCCCACCCTTACCACACCCCACCACACTCCATGGCTGAAGTGCCCTTGAGCAAGGCACTAACCCCACACTGCTCCAGGGACTGTAACCAACACCCTGTTCTTAAAATAAGTGTGAATTGCTTTGGATAAAAAGCGTCAGCTAAATGTAATGAGCACATAATATCTCATGACCTACATACTCACTATTATGAGCACATAATATCTCATGACCTACATACTCACTATTATGAGCACATGTTTATGCTCACACACACACAGACACGCACGCACGCACGCACGCACGTACGCACGCACGCACGCACGCACGCTCTGGAATAGGAAGAGAGTCCTCATGCTTGTTCTGGGTTTGGCCCTATAGCACACCTAGTGGAGTACTCACAAGTTTACACACAAACACGCACACACGCACGCACGCACAGACAGACAGACAGACAGGCACGCACGCAGGCACGCACGCACGCACACACACACACACACACACACACACACACACACAAACGCACGCACACACACACACACACACACAAACACATTTGTCTTTGGTTGCCAGGTAACCATTCTTGAAATGTTTTAAGAAGCTCTCCTTGAGTCGAAAACCTGACTCACGTCGGCATCTGTTGGTAATTAGGAGGGGATAGAGAGAGAAGAGTCGATTACCAGTAAAATAAAACAATGTGAAAACAATGTGAAGTCTGTTTTTAATAATAATAAGGGATACGGGAGAGAGAGAGAGAGAGAGAGATAAACAATGTGAAAACAATAGCTGAGCAGAGGTGAGAGTGGAGAGGCGCCAGGCGGGACAGGCAGGGGTGAGGGTGAGACAGAGGGGGACAAAGGGGTATGTTGTCCTGGGCCCAGCGAGATAGGGAGCCCAGAATTAGGACCCCATTACATTGTATGTATTGGATAGGGGGCCCTTTCAGATGAGTTTGCCCAGCAAAACCTGTCAGCAGCCCAGAGGACAGGGACTTTTCTTCCCGGTAATGGGAGGGAGGGTACACAGCCGAACGAGCGGAGCGTTCGCTTGCTCCTTCCTGATATCCATTTTGTCGCTGATGTGTGTCCGAGATAAACACTTTGACAGGAAGTTGGTCTGAGGAGAAGACTGCTGCGCTGGTGGTGAACAGGGAAGAGAGGAATACAGAGAGAGAGGACGAAAGAAAAACAACGTTGCAGATAAGAAGGCCGCGAGTGAGAACTGGAAGCTGGTGAAGGGTAAGTGGCAGCTCTGAGTGGCGTGACTGTAGGTACATGATGAGGAGGAGATCAGGGTTCAAGATTTGTATTATTTGTCATGTGCTTTCTTGTGCTGCTGGGACAATTGGCAGTGAAATGAAGATTGCAACTGCTCTCTGCTGTGTAGGATAATGAATAGATAATCATAATAATACTTAAAAAAAGAAATATGAAAAGATCATCAAGAATAATAAATGTAAAAGAAAAAGTTGTCTTAGACATTTAAAAAGCGGATGGCTTGAGGGAAAAGAAAATCATGCTACAGTAATGTGTGCAGTTTATATTCACAAAGTGTTTTAAAATGAATCAATATGGTGATGAGTATGTCATGATCACATGTCATCATATTATCGTGATTGGATGCATCTGGATGACATCAGGGCCAAAAAAACTTCAGCACAGTATACGTATTATGTAATTACAATGACTCCAGATAGATCTATAAATGTTTCTTCTGGGTTTGAATCGCTAACCCAGGAGCTGCAGTGGTGTGCATGCAGTATAGATATGCATAGTTAATGAATGTCTGTCAATATAAATATATATATGGAAGTCTGTCCTGCACCTCTTCTTATTTCTCTCTCTCTCTCTCTCTCTCTCTCTCTCTCTCTCTCTCTCTCTCTCTCTCTCTCTCTCACACACACACACACACACGCACACACGCACACACACAAGGTCAAAGGTAAAAAATAACGGCCAGATACCGGTCACCATTTAGTAGATTTTTGCAGTAAGACTATCACAAGAATATACACAAGAATATAAACACAATCAATCAAACGAAGATACTATAATGTTTCAGCAAGACATCATAACCAGAGTATGTGCATGACAATGACGGTTAACAAGAGCCATGTGTCTGTGTCGACCAGTCACGCCTCCACACAGACTAAAATAAATACTTGTCTGGGATTCCCCCTCGGCCTCTTCTTCACTTGTTTAGTCTACAACTTGCACAACTAGTGAGTGGGAGGGCTGACAAACAGTTTTATTCAAAGGGAAGAAATATACAGTATGATGATGCAAGTGTGCTATAAAGCCGTTATTTGGCAGCTAAGTTTTATTCGTAATTGGGTCAGAGGTGGGCCTCGAAGATTTCTGACAATTTCGAGTGGGCCCCAAGTTGAAAAAGGTTGGGAACCCCTGCTATAGACTACGGCTACGAGCAGGGAAATCAACAGGAAGCAATACTGCAGGGAAGCTTCAAGGTCACTGTACAGTAGAGCTGTTATCTGCCCTGCCTGACACTGTGGGCTGGCTAGTTGCTACGCACCTTTCTGCTAGCGAACATCACTGTGTTTGCCTGCACAAGATAAGCTGCTGCGAGTGACATACAAATGTACTGTATTTTCGCCAAAGTCAGTCTTAATAACTCGCCGCATTATCTGACACCGTCTTTGGCGTGTTAACTTCCTGATAAGGCTTGTAGTAACCCAGCAGATTTTGATACAAGGTCAAGCGAAGTCAGTGGGCTATATGTTTTCTTGCGTTAGGCAAGGCAAGGCAAGTTTATTTATATAGCGCATTTCATACACAGGTGCAACTCAATGTGCTTCACAAAGTTAACAAATGTAAATGAAAGGAAAACAGGGAAATGAATTAGAGTCAAAAAAACATTTAAAACATTAAGATAAAACATAAGGTAAAAATAATAATAAAATAAAACATAAATAAACATAAAACCTTGAAAAACAATTCTTATTTTACTTATTTACTTCTCTTATTTTACCGTCTTTTCATTCAATAATTTAAGAAAGCATCTGAGAACAGCTTTGTCTTGAGTCTAGATTTAAAGCTATCAATAGTGGGTGCATTTTTTACGTCATCTGGAAGCTGGTTCCAAAGCTTTGAAGCATAGAAGCTAAAGGCTGCCTCTCCACATTTTGTTTTGACTTTTGGAATCACCAGCAAATTCTTCTCCGTTGACCTTAGTGACCTGGCCGGTGCATACAGCTGAAACATATCCAGTAGATATGTGGGTCCCATTCCATTTAATGATTTAAATACAAGTAGCATTGCCTTAAAATCAATTCTGTAGCTTACTGGGAGCCAATGCAGCGATCTTAAAATTGGAGTAATGTGGTCAAACTTCCTTGTCTTTGTAAGAACCCTTGCAGCTGCATTTTGTACCAGTTGAAGCTGTTTAATGGTCTTATTTGGGAGGCCAGTAAACAGACTGTTACAGTAATCGACTTTACTAGAAATGAAGGCATGTATTAGCTTCTCCAGATCATGTTTAGACATCAGGCCCCTAAATTTAGAGACTTTTTTTATGTGATAAAATGCAGACTTAGTAATAGCTTTCATGTGACTGTTGAAATTTAGGTCACTGTCAATGAGGACCCCAAGATTTTTAACTGTTTCCCTTGGTTTCAGTCCCTTCTTTTGTAAGATTCCCCCATATGGGCCCTGACAAAGGGGCACTGAATTCACAGCGCCGGTGGCTCACGGGCACGGTATTAACATTTGTTTGCGTTTCTTTTCCTTATTTCAACGCCTTTGTTTTACTACTCTGAGTTTTCTGTTGACTTCAAAGATAAACATTGCATATCTGACATCTGGATCTCAAAAGCACTGTGTGACAGAGGGCCCCCTTCGGGGGACCGCCCCAAAACCTCCGGTCACCTGTATGCATTGCGCACCTCCCGGCGTGAAAAGCGCGCACCCCCCGTTGTGCGTTCCCAGCGCATCTTCGGCCAGCGGCCATTTGTCCCTGCATGCGCGCACCTCCCGTGCCCACGCAGAGACTGAAATTCCCGCCAGATCTAATATGCGTGGTTTAAATGCTTACTATGATGTGTTTGAAATTCTATGCATGTGTTTAGTATCAATCTGATGGAAATACTTCGGGTGGTGAACAGGTCTTGGTTTTGAAACTGTTATTAGTGAATTTATTAAAGATTTAGAACCATAGGATTTGGATACGGTGTTGGTTACAACCCAACCCCGCGCCATTATGCTAAGCCCAGCCCAGGTAAATGCCGGCACGTCATTGGTCCCTGGCTGGGATCGTCCCACGAGATACCTAGGTATTAAACTTTGGTGTAATGATCAAATCTTTGAGTTTAAACCCCGCTAAAGGGCTCCCGTGGACCTAGTGTCCATGTAACCATTTCCTCTTAATTAGGTAGCATTGACTTTTTCAACATTGTACTTGTCGTATAATTAGATTTGTCCTGTAATAAAACTTTCATTGATCTATATTTTGTTGTAGATCCCGTTTATTCCTTCATAAGGTTATTGTACTGTCGAAACGTAGCAGCTCCAAGGACATTTCTCCATGTGGAGTGGGACGCTATACTTCGGGTCAGCCCGAGTGTCAATGGTGTCTACTTAGGATAAAAATATGTTATCGTAAACTGGAACTTAAGCGGGGTGATCAGATCTTTTTGGGTGTAGCTCTCGACATACACCTCTCGCCTCCTATTGCAGTCGAATAGGGGTAAAGTGTATGGGGCTTAGGATCTCATAAGTATGGTACCTTCCAGCAACTTTAACCTCTGATTTATTCTAGACGTCTCTCATATGGGATGGACATGCACAAAGAAATTAGTCGGCCGCGTGCAAATCAGTTCTACAAGTAAATGGATATAAAACCCTTGACAGCTGGACTCAGACTTAACCGATATTGCTGGAATATTCATAATAAGAACAGTTTATATTAATTGAGTGCAATCACACAATTATCCTGGGACTAGGGAGATCTACGACTGAGATCCCATCATAATACGGAAACTTGGCAAATTAGGATGCAAAATGAAATGTTTTCTACAGTCCAAAGCTTAAGGAGCAGAGCACGAGACTAGGATTCCGGTGTTGGGCCTATCTCTGAGTTTTCAGTTTCAAGGATAGTAGCAATCTTTTGTCTCTCCTCTCTTTTCCCAAATATAATTACTTCAGTTTTTTCTGTGTTCAGCTGGAGGAAATTGTGAGACATCCATTTGTTAATTTGGTCCATGCAATGATAGAGTGATTCAAGGGGGGTGTAGTCATTGGGGGACATAGATAAGTAGAGCTGGGTATCATCCGCATAGCTATGGTAATTTATGGAGTTATTCTCGATAATGTGTCCCAGTGGCAACATATACAGATTGAACAGTAGTGGTCCCAGAATGGAGCCCTGGGGGACCCCACAATCCAGAGACATTGGTGATGAAGTTTGTCTTCCAATGTCGACAAAAAAACTTCTTTGTTGTAAGTACGATTTTAACCAGTCGATCACTATGCCCGTAAAGCCAACCCAGTGTTCCAGTCTATGTACTAGTATAGAATGATTAACTGTGTCGAAAGCAGCACTCAAATCAAGAAGTACCAAGACGGATGATTTGCCAGCATCAGAATTCAATCTTATGTCATTCATAACTTTGATAAGAGCTGTTTCAGTGCTGTGGTAGGCACGGAAACCAGATGGAAACTTATCAAAATAGCTAGTAGACATTAAAAAGACAGTTAATTGGTTAAAAACAATTTTCTCTATTATTTTACCCATAAATGGTAGATTGGATATGGGCCTATAGTTGTTTAGTACCAGTGCATCCAGGTTGTTCTTTTTCAGTAAGGGTTTCACAACTGCTTCTTTCAGACAGCCTGGGAATATGCCTGTTTGTAGTGAGGTGTTGATGATCTGAAGTACATCTGGTGACATTAGGTGTAAGATGGATTTGAAGAAGGCTGTTGGTAGAATATCTAAGTCAGATGTAGAGGAGCTAAGACTTTGTACCGTTCTATTAAGAATGTCCACATCAACTAAATTAAAATTTCTCATGAGGTTAGGATTTAACTTCACCGTAACAAGTTGGTCCGAATCTTGGGTCGGTTGCACATGTGTGAGTATGTTTGTACGTATTTTTTCAATCTTACCTTTGAAAAAGGATGCAAACTCATTGCATTTGCGTTACTGTAGAAACTGTAGAAAAGTACACTCTATGCATTTCTAACCAGCAGAAGCATACACTTACGCCCCTTCTGGAACACTTGACCACTCATTAATGAGTGGCCAGTTTAGGTTCCTTCCGTCTTCCAGTAATCTGACATATTTTCTTGCACAAATGAGTTACTGA
>NC_085857.1:855395-857895 GCF_034702125.1 Engraulis encrasicolus | reverse complement strand
AGAGAGAGAGAGAGTGTGTCAGGGTTTCTCCCTGGCCCATCATAACTGGGTGGTGTGTGGTGTGTGTGTGTGAGAGAGAGTGTGTGTGTGTGTGTCAGGGTTTCTCCCTGGCCCATCATAACTGGGTGGTGTGTGGTGTGTGTGTGTGTGTGAGAGAGAGTGTGTGTGTGTGTCAGGGTTTCTCCCTGGCCCATCATAACTGGGTGGTGTGTGGTGTGTGTGTGTGAGAGAGAGTGTGTGTGTGTGTGTCAGGGTTTCTCCCTTTCCCATCATAACTGGGTGGTGAGTATATCGACTGCGTCTGAGGAAGTCAGTGTGTGAAACACTCCATTCTTCTAACAGGAAGAGGAAAAGAGACCTTTACACATGCCCAGCACACACACACACACACACACACACACACACACACACACACACACACACACACACACACACACACACACACACACACACACACACACACACACACACACACACACACACACACACACACACACACACACGCACGCACACACACACACACACACACACTCTCCACTCTGCTGTCTCCATGTTCATCATATCTTATCTCTCTCTCTCTGCCCCCCCCCTCTCTCTTCCTCTCCCCCCCCCCTCTCTCTCTCTTTCTCTTTCTCTCTCTCTCTCTATGTCCATCATCGCCTGTCTTAAATAGGGCTTAACAGTGGCTGCGTCATTCCTTTTCGATGAAGTCTCTTCTGTGTTGGACCATGCAGCCTTTCATCCTATAGAGGGGATTTCACAGTGACACAAAGGTTGGCCCTAACCATCCACCATCCATCATCCATCTTCTATGCAGTGAGTACAAACATTACTATCCATCTTTCCTCATTTTTTTTAAATATGAGATTGATGACCACATTTTTTTTTACATGAAATACACACAAACACACACGTATGCATGCGTGCACATACAAAAGCACACACAATCACAAGCACAGCAAGGATATTGTCACATGGTATGACTTTACAGTGGACCGTCAGATATTCTCTGAATTCAGTGGCTGAGAACACTGATAGACACTGGCTACTGATGTCCCCAGTGGCTCTGTCTCTGTGTCTCTCTGTGTCTCATGGTCTGTCTATTTGACAATGCTGACAGGCCGCCATGTAATATTGCTCATGGTGTTGTGAGGCAGCTGGTCCAAGTCATGTATGTCCAAGACAAATTTCCCTCCGGACGAATAAAAAGAATATTACATCTCTGTACGTGCAGGCTACACTGAATAAAAAGAATATTAATATCTGTACATGCTAGCTACACCGACAGCCTGAACAGTGAAACAGATACAACTAGAAATGCACTCTTAGAGTGCAGACCTCTGCCAAGGAAGCTGTTTGATAGAACAATTGACAATGTTACACCTGATTTTTTTTGTTTTAAGTCTTTCTGCCTTCTTTTTTGTGGAGTTAGAAAATGGAATGTGAAAATTCGCCACAATATCCCGCAATGGTGAAGAGTCTTTCTTTTAAATTCCTGGATCTGGATCATTATCATTACTTGTTCCTCAGGCCATTACCAACAACTCCACAAAGTTTCATCCAAATCTGTTCATACATTTTTGAGTTATCCTGCTGACAGAAAAAAGACAGACAAACTAACACGGCCCGAAAACATTAGCCCCTTGGCGGAGGTAACAATATGTAGCCATGCTTCTGGTTCCCATGTTGGCGATTCACTTTCATTGCTGTGTTGTGGAAGCAGATGACAGTGTAGAAGTGTAGGAGTGTCATTGGTGAAGCTGAAAAAAAATCCCACTTATGCAGGAAGGAATAACCATTACCAACAACTCCACAAAGTTTCATCCAAATCCGTTCATATGTTTTTGAGTTATCCTGCTGACAGACAAACAGACAGACAGACAAACTAACACGACCGAAATCCTTGGCTTCTGCTCCCATGTTGGCGATTCACTTTCATTGCTGTGTTGTGGAAGCAGATGACTGTAGTATAGAAGTGTAGGAGTGTCATTTGTGAAGCTGTAAACCCCACTTATGCAGGAAGGAAGAGCCATTGTTTGGCTGTCACCAAATGATAGGACAGCTAAGGACACTACATTACATCAGGACCACATTTCAGACCGCAAACAACCCCCATCCTGTTACACAAGTGTGTGGAAATCCTAAAGTTCACAGTTTGTCTATTTCTGTATTTCTGTGCTGTGTAATGTGGAGTACGCGTGGTGGAAAATGTTTGAACAGCTTGAATCACATTTGTCTCCGAGCTGTCAGCAGCAGTGGTGTATGTTAGTTCTGGAATGCCCAAGCGTACAAGGAGAGGAGAGGAGAGGAGAGGAGAGGAGAGGAGGAGATGAGAGAGGAGGAGAGGGGAGAGAGGAGGCGAGGAGAGAGGAGGAGAGGAGAGATGATGAGAGGAGAGAGGAGGAGAGGAGGAGAGGAGAGAGGAGGAGAGGAGAGGAAAGGAGAGGAGTGGTCTGTTTGTTCTGGAATGCCCAAGCGTACAAGGAGAGGAGAGGAGAGG
>NC_085857.1:847895-852895 GCF_034702125.1 Engraulis encrasicolus | reverse complement strand
GTGAATACTAAAAGCCTTGAGGCACAAAAGACACAGTGGAGACACCAAAGACACAGTGTCATTAAAAGTTTTGCTTCTACTTAATAGCCATGGTGGGGTGGCGTCCGTGCCGATGTCTTTTTCTGAGCGTTTCGCTCGGTGCTCGTTTCCCAGGACTGGGAACACTGATGATGGTCTAGAGACCCCTAACGTTTGTCCCTTGTCTGTCGGTTTTATTTACTTTATTCGGCTTTGTTTAATACAGTTTTTGATTTTGCATTCAGCTCTTGCTTTGCTCTTAACCCATGGATGCTGGATCCTGCGTATATGCAACAGCGACCGAGGCGCGTAAAGCTGCATGAATGGATCAGGCTCATGAGGTTGAATGATAGCATTATTTCCTTTTTAAATCATGTAATTTAACAGCTTTTATATATAACAGATTCCTCTAACAAGCCTGGGAACTATGCTGAGACAACAACTGATGTACATTTGTGTTTGTTGTAGATTTTCTGCTGTGAGACCTTGAGATTATGTGAAATGCAAACACTTACATGAATAACATTTACATACATACATCTCAATTGATAGCTGCCTTGAAAGGTTTTCGTGTTCAAGATAGTGTTGAATGGTTCTGTGTGCTGTCCAAAGTGAGTGGTTGTAAGTACGTGGTCTCTCATATAGCCTAGCCCGCAGGCCATCTATCAGCTAAACACACTCTCCAATAGTGTTGTGACGTTTGCGAACGAGCCGATTCTTTTGAACGGCTCTCAGAGATGAACGATGGGAACCATGCAGATCACAGCTGGAGGAGCCACACGACCGCTTTTTCATTCATTTTCCATTAATTTTATGCACGTGACCTTGACATAAGTACTTTAATTAGGGAAAAAACCCCACAATTGTCTGCCTTAAAGAGTGGCAGAAACGCTCTTTAGAAGCAGGAGGATAATCAGCTGTTGTTTGGACAAAATGGTGGAGTCAAAATATTATGTTCTAAACACTGAATAAATAATTTTTAAAAAGCCAAAAGAGCCAGTTTTTTGAACGGCTCTTTGAAAGGAACGGGCCACTATGATCCGGATCCCGTCAAAGAGCCATAAATCCCATCTCTACTCTTCACCTCTTTGGGATGTAGATAGGCCTACTATAGCCTGATTATCATCGACTTTCAAATCTCCTCGAGACTTGGTCTGACCAAGAGCATAACAATTAACATTTCCAAATGGCCTCCCTTGGTTTGCTAATGATTGTTTGCTTCCCAACAAAGTGGGAGGAGTTCCCGATTTTGCGGGAGCTCAGAAAGTACTTGCATTGCTCTTGACCTGGCTGGTAGCAATGCTGAAGATGTTGCGTCACTAGGAGGGCACGGCCTGGCTAGGACTACTAGCCCTTTTGGCACTGACAAACACAGCAATGACTCAGGCAGGAGTCTTCTTTGATGGCAGAGTGGGGGGTTTCATGGTCTAGCACTGTAGTGCTTGAAGAAATACATTGATGAATAGTACGGCAGAAAGGAGATGGAGGCCTATAAAATCTATCCAAACATCTCTGTCTCACCGTCTCTCTCCCTCTCCCTCTCCTTCTCCTTCTCCTTCTCCCTCTCCTTCTCCTTCTCCCTCTCCCTCTCCCTCTCCTTCTCCCTCTCCTTCTCCTTCTCCTTCTCCTTCTCCCTCTGCCCTCTACTTCTTCTCCCTCTCCCCTCTCCTTCTCCCTCTCCCCTCTACTTCATTTCCCTCTCCCTTCTCCTTCTCCCAATCCATCCCTCTCTCTGTACCTTTCTCATTTTGCCACAGTTATTCTACCTCTCTCTCAGGCACTCCCACTTTATTATACTCTACGCTTTCCCTTCTCCACTCTATCTTCCACTGTTGTTCTACCTCTCTTTCAGCCACTCTCCTCTTTCTGTTACTCTCCTCTTTCTCTTTTTTCCAGCCCTTTATGCATCTTCTCCTTCTCTTTCACTGAGCTGAGCTGAGCTGGGCTAAGTGGAATGACCCTGGGCTCTGTTGCCATGGCGGTGCGGTGCCAGAGAGAGTAGAGAGAGAGAGGTTCCATTGGCCCATTGTTTCCGGGTTCTATTATTGGGGGGGGGAATCCCCCTTTAGGCAGACTTAGGCAGACCTGAGGACTGTTCTATTCAATGCTAGGAGCATTATGACACGCCCCTTTAGGCAGACCGGAACCTGGTCACGTTAGGTGCCCATAGAAACCTATTATGTTGGCATATCTCTATACATATATATATAGAATATATAGAATATTCTATAGATATATAGAATCTCTGGTGGTGCGGTGCGGTACGGTACGGTACGGTGCGGTGCGGTGCAACCTCCTGCTGTCTCGGGGGCTCTGGCTGGGAAGCTGCTGAGTGGCCGGGACTGTCTTGCCACCCTGCGGACATCCCCAGGCACACTTCATATGAGATTGTATGTTATACAGAACAGAAGAGGAGCAGGTGATGGTATTATACAGAACAGGGGCCAATGAGATTGTGTGTTATACAGAACAGGAGATTGTGTGTTCTACCAGGAGCCAGAGAGATTTTGTGTTATACAGAACAGGAGCCAATGAGATTGTTTGTTCTACAGAACAGGAGCCAATGAGATTGTGTGTTGTACAGAACAGGAGCCAATGAGATTGTGTGTTCTGCAGAACAGGAGCCAATGAGATTTTGTGTTATACACCACAGGAGCCAATGAGATTGTGTGTTATACAGAAGAGGAGCCAATGAGATTGTGTGTTATACAGAAGAGGAGCCAGGGAGATTGTGTGTTATCAAAGAAAATGGAATATTTTACAAGAACGACCACTAGCTGGTGTGGCCAGGAGTGGCACTGCAGCTATGTTATCGCAGCCAAGTAAATAATGAATGGGTGCCAATGGGGCTGTACGCTTCTCTTAGAACTATCTGCCCGTGTGATTTTTTCCCTGGAAACAATGGAGTCGCGTTCGATAGATATGAGTAAGTGAAAGCATTTGCCGACACGTTTGCATCTTGTCAAGTGTTAGATTCGTGAAAATGACCCTTATTTCAACTATAGCAATGACATAACACGTGACAATCGACTTTACGGCACTACGCCATTTGTTTTGTAGTTTTAAGTCTGACTTCAGATGTCGATGTGTTTAAAGTTATGTTAGGATTGTTGCGGACACCTGTTATTTATTGCATTTAAGGTGGTGGAAAAGCGGCATGTGTACATGGGGTAAAGGAAATGACTGCGCTCATCCTTAAGAATTTGGGCACCTTCAATTAACATGTTGGACGGCGGTGGGGGGTTTTGAGGTGTGTGACCGTAGATGTCTCTGCTAGGATCAGTCAGAGTATGTCTCTCGTCAGCTCTGGTCGTGAATAGTCGCAGAGATTCCTCAGCCAGCAGGTATTAGCCGAATGCTAGCGTGTTGCAGGACAAAACTAACACGTCTTTGGGAGAACAAAGCCATGTCAGGAACCTTTAACTTCACTTCTAATACAACTTCCATGATAAGGTACAGAATGTGCAGTGCACACATCTTTACAAACCAGAGATCAGAACCGTCACAAATCCCTGCTGAGCCATTTAGCCCAATAGGCTCCCATTCATCTTTTACTTGGCTGCGTTCGCCAACGGGGCTATAATGGGAGCCAATGAGAGATGCCTATCTCATAGCTTAGAGAATCTCTGGTGTAATACAGAACAGGAGCCAATGAGATTGTGTGTTATACAGAAGAGGAGCCAATGAGGCTGTGTGTTATACAGAAGAGGAGCCAATGAGATTGTGTGTTATACAGAACAGGAGCCAATGAGATTGTGTGTTATACAGAAGAGGAGCCAATGAGATAGTGTGTTATACAGAACAGGAGCCAGGGGGATTGTGTGTTATACAGAAGAGGAGATTGTCTATTATACACAACAGAAGAGGAGCAGGAGGCAGGGAGATTGTGTGTTATACATTCCAGCCGATTAAGTCCAGACTGATTCCTCCTCCACTGAACAGCCCCATGTTGGCCCTCCAGCTCGGATGTGGCAATTTGATGTTTTGGTTAAATATATGTTCAACAAGGATGCTTTTGCACACCTCTGTAGTTGGGCAGGTGCGTAGGATGTTATCCCAGTGGAATTGTCAGTCAAGTACAAAGAAATCCCGCACACTGTCCATTCCACCAACAAACTTTAATACAACGTTTCGGTCATCCGACCTTCTTCAGGTTGGTTAAATATATGGAAAGATTAAAAAACGTGGTGGAAAGAACTTTTGCATTTTTGCATAGAGGGGGGGAAAAGGTGCAGACAGCACATACATGTATGAATGATAGTGTCTCTGCTCGGTTATGACAACCAGGTGAAATTACAAAAAAAACGTTTATTTTCTTTTTTGAGTGCTTTTGAAGTGGTGCAAGACTTGCATTCAAGATGTTTTTTTTAATGCAATGCTTTTAGTTTTCACATGTCATTTCTCTCTTTGATGGAACTGTGCCCACAAAGAGCTACGGGCAGTTGGTTTGTTTCAGGTCACCAACCTGCAGAAGGAATTGCGCTCCGGTCACAGAGGATTTGCTTTAATGCTTGTGGTTTTCACGTCATTTTTCTCTTTGATGGAACTGTGGACTGGCCACAAAGAGCTACAGCAAATTGTTTATGTTTCAGGTAACAAACCTTCATGAGGAATTGCATGTGTCTGAGTCTGACAGAGCGTTGCTGCATATTGGATCATTCAGACCATTCTTGAAGTGCCAATATGGGATCGGATGAGCAAAGAGGAAAATACTGAATGACGGGGATTCAGCAGCAATGCAGTCAGAGTTAGCCTATTTCACATAATTCAATGAAACTGTTAAAAACATCCTGAAGAAGAGTTGAATCTATTCAATTTATTGCTCAAAAGTCTATTGTTTTTCTTATTGCTTTTTTGTCGCAATGGGAGTTTTATGAGTAACCGATCCAACCTAGTCAATAATTACTCATCTTTATCTGAGACAAAGGGAACATTGATATACGATAGTCTAATATTTTCCTCTGGGAGGGAATTGGAACACC
>NC_085857.1:722500-842500 GCF_034702125.1 Engraulis encrasicolus | reverse complement strand
GTCCTTAGGTCTGCCTAAAGGGGGATTTCCCCCCTCCCCCTTGTGAGAACCTGGAAACAATGAGCCAATGGAACCCTTCTCTCTCTACTCTCTCTGGTTTAGTTGCTTGGGAAAGCCCTTGGTCAGCTGTCATACTCCAGGAGAGAGAGAGAGAGAGAGAGAATTTGAGTTCTTGGTCAGCTGTCATACTCCAGGAGAAAGAGAGAGCGAGAGAGAGAGAGAGAGAGAGAGAGAGAGAGAGAGAGAGAGAGAGAACTTGAGGTGAGGAAGGAGAGAGAGAGAGAGAGAGAGAGAACTTGAGGTGAGGAAGGAGAGAGGTCATGTCGTGTTTTGGGGCAGTAAGAATGTTGTAGCTGTGGTTGTACAGTTTTTCTTTGCAGTTGGCAGTATTTTCGGTAACACTTTATTTTAGGGATACATCTATTAGCACTAATACATACAATGTTAATGCCTGCATAAGTAACTTGTAAGGTATGTACTAAGCAGACGCTAAGGCCTACTACTGTAGGTTAAATTGGTAATAAATCCCTTATTGTGCATGAACAAGACATTTGCGAATACATGCCTAACAAATGTTTGATTTTGCTTTGTACATGCCTTACAGATTACTTATACAGGAACATTGTATGTATTAGTGC
Organism: Engraulis encrasicolus; assembly: GCF_034702125.1. Classification (NCBI taxonomy): domain Eukaryota; kingdom Metazoa; phylum Chordata; class Actinopteri; order Clupeiformes; family Engraulidae; genus Engraulis; species Engraulis encrasicolus. The sequence continues at coordinate 841,862 of NC_085857.1, read as the reverse complement.
TAATAGATGTATCCCTAAAAAAGTGTTACCGAATGTTGTAGTGGTTGTATGCTTTTTTTTTGCGGTTTGCAGTATTTTCTTGTCCAAAAACTGCACTCTTCATACAACCAAAGTTTGTTTCATGTGAAAAGTTTTTGTCTGTGTGGGAAAGTCCTTGCTCAGCTGTAACCCTTCAGACTTAAGAGAGAGAGTCAGGAAGTGAGAGGTGTGGAGAGGCAGGAAGTGAGAGGTGTGGAGAGAGAGGAAGTGAGAGGTGTGGAGAGAGAGGAAGTGAGAGGTGTGGAGAGGCAGGAAGTGAGAGGTGTGGAGAGGCAGGAAGTGAGAGGTGTGGAGAGACAGGAAGTGAGAGGTGTGGAGAGAGAGGAAGTGAGAGGTGTGGAGAGAGAGGAAGTGAGAGGTGTGGAGAGAGAGGCAGGAAGTGAGAGGTGTGGAGAGACAGGAAGTGAGAGGTGTGGAGAGACAGGAAGTGAGAGGTGTGGAGAGACAGGAAGTGAGAGGTGTGGAGAGAGAGAGGCAGGAAGTGAGAGGTGTGGAGAGAGAGAGAGGCAGGAAGTGAGAGGTGTGGAGAGAGAGGAAGTGAGAGGTGTGGAGAGACAGGAAGTGAGAGGTGTGGAGAGAGAGGCAGGAAGTGAGAGGTGTGGAGAGAGAGGCAGGAAGTGAGAGGTGTGGAGAGAGAGGAAGTGAGAGGTGTGGAGAGACAGGAAGTGAGAGGTGTGGAGAGAGAGGAAGTGAGAGGTGTGGAGAGAGAGGCAGGAAGTGAGAGGTGTGGAGAGAGAGGAAGTGAGAGGTGTGGAGAGAGAGAGACGTGGGTATAAGAGGAGGAGATGCAGGCGAGCAGGGCACTTGCACCAGGGCCCAGGGCCCTCCTGTATTGGATGTGGGGGCCCTATTGTGACCATGGCAGGCAGTATGGGGGGGCCCTATCAGTGTCTTTCCCTGGGGCCCTGTATGTAATTGTTCCGCCACTGCACCAGCAAGAGAGAAGGCGTGTTTTGCAAATCCAGCAAGCAAGCTAATCCCTACCCCCCTCCCCCCTACCCCTTCACGCCAAGGCCCTGAGCTGTTTCTTTAAATGCATGACATGCCTGGCTACGGATTTATATTTCTTGTATAGACATGTTTGACAGCGAGCCCTCCGTAAATTCCTTCAACCCCCCCCCCCCCACACACACACACACAAACCAAGTTATCACTGAGGCACTAGTGTCAGATTATTCCAAAGGCTACTTAAGAAACAACTTACCCTGCAACACGCAACACTTTAAAACATGCACTCTGCCTGCACTGCAGACTACTGTGTGTGTGTGTGTGTGTGTGTGTGTGTGCGCAAATTAAAAGTTCCCCCAAAAGAACCTTCAGCCTGGAGAAGTTCTCCAAGGAACCCAGGATTACACAGGTAGCCCCCATGGGTCCTCAGCCAGTTGTACCAAAGAGGTTGGATCTGGATAAAGAGGATTCAAACCCTGCCCACTCGATGCAAAAGTGTGTGCTCAAGTTGGGTCTCCTAAGGGGGCGTTGTCCCCTACTACTTCTTCTTTTTTTGAGGTGTTTGCGCAAGATGTGCGCTACCGCCAACTACAGCGCTAAGGGGACTTCATTGATTCTCAACCTCAGGACTCCGAAGGTCTCCTAACCGAAGGTCTCCTAAAGGGGCGTTCACCCAACATAAAGTGGATACCGGAAAAGAAACAAAACGACGCTTCTTGTTAGATCCACCTTCTTTGGTTGTCCCCTCCTTCTTCTTCTCTTTTTATGGTGTTTACACAAGACGTGCGCTACCACCATCTACAGCACTAAAGGGACTCCAGTTATTCTCAACCTCAAGACTCCGAAGGTCTCCTAGGTCTCCTAAAGGGGCGTTCACCTGACATAAAGTGGATACCAGAAAAGAACTAGAATGACGTGTCCCTGCCTATAAGATCTCTGGTTTTACCCTGTAGCTGTTTTCTGGGGTTAGGTGTTCCTCCCCCACGCCTTGTCCTTCCTCCTGAGCCAGAGCCAAAAGCTCACAAAAGTTCTCAGAGCAAACCTTTGCGTGACACATTGTGGCATTGTCTATTTGTCAGCCGTTCAGAAACTTTTTGTTTATATCCATTTCTGTATCTCCTGATTGTAGATTCCAGCTGTTGGGTAATGGAAGAGAAACTGGAGCATCTCAATGGCGCACCAGGTGGGTTAATAATTGACTTACAGTATATAGTATAACAATAGACTGTGTACACACCATCATGTCAAGAGTCTGGCCTGGGGATAAGGCAGCTCAAACATTAGTCTAGTGCAGTGATTCTCAAACTCTGGGCTGGGGCCCCCTGGTGGGCCCTGAAGGTATTCCAAGTGGGCCTTGAAAAGCTTTTCCTAAAACTCAAAATAATATTTTCGAGTGTTACTGTTGACTATCTATTTGAGTTCAAGGATTTACTGGGTCAAAGTAAGGTCAGGTGGGGCGTGGACATTTTTGAAAATTTCAGCTGGGCCCCTAGGTGGGAAAAGGTTGAGAACCCCTGGTCTAGTGGATAGTCATGAAAGAGGAGAGTCTTGTTGCCTCTGGGAGATCGTTCCACCAGGTGAATAATTGACTTATGTAGGCCTATAACAATAGACTGTGTACACCAGTGGTTCTCAACTGGAACAGTCTTGGGACCCACCATTTTCCACTCTCATTCGGTCGCGACACAATTTTTTTAGCGTTCAAGTCAATTCAATGCAATTTTCAAAATGTAACCAAGACTCAAATGACTGGTTGCACGCTATCTATCTCGCATAAACATTCAGATTGTATCTATGACGACAGATGACACGGAGTTCACTAGCCTATCAACATAAAAGTTGTAAATTGTTGCAGGAAAAGTTGGATTTTTTTATTTTTTAGAATTACGTTTTTTTTTACACCAAGGCTTCGTGACCCACCCATGACCCCTCCGCGACCCACTTTTGGGTCGCGACCCACCAGTTGAGAAACACTGGTGTACACCACACTAATGCAATAAGGAAATGAAACTGTAGCTTATATTGGGCATGACTCATTTCTTGGCTTTTTCTCTTATCAGGCCAATAAAGTCAAGTGAACCTCAGACCTTCCGCATGGAGATCTTGGAGTGAAGGCTAGAGGAAGGAGACGTCCCATTACAGTCTGGAGGAGCAGGAGCAGGAATGGTGGCCGTGGACTGTATATCTAAGGTAAAAGTGCTATACTGTGTGTGTGTGTGTGTGTGTGCGTGTGTGCGTGTGTGCGTGTGTGTGTGTGAGTGTGTGTGAGAGAGAGAGAGAGAGAGAGAGAGAGAGAGAGAGAGAGAGAGAGATAGAGAGAGAGAGAGAGAGAGAGAGAGAGAGAGAGAGAGAGTATTTTGGTAAAGCTTTCTTTGGTCAGCATTTGTGTGTAAAATTACGAATGATCATTAGGCTTTCTCATGTGTATTTCCAGATGGATCCCTTGCAGTGCTGTCTCCTGGTGCTATGTTTTTTTCTCGTTGCAATTCCAAGATCAGTTGCTGGTAAGTGCCTAAAAACAAAGGGAAATAGTACTGGTTAAAATGTGAAGAAGGAACTCAAACCTCACGTGCAATTAGATGCTGACAGAAAGAGACACCAACTTCATAACCACGTCATACTTGTTACAGAATTGCAAAAAAAAACAAGTTATTTGTTTGTCCAGATATTTCTTCCATATTTCTTCAGTTGTATACATGATTGAAAGTGGTGTCTTGTTCATCCATGGTTGTAATTTGCCTCCTTGTGATGGCTTTGGCAGTTTTAAAGGTTATCAAATGAAACTAGATACAGTACTAAACAGCTTGGCTGGCCTGCTGAAGTGCCAAGAATGCCAACAAGACTTGACTTGCATCTCTACTGACATTACACACACTCCTTACCAAGAATACCAGCCATTACCCTCAAGTAGGCGTTTCAAGTAGGAGTTCCCCGCTTCAACTGCAACAGACTTAAACATGCTTTTATACATCAATTGATTCTCTTGTTAAATCAGTCATAAGACTGTATAGAGTTATCTCTCCATGTTGGTAGGATCTTCAAGTTATGTGGGTTGTATGTCATGTATGCATGTATGTCTGTATATAGGCCTGTGTTTTTGTCCTCTGTTTTTTTTTTTTTTTTGTCAGCTGTGCAATAGTCTTGTGATGTGATGTGATGTTATGTGTATGTCCTGTCTTAAGCGAGTGTTGCTCAGGGACGCAAAAAGAATTTCAGTGTAAACTGACAATAAAGTCTAATCGTATCGTATCGTATCGTAAGCGTCACTATTACTCAATGATAAACATTTTGAATTTTTGCAGCTTTTTGGCAAATGACCTACAGTATATTTAGTTTGACTAATGAACAACGTTTAAGATAAGTATATCAGTTTGTAAATGATAATAATAATAATAATACAAATGATAATGATAATAATAATAATAATAATAATAATAACTGTATTTGTATTGCACAATATCACACAATGCGTGCAGCTCAAAGTGCTTAACAAATGGATAAACATTAATGTTTAAGATGAAAATAAAAAGTGAAGTAGAAAAGAGAGACAGAAACAAGAAAGATCAGCAAGAAGGCAAGAGAAGAAGCTAGACGGAATAGAGAGAACAGGTAGATGGATAAATGAGTAGCTATAGAGAAAATGAAATAAGGAGTTTAAAGAAGAGATAAGTAGAGATTGTAGAGGCATAAGGTCCACAGAGGTTAGGCCCAGGATAAGGGATAAATAGTCACAGTGAATCGGGCACTCAGATGTGGCCCCTGGTGGCAACAGGGGTGCGGGAAAACTCCCTCGGTTTGTCAATGACTTGCATACAGTACATGCCCATGAATCAGACCTCAACCCATCTAAATATCAGAGATAGTTGTACATCTACTGACCTATTCCAGTGATAGTTGTACATCTATTGACCTATTCCAGTGAGTTGCATGTCTACTGACCTATTCCAGTGAGTTGTAAATCTATTGACCTATTCCAGTGAGATGTAAATCTATTGAGCTATTCCAGTGAGATGTAAATCTATTGACCTATTCCAGTGAGTTGTATGTCTATTGACCTATTCCAGCTGAAAAATGTGACGCCTCCAAGTCTTGCCTCGATCCGCACAGCTGTGGACCATTAACAATATGGTCTACTAGGCTGTCTGTTGAATTAGCCAGCAACGTTTGTGTATTTGGTGTTTTTTATGTTAACATTCTTTCCTTTCTGCACGTTTTTGAGTTAACCAGACTTGCCATTTCACTGCAATACCACCTGGTTATAGTGTTGTAGGGCTATGTGAAAAATAAAGCACCTCTAATACTGTATTATTCCCCCCGTCTAGATGTGCAACATCCTCCTATTTTGGATCTGAAGAGCACGGACTTAGTGAGCGCTGGCTGCCATCAGCACGCGGCCATGGTTTGCAACATCGACTCGCAGCAAGAGCCCTCCATCACCTACTTCGCCTGGATCAGTCCCGACGGGACGGAGCTGTGCAAACTGGACTCTCATGGGGACGACGTCATCATCCATCACCATGACAACGCTGCGGTGAACTGCACCTACAGAGACAAGGAGTTGGTGCTGCTCCTCCGTCATGTGAAGCCCGCCCAGCAGGGGGCGTATCACTGTAAGCTGCGCTCCAGTTTAGGGGTGAAGTCGGACGTCACCCACCTGAAATTACAAGGTAAGCTAAGTCTCGGATGGATGGCGTTTAATCATCACAACATACAACAACTTCCTCTGAGATATGGGGCCTATACTACAAAGCTGGTTCAGGACAGATTAAGGTTAAAGGGACACTCCACCCATTTGCATTAGGCTTTCCATTGCTAGACACCCAGTCATACTTTTGAATGGTCGTGCAACACTCTCTCAATTCCCCCTGAGACAGGAGAAATCCGTATTCACCTCTTAACAATCGTCATTTTGCATCATTGTAGGAGGAAGTGTAAGAGAGGTGGATTTCTGTTGAGACTACAAGCCTTTGGACCTAAGGCGCTAACAGACCTATCACAGATCAGTGTGCCAGTGCTTTTGAAATCACTGGCATTGAGGCTCCAGTAAGTCACTAGGTGCGATCGAGATGTCGTCAACGCATGCATGCGCATTTAGACAGCAATGCACCCTGGATGAAAATGCTGCATGATGGTTAGATTTCCTGTCAAACTTCGAAATTTCGTCGATATTGCGTTGACGAGGTGACATGTCACATGGTGTCAAACTATCGCGGGATGAATGCGACTGCAGTCAGATCTTGCAACCTCTGCAGTTGCTTATCCCTTTCAACGCTCGTCTGCGGACTGCCTCCGAGGTCACGCGCCCATGAACTGGTTGGTCAACAACTCACTCACGTGTGTATATGGGTCTTGTCTCACATCTCTACACAAGTTTGCGCAGGTCCCCACTTCAGCTCCTCCTCACTGCCTGTCCCCCCACTCCTCACACGTGGTGTGTTAGTAGAGCAAACCGGTGCGAGCTCATCGTCTCGTTCATATTTGTGGCCGACTTTAAATGAGCTGTATTTAATAACACCCACATCGTGACAACAAGTTCTCACTCACGTGCTTCGTCAATGTTTATCGACAGCAACACAAGTCGTATGGGGCTATTGGCAGAGCTGCCTAGGTGTGGCCTGTGGAACTTGAGCATTGCACTGCATTATGGGGATTGTTGTCACAAATCCACAAGCACTAAAAAGTCATTTTTTGCCTTTTCTCGTCCAAGAAGACACCAAATTAGAAATTTATGCTACTATTCTACTACATATATGACCAACTTTCAATACATATTAATGTCTCCACCAGTGGAATGCCCCTTCAAGTTAAGAGGTAAATCATTTAATCTAAAGAACCTGGAGTCCTGCACTTTCTTAAGTAAAGCTCTTGTATTAGATGATTTACCTCTTAACTTAACCGCAACTTATCCTGAACCAGCTTTGTAGTATATTAGAATGCAGTTCTAATAGGCCTATACGTAATTCTCATTCATGGCGAACTCTGGTTTCAGTTTATAGCCTACTTATCAAAAGATGTTTTATCAAATGACTATTTTTTTTCTTTTGAATGTCTTATATCTTGTACATTTGTCATCATTATAGAGTGGAACTATACTCATTGTGTGTGTGTATCTATCTGCATGCTTATGTGTGTTTCTACCCCTTTGGGGGAAAGAGTAGAAGTCCGCACACTGTAGCTCCGCTTTGAAATTGATTTAGGTCCTACATCGTCTCGACCCAAAAGGGTCTTATGCCTGATGAAGACCCTGTTGGGTCGAAACGTTGTATGACCTAAATAAATGTCAAAGTGGAGCTACAGTGTGCGGACTTCTACTCTTTCCACTATTAGATACGCCTTTGTCCTGCACCTGCGCTCAGAGACTCTTGTGTGTGTTTCTAACCCTTTTCTTTTCCATCAGAATGCCACCACAGTCTTACATCTTGTATTACTCATCATAGAGCAAAAACATACGTAGGCCTACAGCACATTGTGTAATGGTTTGTTTGTCATGTGTGTGTTTGTATCTCTCTGCATGCTTATGTGTATTTCTAACCATTTATATACACCTGTGTCCTCTGTTTTTTGTCAGTTGTGCAATAGTCTTGTGATGTGACATATGTGTATGTCCTGTCTTAAACCACTGTTGGGGACGCAAAATGAATTTCAGTGAAAGCTGACAATAAAGTCTAATCGTATCATATCGTATCGTATTTTCCATCAGAGTGCTATCACAGACTCCACCCTTATAGTCAGAGTGGAAATATACTCCTCGTGTTGTGTGTGTGCAGGGATGCTGACAGAGGGGGACAAAGAAGGGGACAGTTGTTCTGGGCCCTGGGACAGAAAGGGCCCAGAATTGGGTCCTCATTACATTTTATGTATTGGGTGGGTGGCCCCTTTCAGACGACTTTGTCCTGGGCCCGGCTAAAGCTGTCAGCGGCCCTGCTAATGTGTGTTTCTAACCCTTTTCCATTAGAGTGCTACCACAGCCTCCACCCTCACAGCCACGGTGGCAACGTGACCTGCCGGGCCCATGGGGTCTACCCTGAGGGGCTCCGCATCCACTGGTTCCAGGGTCCCCATGGCGACCAGAACATCACCCACCTCGCGGTGGCCCAACCCAGCTCCCAGGCGGCGGACGGTACCTACGAGGTCGCCAGCACGCTCCTCCAGCATCACCATCACCATCCCACGGCGACCGCCGACCTCAAGTGCGCCCTGTGGAGCCCGGTGTCCATGCGGTACCTGACAGAGACGGAGATACGCCCCCCAAGGAGGGCGGTGGTGACGCATGCGGCCTCCTCCAGGGCCCGATCCAAGGGGACCACGCCTTTAGGAACAGCAGCCAGACCGGCCGTCATGCTCCTCCTGACCACAGTGGCACTCAGTCTGCTGTAACTTAAAGGAGAACTTCAGTCTTAAAGGAGAACTTCAGTCTTAAAGGAGAACTTCAGTCAATTTGAATATGCTGTTGGTATTGCTCACGCTACCCTTGACTTGTCAGTACCCGGTGATGCTGCAATTACATGCAATAGGTAATGAAAACAAACGCACACCGATGAGCTCCAGTTTCAGCCATTTTATTTTGTGACGTTCAGGAAACAAAGTGGATTAGATGGGAGCTCATCTGTGTGTGTGTTTTTTTCCATTACCTATGGACTTCACTTTTTTGAACCTGCACCCGAAAACAGTCTTGTTTGGATGTGCGTGTAACACAGACTACAATCACATGCAGAATACCAGCAAAAAGGCAAACTGGGGGCCCGGCCTTGGCGCAAATGGTAGGGCACTCATTTGCTATGCGGCTGACCGGGGTTCGATTCCCGGCCCGGGTCCTTTGCCGATCCTCCTTCCCCGTCTCTCTCTCTCTCCCAACTCGCTTCCTGTCACCATCTGCACTGTACTATCATGAATAAAGACTAAAAAATATCTTTACACAAAAAAAGGCAAACTGGTCTCCAGGGACCCCTGAGTCTGGCCTACATCTCAGTCAGAGAGACTGTCGCAAGGGGGGGGGGGGGATCCCCCGTTAGGCAGACCTAAGGACTGTCATATTCATTTTAGGAGAATTATGACACGCCCCTTTAGGCAGACCGGAACCTGGTCACGTTAGGTGCCCATAGCAACCTATTACGCTGGCATATCTCTATACTTAAAGAATCTCTGTCTCAGTGGTCGGCCCCGAGGAAATATCCAACACCCTTGTCAAGCACGGGGCCGCAACAGTGGGCATCCTCTAGGAAATATCCAACACCCTTGTCAAGCACGGGGCCGCAACAGTGGGCATCCTCTAGGAAATATCCAACACCCTTGTCAAGCACGGGGCCGCAACAGTGGGCATCCTCTAGGAAATATCCAACACCCTTGTCAAGCACGGGGACGCAACAGAGGACGACACTCGCGGGAGGTCATGTGGGATGTCCAAGACCACCTCTTCAGGAAGTGCTGATGGGCCCACGAACGAAAAAAAAGGGACTAATATCATGGGGAGGGGGGGGGGGGGTGTTTGGGCGGGGGTATACTTTACGCCATTGACTGTTGGAATAATGTTGTCCTGGAAAAAGACTTTTTTATCACTGTTGTACATAATATGAGGCAAAGGTGTCAGAGTCCTGCTGTGTAACCTTGAGAATTTTCTCCTCAATTATTTTTTCCATTAAGTTGCTAAGTTGTAAATTATGTCTGAGGAAAATATTATTGTTTAGCCTTAAGTACTCAATTATATATTTTGATGAACATTTTACCCAAATGAAATGTATAGTGCGTGCTCATCTGCAGAAGAGTATTTCTGTAAACTGTAAACTCAGTGAGATTATATCTGATTTACTGTACAATACTGCCCCCTACTGTTTATGATAGACTTTGCAGTTTGCTGAATAAAACAACAAAACTTTTCATTGGAGATTGATATCACATCCCTAAGCTTTTCGGTGATTAAATTCAGTATGTTTGTGTTGGTATATCAGTGGTTCTCAACCTTTTTTTGGACCTCATTGTAAGCCTGCCAATGCCCCCTTGGCCTCATCATAAGCCTCCCAACGCCCCCTTGACTTCATCATAAGCCTGCCAACGCCCCCTTGACCTCATTATAAGCCTCCCAATGCCCCCTTGACCTCATCCCAAGCCTCCCAATGCCCCCTTGATTTCATCCTAAGCCTCCCAATGCCCCCTTGATCTCATCCTAAGCCTCCCAACGCCCCCCTTTACTGCAAAATGGACTAATGCAAGGGCCGTCACCAGACCTATTTTACAGGGGCACGTGCCCAGGTATTGATTTGCTGTGCCCCGGTATAAATCCCCCCCCCCCAACAACCTTGCTACCTTGGAATTTAGCTCAAGCATAGCATTCTGAGTAATCTATAGAATGCGCACATAACCGTGCACATGCAGCACGTGCAATAATATATATAATTTACAAGCTTTTTAAAATAAACAACTGCAAAAAAATGTTTTGCTTGCGCGCTGAACCTGCCTCCTGCTGAGATGGGGACGTGTCTGATTTTAAAGGGACACTGTGTGAGATTTTTAGTTGATTATTTCCAGAATTCATTCTGCCCATTCACTAATGTTACCTTTTTCATTAATACTTACCACCACCATCAAATTCTAAGTATTCATTGTGACTGGAAAAATTGCACTTTTCATACATGAAAAGGGGGATCTTCTCCATGGTCCGCCATTTTGAATTTCCAAAGATAGCCATTTTTAGCTGCAAAAATGACTGTACTTGGACCATGCTAGAAAATATTTGTTTATTACTTAGTAAACCTTTATGTAAAGATCAAATTTGGCAATAGGCAGCCCAGTTTCAATGAGCAGCATAGTTGCAGTACCTTTTTGACCATTTCCTGCACAGTGTACCTTTAAGGCCCAAGTTCAATGTGAGCAGTGTGAAACTTGAAACTGAGGATGGTCACACGAGCTTTGTTGAGGCCAACAATTGCATTTAAAACCCTGATGAAAGTCTGTGTTAATTATTTATTTGTGGGCTGATTTTTTAATCTCATCTGCGCATATGCAGTGAATGTGTACCAGCAGACAATGACATTGTAATGTGATTTATCTCTGATATGATTCAGATCTATCTGTCTGGCAATTCAAACCTCCTAAGCTCTTATCAAACCATAAACTTCAAGCCTTCCCTATTTGACCAGGTCAATCAGTCAGTAAATGGTTACATAAAGGATTTAGTTGACTATTAGCTTAGATCAAGAGGTGTAAGGATAATACTCAAGGTGTTATGATGTCAAAAGAGATGGGTTTTCTATTTATTTATTTTTATCTCCATTAGAAGGCTACTGTGTTCTGCTGCCATCTTGTGGTCATGTTTTGCCAAAGCAAGTGAATCGGGAAGTAGGGCTGTATCTCCTCTCTGGTCCCGCCCCTAGCCTACATCATGTGGGGTGGAGAGGCACACAGAGAAGGAAAGGGAAACTGCCATCGTTAAGGTCAAGTTTCATGCACACTTCAAATGCTTACTAGCTTTCTGATCTTGGCACCGAGTAAACTAACACCTTTACAAGCTCACAATCATGATAAGGTTCTATGTCATATGCCTTGTTTTGTCTGCAGTCACAAAGAGAGGAGGTAAGTGTTCCTTTTCAGATTTTTACATGAGCTCGATCCTTTAGATTGCTGTTGTTGTCTTAATTGTATGGGGAAAAATAAAGAAGAGCACAACATTAAAGTCCTGTTCCATACACTATGTATTTAGGATGTTGTTCAAATATGTAGCATGTAGGCCTATTCTATGATAAAATAAGTCACATGATTCTCCTTCCTTTAGGTGCAATGCGAACATTGTTAAATGCATAGTTATATGTGCTAATACACACACCACTCCATCTGATAAACGATAGACTGAACTACATGTGTCTAACCGGTAGTAGTCTGTAGATGAGAATTTAAACCATAGATCTGATCTTGATTTCAGTTGAAGAAATTGCTGAGAAAATTATGGTCAGAATAAGATTGGTCAGTCAGAAAGAAATTCTCCTTTCTGGATCATTAACCATTGAACAAACATACATACAAATGGTTTGAAAATGTAATATCTATAACTTTCAAAAAGAAACTTATTTGAGTAATGCACTTTTGCCTGTCAATAGGTGTTGGTACTGTGAAACTCATTGAGCAAAATAAGACTTGAGGAACTTGTCCAAAGATCAGGTTTTCTTGCCTAGTTGTGAGAAATAACATTCTGTGGCTTATAAATCATTATTAACCTGTGTGTTCATTGTGCAAATACAAGATGGCCATCAGTGCATCAAGTGAAATATCTCTTGAGGTGGCCCCTCCCCAATGACATAAAGAGAAGACGGGGAGGTAAGGTCCCCAGGTACCTCTTCGCCTACAGGGCCCACAAATACCTTGAAGCGGCCGCGTGTGTATGTGCATGTTTTTATTTATTTATTTATTTAATCAGGAAGGTCCCCTTGAGTTATACCTGTAAAAACCTGTTCTTAAAGGGTGTCCTGGCCAAGACGGCATAAAAGACATGCACAAGACTTAGACAAACAAGAAAAGCAGGATATGCATAAGCCATATCAGACATGGGTGCAAGCTGATGGACAATAGCAAAGCAGGCGAGCACCAAGCAGTGAAAAGGAAAAGTGAAAAAGAAAAGCATGCACACAATAGACAAGAATACAGGGGGACACAAAACTGAACTGACATACGTAGAATGACATGAAACAAAACAGCAAAAAGGAGATTAAAAACAGTGACACTCCTCTGCTAAAGTTGTTTTTAAATATTCCAAGTTTAAAATGTTTTGGAGGTTAGGCCTATTTCAAGGATGTGGGGCATATGAATTAAAGTTAGTCTTGCCAAGTTCAGTGCATACAGCAATAATATTTAAGAATATTTAATTTCCTGACTTAGTGTCATATAGGAACTGATTTGGCGTGACAACAGAAAGTTGATGTATGATGGGAGTTTGCCAACCAATGCCTTTGCAATAAACATGATGTTTTTTTCTCCTGCGTGATGGATGGTTAAGTCCATGTTACCTTTTTCTACAATGTGCAGTGCTGTGTTGACATGTTTGTGTAATAATTCACAACGCTACATGGTAAACCACCTCCAGCGTTTTTAAAAAAAAAGAGAGGCAGAAGCATGTATATATGCATATAATACGTCACCATATAGCCTAAGATGGGTAAAAATGTACTCTGACATTTAAAGGAAAGCACTTTCTAAACAGAAATAAAAACTCTGGGGTAACACTTTATAATAAGTACCCCTTTTTAAGCATAAGTTAAGCCTTAGTTAAGCCTTATTTTAACATTAGTTAACCCTTAGTGAATCAAAAGTTAGTCATTATGTAAGTATTATTTCTCATTTCTTAATCATTAACTACTACCGTTAGTAAATGGTTTGTGTGTGCTGATGTAACTGTTCGCTAAGTAAAGTTAAGCCTTAGTCAAGCCTTATTTTAACATTAGTTAGCCCTTAGTGAAAGTGAAAGCCCATTGGGAAACTCCAACTCCCATTGTCATTGTGACACAGCACTCCACAGCACACAAGTGAACACTGCACACTGCACACAACGAAATTGCATTAATGCCTCACCCGTGCAAGGGGGCAGCCCTCAGTGGCGCCCCATGGGGAGCAGTGCGGTGGGACGGTACCATGCTCAGGGTACCTCAGTCATGGAGGAGGATGGGGGAGAGCACTGGTTGATTACTCCCCCCACCAACCTGGCGGGTCGGGAGTCGAACCGGCAACCTCTGGGATGCAAGTCTGACGCCCTAACCGCTCACCCATGGTGTATCACAAGTTAGTCATTATGTACTTCTTGGTAATTATTACATACTGTTAATTAATGATTCGTTTATGGTGATTGAACTTTCTGCTAATGATTAGTAAACCATCATTAAAATGTCAGATAACCCTCCTTTTTTTCTGAAAAAAAAAACATTATCTCTTTGTTGTCTCCGACCACCTAACAATTAACAAGTACCATTAGGCATGTATGGTAATGGTTTGTAAACACTTGCTTTAGCATCAGTGAAATCTTAATTAACCCTTTTGTGATGGTTAGTGTGTGATGACTGGTAACATGGCAAACAGTAAGTTGAGGCTCATGTGACTGCCCCTCATGGATGTTTCTGGACATTAACAAATGACTTGTTAAGCATTGCTTAAGCATTATCAAGGATTTATAACCCAATACTTACTGTAAGTATATCTGGGGAACTGTTTTAAAGTGAAAACCTGTTAAGGCTTTACAACACATTAACAAATGACTTGTTAAGCATCGCTTATGCATTACCAAAGAGTTACAACTCATTACTTGAGGCGGTGGTAGCTCAGGTGGTAGAGGAGCAGTTCAGCAACCCAAAGATTTCAGGTTCGAGCCCCACTCGGCTTGTCTCCATAGTGTGTCCTTGAGCAAGATACTTAGCCCCAAGTTTCTCCTGGTGGCAGGGTGGTATCTCGTGTGGCAGCCTCGGTCACCGCTGTGTGAATTTGAGGCATACACATACACATAGTCCATTTACCATTACTTAAGAATATCTGGGGAACTGTTCTAAAGTGAAAACCTGCTAAGACTTTACAACACATTAACAGATGACTTGTTAAGCATTGCTTAAGCATTATCAAGGAGTTACAACACTTTATTATCAAGTCATTTGTTAATGTCCAGAAACATCCATGAGGGGCAGTCACATGAGCCTCAACTTACTGTTTGCCATGTTACCAGTCATCACACACTAACCATTACAAAAGGGTTAATTAAGAGTTCGCTGATGCTAAAACAAGAGTTTACGAACCATTACCATACATACCTAATAGTACTTGTTAACGGTTAGGTGGTGGGAGACAACAAAGAGATTATGTTTTTTTTCATAAATAAAGGAGGGTTATCTGACATTTTAATGATGGTTTACTAATGATTAGCAGAAAGTTCAATCACCATAAACGAATCATTAATTAACAGTTTGTAATAATTACCAAGAAATACATGATGACTAACTTGTGATTCACTAAGGGTTAACTAATGTTAAAATAAGGCTTGACTAAGGCTTAACTTTGCTTAGCGAACAGTTACATCAGCACACATAAACCATTTACTAACGGTAGTAGTTAATGATTAAGAAATGAGAAATAATACTTACATAATGACTAACTCGTGATTCACTAAGGGTTACCCAATGTTAAAATAAGGCTTAACTAAGGCTTAAATTATGCTTAAAAAGGGGTACTTATTATAAAGTGTTACCAAACTCTGCGTTGGTCTAAGCTTTTTAAGAAGATGGTCAATATGTGTTTCATAGTTCAAAGTTCATGGTAGTAATGCGGGTCTGGGTAAGTTTGTGATGGTACCTCTAATCATTATCTGAATGATGACCAGACACCGTTTTAACCTCTTTCTACAGAATTTAAACACAATAAAGTTCAGAGTAGATTCCAGAGGGCGGGATTAAACTGTGTCTATCCAAGAAGAAAATGAACAGGATTGATAAATGTATCCTACTATACTCTAATATACATTTAGTATGCATCATTCCTTCCGTATTCATAAATCAATTTCCCTAGACCTTAAAATGAAATAAATACGATACGATTAGACTTGTCAGTTTTCACTGAAATTAATTTTGCGTCCCTGAGCAACACTTGCTTAAGACATACACATAACATGACGGTGCTGTCAGCCATTTTGGATTTGCTGATACACTGAATGGAAAAAAACTAATGGATACCTAGACCATGAAATCCTGTGAATAGACACCAGAATTATAGCTGTAGATCTTCTAGATCAGGGATGTCAAACTCAGGCCCGGGGGCCAAATCTGGCCCGCGGAGGTGTTTTATTCGGCCCGCGAGATCATTTCAGATCTGTATTACAGTTGGCCTATATGCACCATTAATGTATAGCGTAATAAGACTTGAACATGAAATATGGTTTGTCACAGGATGTGCAGACACATTTGAACTACCATACATGATGGGAAAAGGTGTGTGAGAAATTTAACTATGAGTATGAAGCTTACGTTCACACAATTTTAGTCAGTTCGGCCTGCGACTTCGTCCCAGATTTTTATTTTGGCCCTCTGTCAGTTGAGTTTGACACCCCTGTTCTAGATCTTCTTCCAGGTGATATGACACTTTGTAGCATAGAGGTAGAAAATAACACTAGAAAGGACACAGCAATTTGCGACAGCACTGGGAAATGGCAGCTGGAGCTTTCCAACTTCGTAGGTAGTGTAGGTACTTTCAGGCAATGCAAGTCAATGGAGAACACGCCCACCCCTGTCAAGAAATTAACTAAAACTGTGTGACTATAAAGTAACACTTTAATCAAAGACCAGATTTGAAGTGTCAGGCTACATATCTACTGAAATCATATGAGTCGATAAAATACATTTAAAAATCAAATAATATATTTTATGAACATAGTTAGCAACACACTTCAACTATTGTCCGTATAGTGTGTTGATGGACATTTTCACATGATTAAGCCATTTTTGACAGAGGTGAGCCTCGTTCTCCGTTAATTTCCATTTCTCTGATCTACCTACAGATAATGGCCGCTACAGATTGCCGTAAATAGGGGGGCGGGGTCCTCTCTAGTGTTATTTTCTACCTCTATGCTTTGTAGCATAATGGCCAGTGTTTGGCAGCCATCTTGGATTTCCACAATATAAAGGCTGGTTGATGATGTGTACGCCACAGAACCTTAATTATCTCACTATAAAGTACCAATTAGACAAAAACATGTATCTATGGACAATTTACAATACATTTATATTATATGAATTTTCTTTCTTTTTGGGGGCACCCCTTCTAGGATGTCTTCAAATCACTCAAGGAACATATGTACCAAATTGCTTCTATCCAACACTTAACCGTTTTCCATATAAGGTCCCTTACTGTATGGGCTCCACAAAGCTGTGCTGGCACACACACACACACACACACACACACACACACACACACACACACACACACACACACACACACACACACACACACACACACACACACACACACACACACACACACACACACACACACACACACACACACACACACACAGGAGATTCTGGGTCAGGTGGGGCGCCAAGCAAAAACGCAAAAGAATGAACATTTGAACTAAAATCACTACTACTGTAGTGTGGTATGGACTGTTATTCACTATCTAGGGGCTTGGGGGCCCCAAGCGGCTGCCTGCCTTGCCTAGATGCACCTCTGCACACACACACACACGCACGCACGCACGCACGCGCGCGCGCGCGCACACACACACACACACACACACACACACACACACACACACACACACACACACACACACACACACACACACACACACACACACACACACACAATGCTTAGGTTCATTTTATGGTGTCCTGTGGCGTGACTGCTCTTATAGAAGGAAAAAAAAACTTTTTTTTATATAAATGAAAACACATATTAAGATGTATACAAAAGGATTAAAATGGCCATAATGCAGTGATCATTTCCTGTGGTGTGACTTCATTTTCCTGCGGTGTGACATGCCTATGCAATGTCTTGAAGCAGGACACATTTTCCCAAAAATGGCAAAAATAAGGCGAAATTCCACGGACCTATAAGTGCTTTATGTTTTTCTATTTATTTCCAATTTTTTTCCATCATTTTTTTCAGGAATTGGAAAAACTTTTTTTTTTTTTTTGGCGTTACGCCCTTAAACGTCAACCACCCATTTATGTATAGATTCTGATTGTAGTTGTGATATACTGTATTTGTGTATAGATTCTGATTGTAGTTGTGATATACTGTATTTGTGTATAGATTCTGATTGTACTTGTGATATACTGTATTTGTGTATAGATTCTCATTCACTGTGGGTGTTTGCAACGTATATCCTGGGAGATACACAGTTTCCACCATTCAACGTGGTGCTGATGCTGGATGATGTCCAGGTGGGATTCTTTTATTCAAACGAGACTGGACTCATCAACACAAGACCCTCAAGTGGGGACAATGACACTCAATATCTACGAGACGGTTCCATTATCTTTGAAGACATGTTTCAGAGCATGAGAAGAAGAGTACATATGTTTAAAGACCGGCTCAACAGCTCAGAAGGTATGGAAAAAATCCTTGTTTACAGAGAAAGTACCCTCACAGCTTTGAAGGTATGAGTAGGCTATTTCCAGTTCTCCAAAGTGCTTTGTCTTTCTGTCTGAATGTGAACTATAGAGCTTGAAAGTTCTGCCCCTTAGTTCCGCATTTCACGGGACCTAAGCTGACCATCAAACAACATGGTTGCGAGTAAATATCTTCTGATCTCAGTCATTATATGCGCTGGGCTACAAATATGCTGTTAAAGAGGCTAGATAAAGATTATTCGTGCAGAAGTATCAATGTTTTGTTCCGAGGTCGTCTGCATGAAAAATGTGAAGAAACACAGCTTTCTAAAAAGTTTGGGGGTTCGTACGAAAAATTAAACAAAAATATCAGAAACAACTTATGTTGAGCTCGTGGCACAACTCGAAGGGGATCGAAATATCATTTTAATACCGCAATTGGATTACATGCTACGATTTTCGGCTAAAAACGCTGTTGAGGTCCCATGAAATCGGGGGAAGTGACATCACTTTCAAGCTCTATAGGAGAATCCATGCATGACGTCACTGTTTACACTTTTCACCTTCCATCCGACGGTGGGTGGCAAGAATCAGCTTAGTCACTTCGGCTTGTGTCGTGAATACACTACAAACACACCCAGACGGTAAGCCTCATGACTTGTTAAGAACTGTGCAATGAAATCTAGTTAGACATCACACCTGGTAGAATTATTATCTCCATCCTATTCCTAACACGGCTGAAATATCATCGGAAAAGACACTTCGTAGCCATCAGAAACCTAATATTTAGCTTGCTCGGAGTGGCATCACTCGGTACGTCAAGTCAACACTACAAAGTAAAAACCATTATTCTCAATGGTTTAGGCAACCTAGAGTAAACTGATTATCTGTTTGGTCTAAAGCTCGCTCTCATGACTACTGTGAAATACACTGGATTGATCCATCTTGACGTTAGCTATAGGCTACTTACTTTCTCAGTGTTTGTAAACGTTTAAGTGCGTACGCAGCCAGGGATTCCAAAATGCTAGGCGGCTAGGTGTTTATCATTGGAAGTCCCATTGGAGCCCTGTACATTGTATGACAAGGACCTGTTGTCTTGTTGGCTGGCGATTTTATCCACTTGCTCGGACGCTGTACTGTCGGTGACACCGTTTGGAAGAACATAGGCCTACTATCATGTCCCTCGGAATTATTTGCCTTGCTCCCTAAAAAACGCTATATTGTGTTGCAAAGTGCACTGCTGACAAGGCGTCAGGTTTCGCAGTTGGAGGCAGCCTCTGATTGTTTGGAAGCTGCCGTCATTCAAAAGTTGTCCCAGAGATTTTGATAGGAAGGTGAGATGGGACAGCGTACATAGATCGTACATAGAAATTAACGGTGAAGATTCATAACGCAAATATGGCATCTACCCGCACATCTCCCGCCTGCTGAGCTGCGGTGCCAGTGATCCAATCATCTGGCTCCATCGGCGCACGCGAAATGATGCGCATGCTCAGTTGTGAAAAGCCGTTGCTCTCGTGCCGTTACGGAACTACTGCGCCCGCGCTCTGTCAAAAAAACAGTGAGAAAAGTGGCTTAAAAAGCTTTGTTTTGACTCGTATAACACAACCAAGCAGTCTAGATTGATCAGTTGTTCAAGGTGGTTTCAACCATATGGTCCTATACTCAATTTCCCCATTCATTTTTCCCATTGACTCTCAGATCTGGTCTACTTAATCGCGAAATAGCACCCCGAAGGCGTCAACAAGATGGCCGCCATCTGTCCAGTCTCGATCTAAACCGCCTCTGGTTGTCCTCACGTGACGTCATACAATATAACTTAATTTAATTGATTCTTATGTACTCACGTTAAGATTCTCCCAGAATGGAGTCGGTAGGAATACAGAAACCAGAGAAACCGCTACAACATCTAGCCGACTAGAAAACAAGTTATAACCACGCACTACACTGGTCCAATGGAAGTTCCAATGTTAAACACTGAGCCACCTTTTTGGGATTCCTGGCTGCATGCGTATTCAGGTATTATCAAAACAGAAAAATCCATGTATTAGGCTGACAAAATAGCTTCCCAGATCTATGCATTTTGCTCTGCACGTTTTCTCTTTGAGCATTTTGTCCAAGTTACTGATACTGCCACCTATCACATTTTGATGTGCCATCAGTATGCAAACAGCCATACAATAAAAGGAAAATCAGCTTAGCAAATTGCAATGTTTGGGCTTGCAGCTGGTGACAGTCATGTAGTTTTTCATTGCACAGTTGCACAGTTCTTTAATAAGTCACAAGGATTATCTGTGTGCTTTTGTGACATGAAAAACGATTATACATGTGACAAACTACACAGCCAACTTTCGGAAAAACAAAACTGTTGATGCAATGTGTCATTGTCTGAACATAGTTGAGAAAGACATTCACTGAACTTTTTAAGCACATTTCATACCTGGCCAAATCTTCAATTAGCGAAATAAACCATAACCCCCATAACCAATATGTAGGCTAATGTGTAACACGTCATGTGGTATTTCTGGCCCAGTTTCTGCCAAGATGTGCCAGGAATTTCGCCTCAAATTGAATGGGGAATGCTGCTGTTATCTCAGCTCCACCCAGCATGTTGGTGCATGCGCAGCATTGTGTAGAAACGTGTAAGTAAGCCCATACAACTTTGTTGCTGTCGACCAACGTTGACGGAAGCACGTGAGCGAGAACTTGTTGTCACGATGTGGGTGTTATTAAATACAGCGCATTTGCAGTCGGCCACAAATATGAACGAGACGATGAGCTCGCACCGGTTTGCTCTACTAACACACCACGTGTGAGGAGTGGGGGGACAGGCAATGAGGAGGAGCTGAAGTGGGGACCTGCGCAAACTTGTGTAGAGGTGTGAGACAAGACCCATATGCACACGTGAGTGAGTTGTTGACCAACCAGTTCATGGGCGCGTGACCTCGGAGGCAGTCCGCCGACGAGCGTTGAAGGGGATAAGCAACTGCAGAGGTTGCAAGATCTGACTGCAGCCGTATTCATCCCGCGATAGTTTTACACCATGTGACATGTCACCTCGTCAACGCAACGTCGACGAAATTTCGAAGTTTGACAGGAAATCTAACCGTCATGCAGCATTTTCATCCAGGGTGCATTGCTGTCTAAATGTGCATGCATGCGTTGATGACATCTCGATCGCACCTAATGTGTAAAGAAGATTCGCCTAGATGATATTGGATGGGCCAACATGCCATCATGCCATGGTGTTAGGATGACGCAAAACCTAGTGCAGTGCACTTCCAAGTGTATCAGCCTAATTAGTCACACCCAGTGATTGGATTAGATACTTGTCGGTGAACTCTACGGAATATCCAATCACGGGACGTGACTAATAAAGAGTATCCAATCACTGGGTGTGACTAATTAGGCTGACGTGCAAAGACGTCACACCTCAAGGCGGAATGCACTAGGTGCGATCGAGATGTCGTCAACGCATACATGCGCATTTAGACAGCAATGCACCCTGGATGAAAATGCTGCATGACGGTTAGATTTCCTGTCAAACTTCGAAATTTCGTCGATGTTGCGTTGACGAGGTGACATGTCACATGGTGTCAAATTATCGCGGGATGAATGCGGCTGCAGTCAGATCTTGCAACCTCTGCAGTTGCTTATCCCCTTCAATACTCGTCTGCGGACTGCCTCCAAGGTCATGCGCCCATGAACTGGTTGGTCAACAACTCACTCACGTGTATATGGGTCTTGTCTCACACCTCTACACAAGTTTGCGCAGGTCCCCACTTCAGCTCCTCCTCACTGCCTGTCCCCCCACTCCTCACACGTGGTGTGTTAGTAGAGCAAATCGGTGCGAGCTCATCGTCTCGTTCATATTTGTGGCCAACTGTAAATGCGCTGTATTTAATAACACCCACATCGTGACAACAAGTTCTCGCTCACGTGCTTCCGTCAACGTTGGTCGACAGCAACAAAGTCGTATGGGCCTACTTTTTTTTGCAATCGCATGAAATTCATGTTTTGCATAAGGACAGTCTGATTGGGCGTTTGACTCAAATAATGTACATATATTTTTTGTCATGTGCACCCAAATCTACTGTATGTGGAACTACACAGAGTTGCCACGTGCCAAGAGGTAGTCTAACCTTGTGTTGCCTAGGTCTTAAAACGTGTTTTTGGCTTCCTCAGGATTAAATGTTCAGCAGAGGCTCGTTGGTTGTGAGATCTCGGATCAAGATCAAGACCATCAAATGATGTCTTCAGATGCATTCAATGGAGTCAAAACAGAGAAGTTGCAAATTTTGAGTGAAGAGTCCTACAGTCTTGAGAGCACATGGTCAATGAAGTTGACTAAAACAAAAGTTGAATTTGTGAAACATTTGTACATATCCTTTTACCTCCCAGTCTGCATAAAAACTCTCAAGACCTTCCTCAAGAAATACCAGAAAGTTGTACTGAGACGAGGTAATGTCTGTAGAACTGATTTTATGTCCTCAATGGCTGTGTCTCAAATGTCGCACTTGTGCACTCCGTGCACTGTTTTTCAGTGCCTAGGGCGCTCACGCTGAAAATGTCAGTTGAGCCAGTGCACTGAAAGTGCCAGGATGATCCCCTAACAATGGCGGAAAAATGCAGTGCTTGAATGATGGACACTGCACGCACCATAGAGGTAGAAAATAACACTAGAGAGGACCCCGCCCCCCTTGTACGGCAATCTGTAGCAGCCATTATCTGTAGGTAGATCAGAGAAATGGAAATTAACGGAGAACGAGGCTCACCTCTGTCAAAAATGGCTTAATCATGTGAAAATGTCCATCAACACACTATACAAGGACAATAGTTAAAGTGTGTTGCTAACTGTGTTCATAAAACATATTATTTGATTTTTAAATGTATTTTATCGACTCATATGATTTCAGTAGATATGTAGCCTGACATTTCAAATCTGGTCTTTGATTAAAGTGTTACTTTATATTTACACAGTTTTAGTTAATTTCTTGACAGGGGTGGGCGTGTTCTCCATTGACTTGCATTGGCTGAAAGTACCTACACTACCTACGGAAGTTGGGAAGCTCCAGCTGCCATTTCCCAGTGCTGTCGCAAATTGCTGTGTCCTCTCTAGTGTTATTTTCTACCTCTATGGCACGCACTAAACGGCGGCCATGTTGACAATGACAGGGAGGAAATGTGACATTCAGTTCAGTAGAAGAGTTTGGTCAACAGTCTCCTAATTCTGTAAGTAATGTTGATGGGACACCAACCTTTTCATGCCAACCAAAGTATTGTATGTGTGATTGTTGTCCTTTGGGCTGAAGGACATGGAAATACAAGCACCAGACGCTGTGCATTGTAACCAGTAGCCAACTCATATTTTGGCGAGCTAGTGCCATGCTCAGCCGTCACTTCCAGCGAGGGCACAGTGCATAGTGCTCAAATTTCTCCACGACACTATGCACTAAAGACCTCAGTGCACTGTCTGCACTATGCACTGACTGTCAGTGCACTGCCATAAGTGTGTGATTTGAGACACAGCCAATGATTTCCACATGATGTTTCCTGTACACCCTCTCTCAGAGGCTAGATATGGCTGCAGCCTAGGGCCCCCACCTGCCAGGGGGGGGCCCACACAGGCTAGATATGGCTGCAGCCTAGGGGCCCCCACCTGCCAGGGGCCCCCACAGGCTAGATATGGCTGCAGCCTAGGGCCCCCACCTGCCAGGGGCCCCCACAGGATAGATATGGCTGCAGCCTAGGCCCCCCAAGGGGCCCCACAGGCTAGATATGGCTGCAGCCTAGGGGGCCCCACCTGCCAGGAGGCCCCTAATTGGGCAAAAATTAAAATGTGCAGAATTGTGACAAGATGCAATATTGAAAATGTCATCTGTTGAGTTGAGTCCAGTTGGTAGACATGCTATCCTTAATTCCTGGCTTGTAATTATGACACTGTCTATATGACTTAGTCGTGAAATTTGTTTTCCGTGGGGGCCCACAGAAACCTGTAGCCTAGGGCCCCAGGGCATCTTAAAGGGGCATTCCACCAGTGGAGACATGAATATGTATTGAAAATGGGTTATATTTGTAGTAGAATAGTAGCATAACTTTCTAATTTGGTGCCTTCTTGGCCAAGAAAAGGCAGAAACCTTTTAGTGCTTGTGGATTTGTGACATCGATCCCCATAATGCATTGCAATGCTCAAGATCCACAGGCCACGCCCAGGCAGCTCTGCCAGTGACTAAAGGGCTCTGCATACTTCACGCGCGCACTTTGACGCGTTTGGCGCGAGAACTATTAATGACGTCATCACTTGCGCCAGACTATACATACTTCAAAAGCGCCATTAACAGACTTTCGCTCGCATTTTCGGAAGTGCCCCCTGCTGTTCATGAGAGAAACGGCAGTATCTTTCGCAACTCGCAGCGTGAGTTCTACGGATGTATAAAATAGAAAGCCAAACACGGCTGCTGTAGGGCTACTGAACGTCTGACTTGTGACTTACCACATTGAAACATAGATTTTTGTTGTAGCCTACATTGCCAGATCATTCCAAGACCATGTGAGAGCATTGTTCTGGCGGCAAAATTTATAAATAGATCGCCGAACACAACGTGCTTCTGAACAAAGTAAACAATTGTTTCACTGAACAACATTTAAGGGAGAAGATAAAATAACTCTCTAGGACATTTTATTATCCTCAAAATGATGCAGAATCCATTCTGTAGTAGCCTACAGTAGTTGTAGCCTCTCTTCGCAACTCCTGCTTTGTCTGCCTGCCTACATGGTCGCTGGTGGCGCACGCCAAGTTACAAAAAATGTGGGGTGCACGAACTCGCGACACGGCAGCTCGCGCCACGGCGTGTGACGTCATTTTGGGTCACGTGACGGCGCGCGCCATCGTCGCGAGTGAGGTATGATGGAGACTAGCGCCAGTCACGCCAAGTATGAATCCGACTGGAGCCTCAATGCCAGTGATTTCAAAAGCACTGGCACACTGATCTGTGATAGGTCTGTTAGCGCATCAGGTCCAACCCCCTATGGGCGGGGTTGAAAGGATGGGAAAAAGGCTTGTAGTCTCAACAGAAATCCACCTCTCTTCCTCCTACGATTTTTACATCATTGTAGGAGGAAGTGTTAAGAGGTGAATACGGATTTCTCCTGTCTCAGGGGGAATTGAGAGAGTGTTGCACAACCATTCAAAAGTATGACTGGGTTAGCAATGGAAAGCCTAATGCATATGGGTGGAGTGTCCCTTTAATCTGGCCCTGATGGTATGATTTGTGCTTTACAGTCAAGCCCAGACTGAGGCTTTTCCAAAGTGCAGAGTCACCTTCTGGATCGGTGAAGATAACGTGCCTGGCAACAGGCTTCTATCCGCGTCACATCAACCTGACCATACTCAGAGATGGCCAGCCTGCTGTCTCTGACCACCAGATCAGTGGCGGGGAGCTGCTACCTAATGGAGATGAAACGTACCAGATGAGGAAGAGCCTGGAGGTCAGCACAGAGGAGCTACAGCAGCACCGCTACACCTGCGCAGCTCAACACCTCGGCCTGGACAACAAACTCAACATTGATTTAGGTATAACTGGTTCATTTGTAGGGCTCTCGTAATTGTAATTGTATTTGTAATGTGTGTATCTACATTGGCGTGGTGCATGGATGTGCTTAACTGTGTATGTGTGTGTGTGTGTGTGTGTGTGTGTGTGTGTGTGTGTGTGTGTGTGTGTGTGTGTGTGTGTGTGTGTGTGTGTGTGTTAAAGGGACAGTTTGGTCAATTTCAACATGCAGTTGTATTGCTCACGCTACCCTTGACTTGTCAGTACCTGGTGATGCCACATTTTTCGGCTCAGCCCTTTCCGAGATATGAGCAATTCTAATGGGGGCAGCGTTTGTTTACATTTTTTAAAAATGAAACATAGGCCAACTCCAAATATTTTCCCAAAAGGTACTGCTGTTTGCTAGTTGTCTACTGATGTTTTATAACCTTTTGGATGTTTTTGGGAATAAATAAAAATGTTTTTTTGAAATGTAAACAAAGAGCTGCCCCCATTACAAGGACCAGGATCTCGGAAACGGCTGAAGAAGAAGAAAAAAAAATCTCAGGCACTGACAAGTCCAGTGTAGTGTGAGCATTACAACTGCATGTTGAAATTGACCAAACTGTCCCTTTAAGATCATCACAGGGAATTGAATACTACAACCTTGTCGCTGTCTGTACTGGGAGCAGTTGCTGCTTGCCTTCTTGGAACAAGTGTGGTCATCATTATATGCTGCAAGAGGAAAACAGGTAAGCTGTTGTCTAATTAGTTTATATCCAATTAACTCTGTCTAACTAATAAGTCTGACTTGTGCATGGATTTTTTTTTTTGCCGTCTTGTCTGAATGTGTACTTTTGTAACAGGCAAGGGCTCTCAGACATCTCTGCAAAGTAACTACTCACCCACTCAAAGTAAGTGACATTTCCAATACATACACTCCTGTACAAAGCATACCATGACATTCAGCAAGCTACAATGTCAATGGAAATATGTCTAACATCATTATAACACAGATAGAGGTGTTTAAATTTGATTTAAACATTTTTCTCCCCGAAAGGCTCAGAAAGAGAGGAGATTGAAGGCACCGAATTATGAGTTTGATGCGAAGAACCTGCTGCTTGGACGACAAAGTAGGAAATGCTGGCAGAGGCTTTACTGGCTGCACTTCAGAGTCAGCCCAGCAGCCTCATCAGCCAGATCAGAAGGAGCCCTGATGTCACTGATGTGTGTCCAGTGCTTAATTTGAGGGGGAAGCAAGGGGGAGCTAGCTCCGGAACCTCAGACGAGTGCTCCGGAACCTCAGGGAAAGACATGACAGACACCCCCTCAGGGGGGAGCCACCCATCCTCTGCACTCCGGGACCTCCCACTTGACAAATTAAGCACTGTGTGTGTCCTCAGTGGTGGAACGGTCTCCCAGAGGCAGCAAGACTAACCATTCAAATAGGGACTGGGGATTTTTTAACAAGAGTGACCCACACAGGGCAGTTTGAAATGAGTAGAATATTTGCCGTGGTGGAAATGAAAGAGAGCCTCCACAGTCCACACAAACAGTTGTCTGGTGATGCCATTGTGCATGTAGCCTAATGAATGTTGTGCGCAAAGCCAGTATTTGTGGTCACTGCAGAGGATACATCACTGGTTTTGGCCATGTGGCTGTGACGCAGATCTAAACAAATCCGTTTTGGCTGTAACAATGGCAACGCGAACGACTGCGTTTCTAGATTTTCTCACTCTGGAACCCATTTTCCAAAACTATCGTTCGAGGCTACTCAGAACGACGGCATCATGTAGCTATGACAGGGGAACGCGTCGCAAATCTGTCGTTAGCTTAGAAAAAACATTTCCGTGTAACCAACCCTTCAATGCTTGAGCTGCCCTAGTCCCAGGCCAGACTCTTGACATGATGTAGGCCTGTGTGTGTTTACTGCATTACTGAAAAAAACATACCTAACCAGCATCTGTACTTGTTGTTCTGTATATTTCCTGTAGGCCTGCTTGTTGTTCTGTATATTTCTTGTGCACTTTGCATCTGCTAGTGATGTTGGCTATGGTTACTGTATGTCCTCAATTGTAGGTTGCTTTGGTTATAAAGCGTCCAAATGCAATGCAATGTAATGTAATGTAATACAATGTAATAATGTATCCATATTAGAGCAGTTTGGGAAATGGACATTTTTTGCATTGGGCACTGCACTGCATTGTAAAATGCATTTTATAGCTTATTAAAAAAGTATGTCTTGAAAATATTTGAATGCCAAGAATGCACACATAGATGAAAGGCCACCTGAACAGTAATTTCCAATAATAAAATGCAAAAGAAAAAAAATGGTGCATACATAATAAATGTGAGGGAGTGAGATGTCAGATGGGATTTGCCATTCGACCCCCTAAAAATGATTAGAATGCAGGAAATTGTATCTTAAAAACATATTTTTTTCTGGGGCAGGACCCCCATACCCCCACACCCCCCTTCCACTCCACCTACAAAGTGTCCCACAGTGGTTCTCAAAGTGGGGGTCGTTGCCCCCTCCCATGGTGGTGACCCCCCTGGTGCTCCGCATAACATCATTTTCTAGAAAAAGCCCTGAGTGTCTCTTCTTGTTACATCTGTATTGTTTTCATGCTGTGGCGGGTACAAAGCAAGGCATGCTGGGTGATCATTGGTGTCGCATGGTGAGCATGTGTGTTGCTGAGCTTCCCATGACCATCAAGTCAAGTCAAGTCAAGTCAAGTCAAGTCAGCTTTTATTGTCACTTTCTTCATAGGCACAAGTCATACAAGGAAAATGAAATTACGTTTTCTCTCTATACCATGCCAGGACATAGACATATACAGGACTGATATTTTACAGACTGACATAAGTGCAAGACAGGACAGGTAACAGTGATAGACTGGTAACAATAAGTGGTCGATAATAAATACAGTACAAATGAACATTTAACATTCAACATTTAACATTGAACATGTAAACCGAAGATGGGATAAAGAAAAAATAATGTAGACATTACAATGATAGAATAATAACAGTGACAGTAGCAAGTAGACATTGTATCAACATCCTGACATGGGCAAACACAACTAGTAGGCGACCTATTTAAAGGTGCTGGAAAACTGAAAAATTGTTGTTTAGAGGTGCTTGAAAAGTGCTTGAATTTGTTCATGAAAAAAGTGTGGGAACTGCCTGACAGGGGCACAGGTGCTGCGACGGTCGCTCACGCTGATGGAACTATGCGGATCTGCTGACTTGAAAACTGATCATGATGCATTACAATTTACTTTAGCTTACATGTTAAATACAGTAACATTGCAATGCAAGGGATTACTTTGAAAAGACAGTAACATTTGTTCATCGGTAGCCAACCACTGGACGCACTCATGGTATTATACTAGAGTAGAGACAGTGGAAAGGTTAGAAAATAGGCCTGGTGAAAACAGCGTCACTGTGTCCCTGCCACTCCTATATTATATATATATACTATATTTTAAAAAGTATGTTTTGAAAATATTTGAATGCCAAGAATGCACACATAGATGAACGGCCACCTGAACAGTAATTTCCAGTGATAAAATGCAAAAGAAAAAAAAATGGTGCATACATTATAAATCTGAGGGAGTGAGATGTCAGATGGGATTTGCCATTCGACCCCCTAAAAATGATTAGAATGCAGGAAATTGTATCTTAAAAACACATTTTTTTCTGGGGCAGGACCCCCATACCCCCACACCCCCCTTCCACTCCACCTACAAAGTGTCCCACAGTGGTTCTCAAAGTGGGGGTCGTTGCCCCCTCCCATGGTGGTGACCCCCCTGGTGCTCCGCATAACATCATTTGCTAGAAAAAGCCCTGAGTGTCTCTTTTTGTTACATCTGTATTGTTTTCATGCTGTGGTGGGTACAAAGCAAGGCATGCTGGGTGATCATTGGTGTCGCATGGTGAGCATGTGTGTTGCTGAGCTTCCCATGACCATCAAGTCAAGTCAAGTCAAGTCAAGTCAAGTCAGCTTTTATTGTCACTTTCTTCATAGGCACAAGTCATACAAGGAAAATGAAATTACGTTTTCTCTCTATACCATGCCAGGACATAGACATATACAGGACTGATATTTTACAGACTGACATAAGTGCAAGACAGGACAGGTAACAGTGATAGACTGGTAACAATAAGTGGTCAATAATAAATACAGTACAAATGAACATTTAACATTCAACATTTAACATTGAACATGTAAACCGAAGATGGGATAAAGAAAAAATAATGTAGACATTACAATGATAGAATAATAACAGTGACAGTAGCAAGTAGACATTGTATCAACATCCTGACATGGGCAAACACAACTAGTAGGCGACCTATTTAAAGGTGCTGGAAAACTGAAAAATTGTTGTTTAGAGGTGCTTGAAAAGTGCTTGAATTTGTTCATGAAAAAAGTGTGGGAACTGCCTGACAGGGGCACAGGTGCTGCGACGGTCTCTCATGCTGATGGAACTATGCGGATCTGCTGACTTGAAAACTGATCATGATGCATTACAATTTACTTTAGCTTACATGTTAAATACAGTAACATTGCAATGCAAGGGATTACTTTGAAAAGACAGTAACATTTGTTCATCGGTAGCCAACCACTGGACGCACTCATGGTATTATACTAGAGTAGAGACAGTGGAAAGGTTAGAAAATAGGCCTGGTGAAAACAGCGTCACTGTGTCCCTGCCACTCCTATATTATATATATATACTATATTTTAAAAAGTATGTTTTGAAAATATTTGAATGCCAAGAATGCACACATAGATGAACGGCCACCTGAACAGTAATTTCCAGTGATAAAATGCAAAAGAAAAAAAAATGGTGCATACATTATAAATCTGAGGGAGTGAGATGTCAGATGGGATTTGCCATTCGACCCCCTAAAAATGATTAGAATGCAGGAAATTGTATCTTAAAAACACATTTTTTTCTGGGGCAGGACCCCCATACCCCCACACCCCCCTTCTACTCCACCTACAAAGTGTCCCACAGTGGTTCTCAAAGTGGGGGTCGTTGCCCCCTCCCATGGTGGTGACCCCCCTGGTGCTCCGCATAACATCATTTGCTAGAAAAAGCCCTGAGTGTCTCTTTTTGTTACATCTGTATTGTTTTCATGCTGTGGTGGGTACAAAGCAAGGCATGCTGGGTGATCATTGGTGTCGCATGGTGAGCATGTGTGTTGCTGAGCTTCCCATGACCATCAAGTCAAGTCAAGTCAAGTCAAGTCAAGTCAGCTTTTATTGTCACTTTCTTCATAGGCACAAGTCATACAAGGAAAATGAAATTACGTTTTCTCTCTATACCATGCCAGGACATAGACATATACAGGACTGATATTTTACAGACTGACATAAGTGCAAGACAGGACAGGTAACAGTGATAGACTGGTAACAATAAGTGGTCAATAATAAATACAGTACAAATGAACATTTAACATTCAACATTTAACATTGAACATGTAAACCGAAGATGGGATAAAGAAAAAATAATGTAGACATTACAATGATAGAATAATAACAGTGACAGTAGCAAGTAGACATTGTATCAACATCCTGACATGGGCAAACACAACTAGTAGGCGACCTATTTAAAGGTGCTGGAAAACTGAAAAATTGTTGTTTAGAGGTGCTTGAAAAGTGCTTGAATTTGTTCATGAAAAAAGTGTGGGAACTGCCTGACAGGGGCACAGGTGCTGCGACGGTCGCTCACGCTGATGGAACTATGCGGATCTGCTGACTTGAAAACTGATCATGATGCATTACAATTTACTTTAGCTTACATGTTAAATACAGTAACATTGCAATGCAAGGGATTACTTTGAAAAGACAGTAACATTTGTTCATCGGTAGCCAACCACTGGACGCACTCATGGTATTATACTAGAGTAGAGACAGTGGAAAGGTTAGAAAATAGGCCTGGTGAAAACAGCGTCACTGTGTCCCTGCCACTCCTATATTATATATATATACTATATTTTAAAAAGTATGTTTTGAAAATATTTGAATGCCAAGAATGCACACATAGATGAACGGCCACCTGAACAGTAATTTCCAGTGATAAAATGCAAAAGAAAAAAAAATGGTGCATACATTATAAATCTGAGGGAGTGAGATGTCAGATGGGATTTGCCATTCGACCCCCTAAAAATGATTAGAATGCAGGAAATTGTATCTTAAAAACACATTTTTTTCTGGGGCAGGACCCCCATACCCCCACACCCCCCTTCCACTCCACCTACAAAGTGTCCCACAGTGGTTCTCAAAGTGGGGGTCGTTGCCCCCTCCCATGGTGGTGACCCCCCTGGTGCTCCGCATAACATCATTTGCTAGAAAAAGCCCTGAGTGTCTCTTTTTGTTACATCTGTATTGTTTTCATGCTGTGGTGGGTACAAAGCAAGGCATGCTGGGTGATCATTGGTGTCGCATGGTGAGCATGTGTGTTGCTGAGCTTCCCATGACCATCAAGTCAAGTCAAGTCAAGTCAAGTCAAGTCAGCTTTTATTGTCACTTTCTTCATAGGCACAAGTCATACAAGGAAAATGAAATTAAGTTTTCTCTCTATACCATGCCAGGACATGGACATATACAGGACTGATATTTTACAGACTGACATTAAGTGCAAGACAGGACAGGTAACAGTGATAGACTGGTAACAATAAGTGGTCGATAATAAATACAGTACAAATGAACATTTAACATTCAACATTTAACATTGAACATGTAAACAGAAGATGGATAAGATAAACATAAAATAATGTAGAAATTATGTACCGGAGGCTAACTAGCACAGAGTTGGCGTGGAACGTTGGTAAACCTCCCTCCGATAGCTTCATACAGTCTCGTGCCGTTGGGCCGAGAGACTAGTCTCTTGGCCCAGCGGTAGGCCTATCGTACTGTGTCTCCCATTGCCGAATCGTTGTAGTTGACGAGATCGCACGTTCGATCCCCGAGGGGGGTGAACAGGTGCAAGATGACCTCCGTCACAGTGGTGCCGCTGACCCGGGATGGGAGTGAGGTTTAAGTAGTGGCGGACTTAGCAATTTGGGCGCCTAAG
Organism: Engraulis encrasicolus; assembly: GCF_034702125.1. Classification (NCBI taxonomy): domain Eukaryota; kingdom Metazoa; phylum Chordata; class Actinopteri; order Clupeiformes; family Engraulidae; genus Engraulis; species Engraulis encrasicolus. Next base: position 809,198 of record NC_085857.1, on the reverse strand, counting down.
GCGAAGTTAGCTAGGGGGCCCATCGGCCCACCCAAGTGTGTACCCCCCCCCCCTTTAAAAAAAAATAAAAAATAATAATAGGCTCGCTTAGAGAAGATGCTTAGCTCACAGCATCTTCTGTATCACAGATACACAATTCAAAGACTAAGCTCTCTACAACAGTCAGAAGACCTCCTGAACATAATGTTCTTGGGTCCAGTTTTGCTTTAACTTTGACAGCAATCAAAATTCAATGTTGACATTCAACATTGCAATCTTCACATGCACATCAAACAATTACACATGGGCATCAAAGGCTTCTCTCTCTCTCTCTCTCTCTCTCTCTCTCTCTCTCTCTCTCTCTCTCTCTCTCTGTCTCTCTAGCCAGACCATTGCAGTGGTAAACACACACAAAGTTCAACGACACAAATAAAAATATACAGTAAGATTGCATTGTATCATTTTGCCCAAATGCCACCACCGCACACCACCAACTGCGTGTGCACATGACGTATTGGATGACGAGCAGCAAGCATCTCAAACTGAATAGGCTACAAAACAAAACACCACAGCGGGTGAATTCCAAACCAACCTACTGAGGCATAGTAGCAATAGTTCCAATTGCCATCACACACGTAAGTGCGCGCGCACACGCACACGCACACGCACGCACACACACACACACACACACACACACACACACACACACACACACACACACACACACACACACACACACACACACACACACACACACACACACACACACACACACACACACACACACACACACACACACACACACAATCAATGTGACTTACTATGAGTAGAGTGCGCTGTCTTTTGTCAATCATGTCTGCGTTTCTCCAAGCTGAACTTCCACATCACCTCCTGTTAGCATCCAGAACTAGCCAGCAATATCGCCACGTAACAGTTCATTACTAAAACTCCAGCATATCTACTGGAGCTATGGCTGACATGTCAGCTGTTCTGCGCTTTTCTGAATCTCGCCACATCGCATGAAGTTACAGAATGTTCCTTGAAAGCTGCAGGCTTGTTTATGCCTTTCCCAATTTCGATAGCATGTTTCTGAAATCGTTTCAGAGAGATTGAGAAGGTTGTGTCTGATGATACAGTAGGCTAACCGATGCACCGTCTGCAAGCACTTCAAAGGAATAACCTAGGGTATAACTTACTCGAGCCAATCCCAGTTCACAGCTAGAGGAAAAGTAACGTCTTTTTGAAACAAAATATCTCACAAGGTATTCATTAAACAAAACCTGATTGGGTTTATCAGTGCCGCGGCCATTCACAGATTCATCAGTGGGGATCGCCACAGTAGTTGACCTGCTAGTGCTACAGTGTAGGGCACCGCTTCCTTGTCGCTGTCGGATCCACGGAGATAGTCCAGGCTTCTAACATGTCATGTCGTGGGTTATCCAAAGTTACTGATGTTGGAGTTTTAAAACATTTACGCACAGTGTTATCCATATTCAGGAAAGCACAAAACTCGCATGTCTGCTTGCAATCCTCCTTCCCCACCACTTCATTTTTGGAATCAGTAATCCACTCTTCATCTTAAATGGACATCCACAACATTCGGGCCAACCGGTATTGATGCATAAAAAAGCTTATCAGCTTCGGAAGTGCATTTGTCTTTGATTAAGTATCTTCCCTTTCCTCCGTTTGGTAACACTACCAGGGTATTGGCGCTTCATTTTGATAATATCACAACTGTATCACAACTGACTTGACTGAACTTTCCTCCACTTCGCGATGCCACATGCTGCACAAATGTGCGCAGGCAGCGCAGCACAGCACAACCACACTGCATTATGATTGCTTTGTAACTGGCAATGCGCTTATTTACGCCGCGCTGACTTGCGCAAGTGTGTCACCGTGAACGTTGTGTTGGATATTTCGTCTCGCGCACATGGCATAGATGGAATATACCATTTTTACGCGAAAGGGAGGGGGTGTGCATGTAATCTATATTTATTTGAGTTTTATTATGCTGTTTATTTTGTTTCTGACATGCAGAAATAAATATTTATGAACGCAGTATGTGCATTACTGACCAAAGGGCCCCAACTACCAACTGTAGGCCTATGGGAAGTTTGGGGGACCCCTCTGGGGGCCCCTAGATTTGGTGGGGCCTAAGGCGGTTGCCTAGGTACGCCTCAATATAAAGACCGCCACTGGGTTTAAGGGGGAGAGTGTAACGGAGGCTAACTAGCACAGAGTTGGCGTGGAACGTTGGTAAACCTCCCTCCGTTAGCTTCATACAGTCTCGTGCCGTTGGGCCGAGAGACTAGTCTCTTGGCCCAGCGGTATCGTACTGTGTCTCCCATTGCTGAATCGTTGTAGTTGACGAGGTCGCACGTTCGAACCCCGAGGGGGGTGAACAGGTGCAACATAACCTCCGTCACAATTACAATAATAGAATTATAACAGTGACAGTAGCAAGTAGACAGTAGACATTGTGTCAACATTCTGACATGGGCAAACACAACTAGTAGGCGACCTATTTAAAGGTGCTGGAAAACTGAAAAATTGGTGTTTGGGGGTGCTTGAAAAGTGCTTGAATCTGTTCATGGAAAAAGTGTGGGAACTGCCTGACAGGGGCACAGGTGCTGAGATGGTCGCTCATTCTCATGGAGACTCATACTAGAGTAGAGACAGTGGAAAGGTTAGAATAGGCCTGGTGAAAACAGCGTCGCTGTGTCCCTACCACTCCGCTAGATGGCGATAATGAGTCTCGGAACGGATGCTCTGCTGAATGTCAGATGCTGACCTGCGCGGAAGAGCTCAGGACGAGGCTGTAGCAACCCTGTAGCAACCCAATGTAAGTAGGCTGCCGGATGTGAGTGCCCGGATATCCGCCCGAGTATTTACGTCTATTTTACCTCAGCTACTCGCGTTCGGTCGTGTATTTACGACAGTTTAACCTCAGCTACTTGATTTCGGTCCGATTTGAGTCTGACTGAAGATGGAAGGGACATAGGTGCCGTGCGTAAAGAGCCCACCGCACATCGCCGTTTCGGCGACACCAGAAAGTTCCTTGATCTCCCAATCAAAAGAATAGGCCCTGTGACATCAAAATAATAATAAAAAAGTATACAATGAAATTATAACTTAAAACCGAATTGATTTGGGTGTGAAAATTAAACTGTCTCAACCGGGCACCCAAAGGGAATCCATCAAAAGATAACGGCGTTACTTTCTCGTCGGCATTATTTTGTGTTTATCCAGGAGGACTGAGCTGAAAACTGCAGCAGTCACCTTGCACAGTTCTAGCTGCTCTGAAGCACTTGCGTGTCTAAGCAAATCAACCCGCCCATTCGCAATGTTAAATAAAAAGTTTTGCACAAGGCTATAGTCTAAAATAGACACTGGAATAGCCCGTTTCGGAAGGCATTAAAGTCACGAGTTTACCCAGTCTAAATGTAGCTAGCACCCGGGAAGTTTTACTCCTTACATTAGTGAAACATAATATCAGGATATCCAACAAGTTAAAAGAATATCTGGGCAAAACATTTAAAAGTGTCAGTGCAGAATTAAACTGGGCGCTGAATATAAATATTGGAGCCATTCTCCCTCCGTGTCTAGATACAGTCAGAGGCGCGCGCAAGTATTGGATATGAAAAAAAGATCCTAAAACGGTCACAACACCAGAGGACCCGTGGTGGTGTGGTGGATATTTGCGGCGGGGGCCGAGGCCGAGTTGTTACGGTAGGCTACAATCATGTTATAGCCTAGAAGGGACAGTCAGGCGACACAGCGCGACTCACATAGGGCAGGGTAGCTGTGGTACCGCAAAGCATTCCTGATGGTGGAAATGAATGCAAATGCCTGCAAATACTCGGGCGGATATCCGGGCACTCACATCCGGCAGCCTACTTACATTGGGTTGCTACAAACCCCATGTGAGTAGGCTGCCGGATGTGAGTGCCCGGATATCCGCCCGAGTATTTCCGGATATCCGCCCGAGTATTTACGGCTGTTTCCGGGTATCTGGCCCTATATTTACGACAGTTTTACCTCAGCTACTCGACCCCGGTCCGATTTGAGTCTGCCAGGATGGAAGGGAGTGCGACTAGCCGACTACCGGCGCGGAGACATCTGGATACCAGTTTTATGAAAACGTAAAAACATTTTTACAGACGGGGCGAATGTTGCCCCTCTGGGGGAAGCAGGAGAGGTGGAAGGTCCGCCGCTCATCCAAGCGGTAGTGAAAGTTAACCCTAATTTCATCAGAGTTGGAGATCTTTCCAGTTCATGTCAGTTGCTGTCATTAATAGTTTTCTGATATTCTTGATACGATGGCTCGCCAAAGGAGATTATGTGCGATCGATGTTGTCCTTCTCTGTTTTGTCAGTGTCGTTTGTCAGAATTGTCACTTGATGCTCACTTGGAATGCTTGTAAGAAACTCTGATGCAGTTCATGACAACTTCACGTAGCCTAATAAGAGTGTCAAAATAAGACATACCTTTTCCATGTTTTAATAGATCGTCGCTTATTTTACATCGGGCCGAGGCGGCAGTACATGCGGCTGGTAATAACCAGCGACGCGGAGAAAGATGCTGTGTGAAGCGAGTGTCACAACCTGGGTCTGGCAGCCACCGCAAGTTCAGGGGTACGCGAAACAAGGCCATTTCTGGGTATTTCTGGGATGGCCAGGCGAAGGACATTGAGAACTGGGTAAGTACTGTTGATTTCATTTCATATAGTCACTTCAGGGGTACCCGAAATAAGGCCATCTCTGGGAATTTCTGGGATGGTCAGGCGAAGGACATTGAGAACTGGGTAAGTAGGCTACTGTTGATTTCATTTCATATAGTCACTAACACATGTGATTGTGGCTTCATCTAGCAATCTAAGTGTAAGCATTTACTAATTTTAAAGGACCAGTTCTGTCAATTTCAATATGCTGATGTATTGCTCACGCTAACCTTGACTTGTCAGTGCCCGGTGATGTTGCAAGGGCTCAGCCCTTTCCGATATCTGAGCTATTCTAATGGGGGCTATTTTAAAAGCACACTGTTTGTTAGTTGTCTGCTGATGTTGCATAACCTTTTGGATGTTATTGGGAATAAATCCATTTGTTTTTTATGTAAACAAACACCTGGCTCCATTGCAATGACTAGGATCTCGGAAAGGCTGAATTAAAAAATAAACATTCTCTGGTACTGACAAGTCCAGGGTAGTGAGAGCATTAACAGTATGTTGATATTGGCTGAAGTTATCATTTAATACAGCTACTGACATTCACGTTTTAAACTTATATGTTACTTTTTAGGGGCAGTGCAGGCTCAGGTGATAGAGGAGACTGTTCGGCAGCCCCGCTCTGTCTGACCCCATCAATGTGTCCTTGGCTAAGATACTTCACCCCGAATTGCTCCTGGTGGCAGGGTGGTACCCTGCATGGCAGCCACTGCCACCGGTGTGTGAATGGGAAGAAAGTGAGGCATACAATGTAACGATCTTTGAGTGCTCGAAAGAGTGTAAAGGTGCTATACAAATGTAGTCCATTTAGCTTTTTTTTACCATTTAGTGTTTGGAGCCAAAGAGAGGGGTCTGTGTCTTTTCATTTGGGGAGGGAAGCTAATGAAACTTCTTTCAGGCGTTGTCGTGATGAGGGCCGCAGAAGAGAGACACCAGCAGGTTACGTGTCAAAGCTGGGGACGGGCACATCAAAATGCCTCTTACTGGGAGATGCACAGCGACAGGTTGCAACTGTGTTAATCTTGACTTTTCCCATGACAGGGTCTGCTGGTATGCATGATGTTATGGTTATGGAGGGGGCTACAGTACCACTCGGAGTCTTATGTGCCGAGGTGGTGGACTACGGCCTAATCAGATAGCTTTTCCTCTAGGCTGAGCTGGTGAATTGCCTTGATGGAGAGGGGCTGAGGGGGTGACACAAGTGGTGCTATGTAGCCTCGTGGAGGCTTGTGTGTGTGTGTGTGTGTGTTTGTGTGTGTGTGTGTTTGTGTGTGCGTGCGTGCGTAACCTCCCTACAGAACCAGGGAAGATGAACCAGGGACCCCTGTTGGATGTGGAAATATGTGTGTATGAAGGGGTTTGTGCAAGGCCACCCCGGGGCACTGAAACAGGGCTAGGGCCTGTGCTGTGGATGGCTGATGGTCTGTGTGGATGTTTGTGATTCATTAAGGCACAACAGGTAATGGATGTCAGACACAGGACTGACATGAAGCAGTTGTGCGTCACAAGATGAAGATGACCAGATAAAAAGACCTGACTGATTCCAGTTTGTACAAACGGACATAATTTTGGTTACATTCTTTAGTGAAATTATGTTACTATATAATCAATGGGTTCAGGGAGATTCAGTGTTCATCTTTGTTGATGCTAGGGCAAGATAAATTTGAACCCAGAGCTCTGTATTTCATGCTTTATTCACAGACATGTTTCTACAGGAGAAAATAAATAATCTTTGAATTTGACTGACTTATAGTACTGGCGTGCTGTGTGTTAATTATGGCTTATTCATGTCAGTGGCAGTCATGGGTAAGTGGTTAGGGCGTCAGACTTGTATCCCAAAGGTTGCTGGTTAGACTCCCAACCCGCCAGATTGGTGGGGGGAGTAATTGACCAGTGCTCTCCGCCATCCTCCTCCATGACTGAGGTACCCTGAGCATGGTACCGTCCCGTCACACTGCTCCCTTGGGTCGCCATCGGGGGCTGCCCACTTGCACGGGTGAGACATAAATGCTATTTCATTGTGTGCAGTGTTCACTTGTGTGCTGTGGCGTGTTGTGTCACAATGACAAAGGGAGTTTGAGTTTCCCAATTGGCCTTATCCTTGCCATAACTCTGATATGCATTGTAGCTGAAATATATGTCCTGGACACCAGCCGCCCAGGCAATGAACTCCTCACCAAAGAGGGAGATGTCTGCCTTCTCCGTGAGGATTTCCTAAGCCTGGGTCTCAACAGGTGCATGGACTCAACCGTGAGTATGACCTTTTGAAAATGTAGGTATCCTACATTATAACCAGACCGCAAGGATTATGAGTGTGTTTTCTTTTTAGATTGGAAATGCCTGCCTGAAGCTGGTGCGCGAGGCTGCTCTAAAGCATGTAAATCTGGTTTTGATTAATTTATTTATTTTTCTAAATCTTTAGTGCATGTGTTAAAACTGTCTATTTTGTTAGAAGCGGTTATCAGTATATGTCTCTGAGCAGGGAAAAGATGTCCATATTGTGGACATGTTTGCTGTCCCTACCTGGAAAATGGATGTGGACCCCCTGTCCAATCTGCCGGTGATTGTCTTTGCAGAAGTATGTGTATGTTTTTGTATGTATACACTTCCTCCAACATTCTGACCATGTGTACGCATCTTTCCATATCAATGCCCCATAGGACAGTAAGTGTGTATGTCTGTCTGCAAAATTATTCCCAAACAACAGGACGATGTGTGGTCAAGGGATGCTATCCTTTTTCCTGCTTGGAGTAGGCAACCAGGCCAAGGGGATCACTACTTGCTATGTGTTGAGTGAACATTTCAGTATTTCAGACCCATTTCTGCCCCCTTTAATAATTTACAATTAGCCATGTTGATGGGTGACACCAAATGTATGTCTGCAGGTGTTAAAAGTTCAAGACCGACAGATCCTCTTCTTGGACTCTCTTCTTCCTCAAGGTTTTGGAGATGAGGCATACAGAGCAATATTTAGGTTTATAGACCCCAAAAAGATCATGTTGAGGTTTTGGTATGATAATTCAGCATTTTCCATCTGGCAACACTGTTCAGGTTTGCAATGTGTACTATACATTTTAATATCCAAGTGTAACTGTGCTTTTATGATTCGCCTGCCTACTCTGCACATTTAGAATGTTTATACAAGAAGAAGAAGAAGAAGAAAATAAAAGAAAGTATATGTTTTACAACAGCTGTGTCCTCACGTTCTTTCAAACCTGCAGGGTTTTTTGTGTGTACAGTAGCCCTAGTGATGTCTCACTCTTATTGTGACTGGCATTGTCAAAGTTTTGACCTGTGTAACATCCCCTGGTTAGTTACACACGGACAAGATTTTCAGAAGTTAGACACTTGTTGATTCTTTTTCATCAGTTATGGTGGAATTTCAAATGGTTTCAATTTCATATTAGACAGATGGCCCCCAAAAATGTCACGTGGCACAACAACAAGGAGAAGGAGAAAATAAAACTTAATTCTCTGTTACACATGAAATGGCTTTTTATCTTTGGCGTGGCTCCAGCCTTTCTCACAGCCAGTGGCCTACCTACAAACTTCCACTTGCTCCTCTGCCCTTGGATGGAGTGACTTGAACGGTGTAGGCTACAGTATGTGTGATGCTGTACAATATTCAAATGTTATAAAATCAGTTAGTGTAATGTTTATGTCCCCTTAAATTTGCAATTAAAAAATGTTAAAATGTTATGCGCCTCTTTCTGACTATATTTCAATATATAGCCTAGGCCCTACTATGCGCATTACCTCTTGGCTCATCTTGCGCTTGACCCATAGATCAGTACAACACAAGCAGGTAATTGGAGTGCTTCTGGGTCTCTCAAAGGTGTGTAGTGTAGGGGCTCTCAAACTTGGTCCAGATAGACGCTGATGCCTCAGCATCCGTCTACCTTGTTCAGTGTAATCCTATGTCTTCCAGTCTGCTTGACAGCGTTTGTGTGTGTGTGGTGATGAAGAATTAATTAATTACCCAATGTATTTATAATTAATAATAAAATCGGTTAGACTGCCCCTTTATGTGCTTTTTGACTATATTTCAACATAAACTATGCGCATTTGGCTCATGGTAGATCTTGCGCTTGACCCCCAACATGCTTGACAGCGTAGCCTACGTTATCCGCGTTCTTTGGTGGTACCAGAGACGGTTTAAATGCAGATTAGAATAGAGAATCTTTGTGTAGCCCTGTGGTAAAGAAGTGTCACGGCGCAGCGCAGCGAACAGGTAGGCCAAATGGTAGACAATAGCACTAAAATGAAAATCGTCTATGGTCCGTGTCTACTTCTGCAAAACCGAAACAGTGAGTCCACTCCATAGCCGTGTGCTCTTGCGTAACTCCCAGCGCGACTCATATCGGGTAGCTGTGGTGCCGCAAAGCAATCCTGATGTTAGAAAGTATGTAAATACGCGCCCGGATATCCTAAATACTCGGGCGGATATCCGGGCACTCACATCCGGCAGCCTACTCACAAGGGGTTGCTACAGAGGCAACATGGCGGCGCACGGTGCCTTCCGTCTGCTGCGGGTTTCAGCTAGCGTTACAAACACACATTTGGTTGCTCGCGCTTTTCCGAGCGCACTCTCCGGGAGATGTCTGTGCTCAGCAGCCGCTCGAGGACACGGTGAGTCCGCCGCGGACTTTATCTCGCGATTTAGTACATGTGAATTAGAGATGCTGACCTTGTCTTGTCAACACACACACGCACACACACACTGGCGGTATGCTATTGCGAACCTCTACTCGTAATGTTGCTCTCATAAGCGGTTCTATGTGCTAACATTCATTTCCTTGAATATTGAAGAAAGGTGTGTGTGTGTGTGTGTGTGTGTGTGTGTGTGTGTGTGTGTGTGTGTGTGTGTGTGTGTGTGTGTGTCTGTTGGTGGGTGCCTGTGTCGGGGTCTCTGTGTGTGTGTGTAGTAGATTAGATAAGCGATCCAGTGAGTGTTATGAGATACTGCACATAGTAGGCTAGTATAGTGATCTGGAAAACTAGGAAGGATACCACCTTTACCCGTAAACTAAAACAAACTATGTTGGCTGACAACCTTTGAAAATCAGCGTAATATACTGCACAGGACGTTGAGTCTGATTTTAGTGTCTGCCAACCGGACGTTAAAAAGTGTGTGTGTGTGTGTGTGTGTGTGTGTGGTTTTGACAGCTATATGGAAACATGCTATTCCTCCAAAATTCTCAAATACCAACTATTGTGTAATGCTCTTAATAACGGTGGTTACTCTTGTAACACTATAGCATTAATCTTTGGTAGTTTGGGCCATGTCCATAAAATGTGTGTGCGTGGCTTACAGATTTGTGGACTCTCTAAAAGACAGGCTAAACAATTGACCAAATCCTGCTCAGTGTCCAGTATAATCGGGGGCCTTTTCATTTGGAGACACAGGTGCCACATGTGTCCTTAAGACACTCAGTGAGCAGATCCTTTTAGCTTTGTGTAAAACTCCTATAAAATTTGGCGTGTGCTATGATAAACGCCTATCTGTCAATCCAAACAAAGAAGTAAAATGTGTGTGTGTGTGTGTGTGTGTGTGTGTGTGTGTGTGTGTGTGTGTGTGTGTGTGTGTGTGTGTGTGTGTGTGTGTGTGTGTGTGTGGTTGGTAGGACAGCAGACTGGTGAAGAGGGTGGCTTCTTTACCCTATAATGACTTCCAGTAGCCTACTATCTGAATCAGTGATGATCCATTTGTGTTGAATAAACCTGTGTGTGTGTGTGTGTGTGTGTGTGTGTGTGTGTGTGTGTGTGTGTGTGTGTGTGTGTGTGTTGTATTGCATTGCAGTGGGTTTCTCCGACCCCGAGGTTCAACGCCTATTGAAGGTAATGACGGGATGTGACCTTCAGAAAGTCTTCAAGGTCACGCCGCAGCCGACGCTGAAACCTCCGTCATACAAGTTACTCACAGACCAGCAGTTACAACAGGTGCACACACACACACACACACACACACACACACACACACACACACACACACACACACACACACACACACACAGCAGCAGCCAAGACCAAAACCAACATCTTATAAATTACTCACAGATCAACAGGGACACACACACACACACACACACACACACACACACACACACACACACACACACACACGCGCATAATTTTAGGTAAATCTAGCTTGTTGTCCCCACCACAATTTCACAAATATATTTCACAAAAATAGCGACAATTAGCCATGTTAATGTCCCCAACACTTTCCAGGCCAAACTTACACCTTTAAACACACACACACACACACACACACACACACACACACACACACACACACACACACACACACACACACACACAGCAGCCAAAGCGGAAACCATGATCTTATAATTTACTCAGTGTGTGTGTGTGTGTGTGTGTGTGTGTGTGTGTGTGTGTGTGTGTGTGTGTGTGTGTGTGTGTGTGTTTGTGTGTGTGTGTGTGTCTGTCTAGGCGGTGTCTGCGGCGGAGGAAGAGGCGGGGCATCTGTTGACTCCGCCCCCGGAGCTGGAGGAGCGGGTTGCCATTAACGACGAGTTGTCCCATGATGCCTTGCTGGAGGGAGCAGACGAGGCCAAGCTGGTCTTTACCGACATCACACTCAACGTGCCGCACCGGGTAAACACACACACACACACACACACACACACACACACACACACACACACACACACACACACTACAGCTGTGCCAGATCCAGATCTCTTACTAAAGTGTATCACTGGCTACTTCCATAGTGAGTGTTAATATTTGACTTTTATCATTTGTTTTCATTGTCTGTGTGTGTGTGTGTGTGTGTGTGTGTGTGTGTGTGGTGCCACTTATCTAGTTCATGCCTGAGTATCTTTGCAACTAGTACATTTGTGTCTATGGAAACTCAATTTTGAATTGTGGGCACAAATAAAGAAGTAAACTGTGTGTAACGTGTGTGTGTGTGTGTGTGTGTGTGTGTGTATGTGTGTATGTGTGTGTGTGTGTGTGTGTGTGTGTGTGTGTGTGTGTATGTGTAACCGGTTGGGATTGCACTCTGCGTTGTGTTAGTTGCAATAAAGATGACTCCGAGACAAGATTGCAGATCCAAAGCTTTAGTGAGGGTTCTGGAATATCACAGACATAGCACAGAATCACCATGGGGCTTGGGCTGCACACTCCCACTCCTCTTCCCACAGCATACAGAGACAGGGCCAGTTTTAACAATAAACATTTAACAGTATCCCTAAATATGGTGAAAACATATAAGAAAAACAATTGAAATCGCTAGGTTAAGAGAAGTGCTACAAAAATCCTAGCCTGCTCCTCATAATAAACTCAGTGTGCCCTGGCTAGCTAGCTTAGCAAAACTCCGCTAGCATAAAGGGCGAGTTAGCTAAGTTGCCAGGGTCACATTTCCATTTCTACACACATTATACACAAACAACGAAAATAAACACACACCTGGAATATCACAGACATAGCACAGAATCACCATGGGGCTTGGGCTGCACACTCCCACTCCTGAGAAGACCATAAAAAGGAATGCTAAATACTCGTGACTAGCGTTAGCAACGCTAAGCTAAAGGATTGTCACGATGCCACCGGCTTATGTTACACCGGGTGGCGCTAACACATCAAAGTACATGAAACAGGCATCATATTCGTGTAATACATTAGGAAAGGGGTAATACACGAAATAGTGTTCAGGATTACTGTGATACAACTGGTGGATGACAGAATAGAAAGGAGATTTAAGTAAGATTAGGAAAAGAGAAAAGTGGAGAAACATACCTCTTCTACAGAGACAGGGAAGAGGATATGGAAAGCATAGAAATATGAATCAGACAAACGGAAACATTAGAGGGGGATAGAAGGAGGGGGGCAGGAAGCTCCATAGACACCCATGACAGTGAAGAAGTCTACTGTAAGTCTAGTGTAACAAAGGTGTGTCAAAATAAAAACCCATCTTTGTATAATTATACAAAATAAAGAAAGGTGCTAAAAGCACACTGTTACATATGTGTGTGTGTGTGTGTGTGTGTGTGTGTGTGTGTGTGTGTGTGTGTGTGTGTGTGTGTGTGTGTGTGTGTGTGTGCGTGCGTGTATTTGTAACGTGTGTGTGTTTGTGTGTGTGTGTGTGTGCCAGGAGCGCTTCATGGTGGTTCGTGAGCCGAGTGGCTCGTTGCGGAAAGCGTCGTGGGAGGAGAGAGATCGCATCCTGCAGATCTACTTCCCCAAAGAGGGACGACAACTTACACATCCCGCCATCTTCAACCAGGAGAGCATGAAGGTAACACACACACACACGCACGCACGCACGCACGCACGCACGCACGCACGCACGCACGCACGCACGTGTAGATGGACGGTCATGTTTACAAGCATTCTGCGGCGCACAGGAAAAGAATTCCACAATGCTAAGCGGCTAGCTGTTTAGATTCCTCAATGCTAGCTAAGTGGCTAGGTGCTAAGCGGCTAGCTGTTTAGATTCCTCAATGCTAGCTAAGTGGCTAGGTGCTAAGCGGCTAGCTGTTTAGATTCCTCAATGCTAGCTAAGTGGCTAGGTGCTAAGCGGCTAGCTGTTTAGATTCCTCAATGCTAGCTAAGTGGCTAGGTGCTAAGCGGCTAGCTGTTTAGATTCCTCAATGCTAGCTAAGTGGCTAGGTGCTAAGCGGCTAGCTGTTTAGATTCCTCAATGCTAGCTAAGTGGCTAGGTGCTAAGCGGCTAGCTGTTTAGATTCCTCAATGCTAGCTAAGTGGCTAGGTGCTAAGCGGCTAGCTGTTTAGCAGTGGAACTGAAGTCCCATTGGATCAGCAGAGTGCCTGGTTAGAACCTCTGTGTGTGTGTGTGTGTGTGTGTGTGTGTGTGTGTGTGTGTGTGTGTGTGTGTGTGTGTGTGTGTGTGTGTGTGTGTGTGTGTTTGCATTAGTGGTTAAAACCTGTTTTCTGCTGTCTGCTGGGTGTTGTAGCTGTTTCAGTGGTTTCTGTGCGCAGCAGAATGTTTGTGGAAAATCCCTCTATAGGAGTGTAACTCCTGTCTTGGTCTCTAGTTGGCGCTGTCTGAGTGGCGGCATGAGGTGTTTGTGTGTGTGTGTAACTATATGAGTGTAATTCCTGTCTTGTCCTCTAGTTGGCGCTGTCTGAGTGGCGGCATGAGGTATTTGTGTGTGTGTAACCACAGTGGGTTTACATACAGTGTTGAATCTCGCCCTCAAACCCGTGCCTGCAGTTCACCTTGGGAGCGCTGTCGAGACAGCAGAGCTCATAAGGCTGGCGCTAATAACTGACAATTGTGCTCGCTGTCAGCTGAAACTTGACAATATTACTGTAAGTTCTGAGAAACCAATGTGGATTTCAATGAAATGTACAATAACCTGGGAGTTATTTCCTTCTGATTTCCTACAGCTTTGGCATTTATGAGTCAGGCTCCGCTAGCATCTTGCTAACAAAATTGCTTTACGGCCGTCGTGGTCACAGCAATGCAGCCGGCCGACCAATCCAAACGCAGTGTGTGAAGCCACTTGTGATGTTATACTGACAATAAAGACGTATTTTACTAAGATCCAGCGAGTTTAAACATTCAAACTAAGTGCTGTTTGAAAGGATAATCTACCCTGCCTTTTGGAAAAATAAAATGAAACTATGATACCAATTCTCTCCCAAAGCAATGGCAGCATCGTGGTTGAGCTCCATGGGACCCCATTCATTTTAACAGCCTCTGCGCTCCTTGGCGCTCCTCTGCGCTGTCTGGAAGGCGCCACTTAGTGGACAGTACCACCCGGAAAAAGTCTCGAGATTACTCTCTCGTACTACCCATAAACACTCTCTGGTGTAACTATATGAGTGTAATTCCTGTCTTGTCCTCTAGTTGGCGCTGTCTGAGGGTCGTCATGAGGAGATCCTGAAGAGGAACCTGGTGCAGTTCGAACCCGACTCAGCAGAGTACAAGAGGGTACGTACACGCACACACACACACACACCGCACCGCATCACACACACACACACACACACACACACGCACCGCACCGCACCGCACACACACACACACACACACACACACACACACGCACCGCACCGCATCACACATTCATGTGGGAAAGAATGAACAAATCACTTAAAAGTCGTCATGGTTCAAGAAACTATTGAGATTGCAATTTGTGTGTCTGTGTCGTGTGTGTGTGTGTGTGTGTGCGTGTGTGTGTGTAGGTGTGTGTGCAGGTGTATGAGGATGTTGAGAGGAACGGAAGCTACGATCTGCTGCGCTCGACGCGCTTCTTCGCCGGACTCGTTTGGTTTCTAGGCAACAACAAACGCATCGACGCACTACTGCTGGACATGCTGCAGAGAGACCTGTAAGAACACACACACACACACACACACACACACACACACACACACACACACACACACACACACGCACGCGCACACACACACACTACTACACACACACACACACACACTACTACACACACACACACACACTACTACTACTACACACACTGTTAAGGCAATGATGTGGAAAAGGATATGTGAGATACTACTGCTTGGTTGCAAGCTAGGTGCATACCTGCCGACCATTACGCATTTTGTGTAGCAGATACGGATTTTGACATCAAACTACGGCGCTGTCACTTCAAAATACGGGAAAAAACAATAGCAAAGTGTTTTCACGGGCCCTTATAAATTGCTCTGTAGACTTGCAACCAGACAGAGCCGTAGACATGGCTCTGCTTGCAACTCTCGCGCTGGGCTTTCCATTGGCCAGCAACGTGTGGGGGGGAATATTGACCAATCAGAGCGCTAGTTAGAGGTCTTCATTTGTTGTGCTGCGCTCCTCTCGAGTCGAGGCATCAGCTGCCGATAGAAAGTTTGCTTCGAAATCACACAAGCAGAGAGACTGGTTAATGTAGCCTACTCCTATAATCTCTGAAACAAGTGTCCTCCTCCTGTCATCATGTATTATCCGTCTTGGTACTGTCGCTGTAGTTTTACAAGTGAGCTCCGTCAAAATCACAGTTTCAAAGGTAAATGGACTTTGAGAAAGGTGCGTCCAGTTGCTAAATCCGTAAACTTAAGAAAATAAATAAAGGCCGAGGTCTGTAATAATGATTCACCCAATGTTTCGCCGTATTTGACGGCAATATGTTGTTGCTTGTTTTGATATTGGACCGAAACGAGATTACTTCCGAATGAGAAAATGTGTCGATGACTGCGCTATAAATTAGCAGATTAGCAGCAAACTAAATTCGGTTTCCCTTTGCGCCGGATCATTTTAACCCGGGAAAATAAAGCGATAGTTCTAACGGTTGTGCTCGGAGTAGGTCTACATCCGTAAACTACCATGACACCGTATAGGAATACTGTTCCCCCCTGAGTCATGGCCCATTCTGTGAACTGGTGTAACAGGTCGTGCATCGTCACTCCACGACTACTATCCGTAATCACGTATGGCAATCTATTAATAAAATCAATTCTCCTATCATATATGTGCCGAACAGTGATCAATAGCCAACTCGTGGCGGCAGATGAGGGTAGATAGGCCTACTGTTATGCAGAGAAGTAATTAAACAAAAAAAAGAAGCGATGCCCCTCAAAAGTTACCGTGGAAGTTCCAAGAGCATTGGCCATTAGCCCCCGTCCCTCAGTAGAGCCACTACATGACGCATTTTGTACTGAATGAATGCTGAAAGTATGATTTTGATGTTAGCCCCCAAGGTAATAATATTAACCTGATATTATCCTAGCTTAGATAACACTTGTCTTTATCTTTTTCTCCACTGCTGATGCTTCTTCACAGTAGGTGACAACATTACCATTTATTAATAGTGGGGGAGATGATGTAAGAATCATTACAATTCAACTTTTTGTTCATAAAAATCACTGAAATGCCTCGGTATTATATAATCAAATTATACATTTTCCTACATGTACCTTCTACAGCCAAAAACATAATCAGCAAATGCTTCAATTTTATGCTCAATTCCAGCTCCAAATGCTCTGTTCGGCTGGTACATAGGATAACTTAATAGCCACTTACTAGCCAGACTGGTGGTATGTTTGACTAGTAAGATTAACAGCCATTGGCTGGTGATCAATAAAGTTAATTTAGAGGCCTAAATTTCAGCACACTATAACATAGCATTTTATTGGTGTTATGGTGTGAAACAAAAAAAACATCTTCCATGAAAGTTAAATAAATTATGGTAGTTCAAAGTACTGTGAAGAGCAAGATAAACTATTTGCCAGATACACGGGATGTTAGGCTAAAATGCATTAAAATGCAGGAAATTGCATCTAAGAAAAGCATTTTTTTCTGGGGGAGGACCCCCCTGCCTGAATGAAGTGTCTCATATCTTCCCTGTTGACATTTGGCAACCCTAGGTGTAGGGCAGACTATGCAAAACAAAGTAGCCTCTCAGATGGGCCCGCCGGCGGCCCCGTTGCTTTGCCATGCTAAGTTGTTGCGCCCTGAATTGCTGCGCCGCGATAAGTTGCTACTCAAAAAAAATTGTAAAGGTTGGCAGGTATGTAGGTGTACTCAAAGAAGGAACATGAGCATTCGCTTACCGACGAGGGGCGAGTCTTGTCGAGGTGGCTAGCCCAATCCTTGGCTCCCGCAGCCCGCCAGCGCAAGCGGTTGGGTTTAGTTAGTCCACTCAACATCAATGAGTAGGTCCACTTCTCGCCTCAGCACCGCAGTCTTCCACCAGCAATACCAATAAGACTCTCCCCCGGCTGCTCCAATAAGACTCTCCCCCGGCTGCTCCAATAAGACTCTCCCCCGGCTGCTCCAATAAGACTCTCCCCCGGCTGCTCCAATAAGACTCTCCCCCGGCTGCTCCAATAAGACTCTCCCCCGGCTGCTCCAATAAGACTCTCCCCCGGCTGCTTCTGGTGTCACCACCAGTCCACCTGCCCTTGGCTTATTTGGGGGGTGTCAACCCCAAACCCAATGCCGTACCTAAATAACAAGGCACTGAACCCTGCACTGCTCCAGGGGCTATAACCAATACCCTGTACCAAGGCACCTAGCCCCACACTGCTCCAGGGACTGTAACCAATACCCTGTAAATAATTGTAATTTGTTTTGGATGAAAGCACCGGCTGTGTAGTGTAATGTAATTCTGTGTGTGTGTGTGTGCGTGTGTGTGTGTGTGTGTGTGTGTGTGTGTGTGTGTGTGTGTGTGTGTGTGTGTGTGTGTGTGTGTGTAGGCTTGAGGACGCTGTTTGTCTGGTACGTCTCTTCCTCCTCCTTCACCCCAACAGCCAATCAGCAACGAGAGCTGACACACACACCACCGGACTGGAACTACTCAAGGTACACACACACACACACACACACACACACACACACACTTTCCAATCTGAAAAAGCATCTATCAATTGTATTGTTATTAGTAGTATTATTATTAGACTACTGTATGTGTACATAATTAAATTAAACCACATTAAGACCAATAATGAATAATCTCTCTCCCTCTGTCTTAACCTCCCCCTCCTCCTCCTTCTCTCCCCCTATATCTCTATCAGGTGTATTGTGAGTGTGATTGCCAGAAGAGGAGTCTGATGGAGTTGGCTCTGCAGACACACCAGCAGGCTGAAGCCCTCAGCTCTCACTAACACACACACACACACACTGCAGACACACACACACACACACACACACACACACACACACACACACACACACACACACACACACACACATATCAAACTCTCACAAACATCAAACTCTCACAAACTGGCTATCTATCTGTGTCTCTCTCTCTCTCTCTCTCTCTCTCTCTCTCTTTCTCTCTCTCTCTCTCTCTCTCTTTCTCTCTCTCTCACACACCCCATGTCCATGTCCGTGTCCCTTCTGCTGTTGTGTAGTAGGGTAAAGCTCGGCTTCCTTCTGTAAATAATAATTATAATAATAAATGCCGTTTCTATACATCTGACTGACTGCTGGAATTCCTTAACACACGCACATGTTCATGTGGTTGTGGGCTTTTGGGGATCACACTTAGTGTTTGTCAACAGTAACGTTTAGAACTGAAGTGCTTACCTGCGAAAGACTTGAATTCATATCATGCTCTGAACTTTGTTCTGCATGTGACAGTGTGGGGTTATTAGGTGCCTTGCTCAAGGCCTCTCAGCCATGGAGTGTGGTGGTGGGGGGACGACGACGAATCTTTTCAAAATAACTCAAAGCTGGGTTTAGTGCTGGCCCTATGAAGGTCCAGTGTAAATACATGATCACTATAATATATATATAATGACATTTAAAACGGAGTCAAACGGCCATAAACAGCATTGTAATGAAGGGTGTCGTAATGGCAGCATGAAAGAGATGGAACTTTTCACGACGACATTCTGGCTAAAAACTCGCCCTGGCCGCTTCCCTGCTTTGCTTAAGGACCAAAATTATAATATAAAAATGGAAATAATATAAAAACACCAGAGGACTGGAATGTGGCAGTGTTCTTTACTTTCAAGCGTGGGGAAACACATTAAAAATCGCAACAAAAATCGCACCTTTCACTTCATGCCGCAACAAAATCGCAACAAGACAGTAAGAAGCTCCGCAACTTTTATCGCGATTTTCTGGAAATCCTGTACTGTAATTATACTGTAAACGCAAAATGTGGATAAAAATAAATCCTCCATTGTATCAAATGCATTTCACCCCACTACATAGGATATTTTTTTCTCCTGCTTTTTATTCCTGGATTTTAAATATCTGCTACGTGGAAACGGAAGGCCAAAACCAATGCAACCAGGAGAGAAAAATATCCACATATAAAAATATCCTGCTACGTGGAAACAGCACCTAAAAGATCTATTGCCATCACGTCACTATCATCAATCATTTACACTAGGGATACAAATTACCGATTAATTCATTAACCATTAGTTGATTGCTTTATCGATTGACTTACGATTCATTGATAAGCGGCGTTTTTCCCCCAAAACACTAAATCTAAAAAATAAAATTAAAAATTGAGATAAAATACTGCATTTATATTAGTTCTATTCAAATTCTTTAATCCAAAAGTGATTTAAATATTCCCACTATTCACACCCTTCTTCACACACACTCTTCACATGCCCATTTCACCTGGGTCTCTTGTCAGTTGAATCGGCAATTAATTGTGATTAATGTTTTTGAATCGATTAATGCATTAAACGATTAAAGTTGATTAATCGATTAATCGTTTGCATCCCTTATTCACAATGACCAATATTTACACACTAAAGCGATTTTTACTGGCGGCAGCGAGAATGCATGGTGGTCATAGAAACGGATTAGTCCTTCCGCACCTAACACAGCGGTAGTCAGGCATTAGCGGCGCATGGCATTTCGAGAATCGAACCGGAGCGGAATTTGTGCGTGTGCACGAGTGTACAGTTGTGCTGAAAATAATAGCAGTGTCTTTACAAAGGTGAGTAAATGTTAAAATTCCTCCATGAAGTGTGCGTTCATGAGCAACGCTGCATTTGGGGACAAGCACATTCACTGCACATTCCATTTCCAGGCAAGAACATTGGGAAACTCTAAGGTGCTGTTTTCACATATCAGGATATTTTTATATGTGGATATTTTTTTCTCCTGGTTGCATTGGTTTTGCATTGGTTTAGGCCTTCCGTTTTCACGTAGCAGATATTTAAAATCCTGGTATAAAAAGCAGGAGAAAAAAAAAATCCTATTTAGGGGGCTGAAACCCATTTATTACAATGGAGGATTTATTTTTATCCACATGTTGCGTTTACATCTCAAGAGGAGATAAAAATACCCTGCTAAAAAAATACCCGGCTATGTGGAAACAGCACCTCAATGCCATAGTGCATTTCTCATCGGCATCAGCCTCCAAATTGGGAAACTACAATTGAAGAGTTCAGATGCAAAACCCCCTAAGTGCCTTTTCAGAAAATAATCTTAATTCATTTTTATTTAATACAAAGCTATCTAAATTGCATATTTTTTATTTTATTTATGTAATATAACTATTTATGGGTATTATCAAGTACATGAATATAAACCAAACCAACAACAGGGTTCTCTAAAAATATAAAAGTGCAGGTCTTCAGAAATGGAGTTAGGGGGTTTTGCATCTGAACTCTTCAATTACACTAAAGCCTCCGATATCTGCAAGTGGCAATTCTGTGTTTCTATGTCTGTATGAAGCGTTCTGTGTCTGTATGAAGAACAAAGCAAAGCTTGTTTACTTGCAAGGGTGTGTGTATTTGCTTTTTAGGGTGTGTGTGTGCGCGCGCGTGCACGTGTGTGTGTGTGTGTGGCTGCCAAACCTGTTGGAGTGGTTGAGGAATGCTGTGTGTGTGTGTGTGTGTGTGTGTGTGTGTGTGTGTGCTTGTGCAGGGCTGGACTGGGGGAGAAATAGTGCCCGGGCACTTTTGACTTAAAGGGCCCCCCTCATAATTAGTGGCGCAGAACTTGACTCACTGGTGGGCCCTGCACCCTTGTGGGCCCCTATTTTCAGAATTTAGATTTGTTTGCATTTCTGATAATAGATCCCATGAGGGCAGAGGTGCATCTTGTCACCAGGCTAGGCAGCCAGCCGCTTGGGGGCCCCTAAGCCTACAGATGGTGAATAACAGCAAAGATTTTAAACTACAGTATTTGCGATTTGTTGCAAACGTTCATTCTTTTGAATTTTCGCTTGGGGCCTAGAATCGCCTCTGCACAAGTGTGTGGGGCCCACTGGGAAATGCCCGCTATGCCAGATGGCCAGTCCGGCCCTGTGTGTGTTTGAGTTGTGTTACAGGTGTGTGGAACAACAGGAAGAGGAAGAGAGAGAGAGAGCAGAAGAGAGAGAGAGAGAGAGCAGAAGAGAGAGAGAGAGAGAGCAGAAGAGAAGCGTGTTGCGGAGCGAAATCAGCCAGAAGAATCTCAATTCTCAACGAACAGATAATAACAAGAGATCAAGATGGAGAGATGAAGAGGAGAGGGGGATCGAGAAGGAGAAGAAAACAAGGGATTGAGAAAGGAGGTAAAGGAAAGCGAGGGATACAGAGAGAGAGGAGGAGAAGAGAGAGGAGGAGAAAGGACTGGAGAGAGGAGGAGGAAGGTAGGTGAAGAAATCGAGTGCTATAGAGAAACAGGAGGAGGAGGTGAAGAAAGCGAGTGATATAGAGACAGGAGGAGGAAGTGAAAAAAGCGACTGATACAGAGAAAGAAGGAGGTGAAGAAAGCAAGTGATATAGAGACAGGAGGAGGAGGTTTAGAGGTTGATGGCCGGTCCAGATGAGGGTTCACACACTCGGGAGTTTCCCTGCAGCCCTCACACACACACTCCTCGCCCTGCTGCTGCTCGGCCACACAGGTAAGCGTGTGTGTGTGTGTGTGTGTAAGCGTGTGTGTGTGTGTGTGTGTGTGTGTGTGTGTAAGCGTGTGTGTGTGCGTGTGTGTGTGCATGTTTGCGAATGAGAGACAGGCAGTTGTCTGTCAGCCTATTTCACTGTGGAGAGCTATGTGTGTGTGTGTGTGCGTGCATGCGTGCATGTATGAGTGAATGAGTGAATGCTTGAGTGTGTACACCCACCGGCCACTTCATTAGGTAGGCTACCCCTTGCTAGTACGGACCAGGTTCGATCCCCTTTTGCCGCCTTCAGAACTCTATTCCACTGCATATAAGGGAACGTCCCTCTTTAGCCACCTTTAAGATGGAGTATAAAAAGTGGCTTCGAGCCCAACAAACATGTTCACACTGATGGTCTGAGCCTCTACACGGTGTACACGCACACACACACTCACATAACACATGGCCCTATTTTGGGACCTTTTTCTTTTCTCTTTTCCTTTTATTTACATGCATGCTTTTTCCTTCTGTAGTGGGTTTTATTTCTTTTGTTACTAACAGTCTGTTTTGATATTGGATGAATGTTTGGGATTTTAAATTCTATTGCTTGTAAACATCTACCCTGCCTATTTTGGACACCAGATGGAAATTTGCCCGTGGGCTACAATCTGTCATATTTACATATATGTACATGTATGTATATGTTCATTAATGTGCAATGTCCTGAAGAAATAAAGTAAAGTAAAGTAAAGTAATATTCCTGAACTGCCTGCAGCAATACTCTGGTAGGCTCAGCTGATATATATATATATTTTTATTTTACCTTTATTTAACCAGGGATAAAATCACATTGAGAATAAAATTCTCTTTTACAAGTGAGCCCTGGCCAAGGCAGCAGCACACATCACAAATACATTTACAGACGGGACAAAGACAAAACAGAACAAATCAATATGGAAGAAGAGATAAAATGACACAATAAAAACCATAAAATAATAAACAAAAAAAAAGGTTAAAAGGAGATTACAAGATTAAAAGCAAGCGCAGACAGATTTAAAAGTGACATTAAGATAGGCTTTAAACTCATTTACAGACATAAAAACAGCAAGTTTAAGAGATTTCTGAAGCTCATTCCAGTGAGTTGGGGCACAATGAATAAAAGCAGTTTTACCAAATTCTGAACTGCCTGCAATCCTCAGGTGGCTCAGCTGATATTCCTGAACTGCCTGCAGGTGGCTCAGCTGATATACCTGAACTGCAATCCTCAGGTGGGCTCAGCTGATATTCCTGAACTGCAATACTCAGGTGGGCTCAGCTGATATTCCTGAACTGCAATCCTCAGGTGGCTCAGCTGATATTCCTGAACTGCAATCCTCAGGTGGGCTCAGCTGATATACCTGAACTGCAATACTCAGGTGGCTCAGCTGATATTCCTGAACTGCAATCCTCAGGTGGCTCAGCTGATATACCTGAACTGCAATCCTCAGGTGGGCTCAGCTGATATTCCTGAACTGCAATACTCAGGTGGGCTCAGCTGATATTCCTGAACTGCCTGCAGGTGGGCTCAGCTGATATTCCTGAACTGCCTGCAGGTGGGCTCAGCTGATATTCCTGAACTGCCTGCAGGTGGGCTCAGCTGATATTCCTGAACTGCCTGCAGGTGGGCTCAGCTGATATACCTGAACTGCCTGCAGGTGGGCTCAGCTGATATTCCTGAACTGCCTGCAACAACACACAGGTACAGTGTTGCCATGTGTCTGATCAAATCCCCCCCAAAAGCTTCTCAAAAACCGCCAAAGTGCGCTAAATTCCGCCCAAATTCAACAAATTACATTGACTTCTATCCCAAAACGGCTGAAAAATACGCCAAATGGTCAATTTTTCCCGATTTTTACCCACAGACGCTCATCCTAAGTAGCCCAATCTGGCAACAATGCTCAGGTAGGCTCAGCTGTGGCATTGCAACAATACTATAGCTATAATATATAGAACGACAGCATATCTGAATATGTGGATCATGCTTTTAAGCTAGAGCCGTGGTGTAAGAATAGCTCACTTTTACTTAATGTTTCTAAAACCAAGGAGCTAATTCTTAATTATACTGGTGTCCCTTCACCACTTTTAAGTTCTGATCAAAATGTTGAAATTGTCAGCTGTTTTAAGTATCTAGGCACATATACAGTATTGACTGCAAGCTTAACTTCACAGATAATGTTGATGCAATATGCAAAAAAGCCAATCAACGGTTGTTTTTAATCAGGAAACTGAGAGGCTTTGGAGTAAGCTGCAACATATTGGAGAGGACATACGTAAGCCTAATAGAGAGTGTCTATTTGGGGGGGGTGGATGCAGCATTTGTATGTGTGTTTTCTGTCTATTTGTGTCTATCTGTGTTTATATCCTGTTTTTTACCCTGTGAGACCAAAGGCAATTTTCATGCTTGCATGATAATAATGTATAATCTAATCTATAGGCTGTGGCAACAATACTATTGGGAACATAGGACCCAGGGAATGAAAAAGGGATGACCCCTTTTCGTGTTGTTGACACCGAATTCTGACCCTACTATCAGTGTTGCAACTGTACACTGTGCCTTACCCTGTCCTTGTTTAAATTGCTCCTTGTAAGTCGCTTTGAACAAAGGCGTCTGCTAAATACTAATGCAATGTAATGTAATGTTCAGTATGTTGGACTAGAGACACACATCAGGTGTCAGCGTCAAGTGTGATGTAAACACATAATGTATGTATGCAGTAGGGATGTAGCGATATTGTATCGAACCGAGAAATCGTGAGACACAGAGTCACGATACTGTATCGTGATACAAGGAGGCAGTATCGTGATACGCCACTTCAAAGTTTTATTACCCATTAGTCCAGAAAACAACCTTATGATTTGATGTGATAGTGTTTCCAAACTTCAGTGGAGATACATTTCAGTAATCGTGGGGTGTATCGAACCGTAGGTCAAAAATCGTGATACGAACCGAATCGTGAGTTGAGTGTATCGTTCCAGCCCTAATGTACGTATGTGTAATGATGCTGTGTGTGTGTCTAGACCTAATGTTGATGGTGTGTGTGTGTGTGTGTGTGTGTGTGTAGGTCTTGGTGAGGAGGGGTGTGTGTGGGGGGAGGTGACTGAGTCTGTGCTACTTCCTGCTGACATCAGCGATGACGTCAACGACTCTGGCCCCTCCCCCTTGCTTTCCTGGCGTGTCGTCACGTCGACCGGCTCGCATCCCATCGTCTCCTGGCGACCAGAGTCAGGCTCCACCCCTAACGTGTCGTCGGCCTATCAGGGCCGTGTCACCATGCACCACAACGGCTCCCTCACCCTCTCACACCTGCGTCTCCATGACAACGGCTATTACATCCTCACGGCAACCGACGCCCTTGGCAACACCAGGGAGGAGGGGCTACTGCTACAGGTCACAGGTACACCAACGCTGGTGTGTGAAGTATGTGTGTGTGTGTGTTAGTGTGTGTGTGTGTGTGTGTGTCGAGGTGCGTTATGTGTGGAATAACGGCAGACGAGGTGTCCCGATATCAAGGGAAATAATGAACGAGGCGGAGCGTTCTAAACAGCCCGACGGCGGAGCCTTGATATCGGGACACCGCGAAGGCCACTATTCCGCTTATCACCCGGTTGCCAGCATTTAAGTATGAATTTATTAATTTGTTGATCTAAGGCTTCATGAGAAAGTAGATTAAAATCGGCGCTTGGTTCGTTGCTCTGGGCACCACTTCCTAATCTAGTGAGGCGCGCCTCTATTGGAGGCCTGTAAGGACGCGCGTAGAATGTTTGGGGCGACTTGACAACCAAATGCGATAGAATTGACGATGGAGTCTTGGCTTGACAACCAAATGCGATAGAATTAACGACGGGGTCTTGGCCATAGCAACCTGCAGTTTAGAATTAGTAACGGCAGAAAGTTAGAAAAGAAGCAGCTTAGAGGCACGCATGACATCACTGGTGTCCTGCTCTCAGGGAATAATGGACACCTGCTCAGCCAATCAGAAGACGTTTCCGTCTGCTCACCGGGTGATGGTGCTGGCTGCTGTTCACTGTGTGTGTGTGTGTGTGTGTGTGTGTGTGTGTAGACGTGCGTTATGAGGATCTGCAGTACCTGGCTGTTCCCTGATGTGCCTGTGTGTGTGTGTGTGTGTGTGTGTGTGTGTGTGTAGAGGTGTGTTATGAGGATCTTCAGTACCTGGCTGTTCCCTGATGTGCCTGTGTGTGTGTGTGTGTGTGTGTGTGTGTGTGTGTGTGTGTGTGTGTGTGTGTGTGTGTGTAGAGGTGTGTTATGAGGATCTTCAGTACCTGGCCGTGTTCCTGCTCGTCTTGTTTGCTGTGAGCGGCTCCCTGATGGTCTCTATGTGGCTGCTGAAGAGAGTCGTGTCGGCGTGGAAACGCAAGAGGCACTCCTCCTCAGTTACGGTAACCCTGACAACCCCACAGCCGACCTGGAGGTACTACAGTAACCATGACAACCCCACGGCCGAAATGGAGATGCTAGAGTAACCATGGCAACCCCACGGCCGAAATGGAGATGCTAGAGTAACCATGGCAACCCCACGGCCGAAATGGAGATGCTACAGTAACCATGGCAACCCCATGACAACCCCACAGCCGACCTGGAGATGCTACAGTGACCATGGCAACCCCCTCAGCATGGAGACTAGAGATCTCATCCCATCTCATCAGAGACAAACAGAGGGAGGGGATGGATTGAGCAAGGCGATGGGTTGCTAAAACAGAGGAAGGGGATGGATTGATTAAGGGGATGGTATGGGCATGAGTAACTGGGCGAATAGACCAGCCGTGACGCGATTGAAGCGACAGAGAATCGCTTCTGTGCAGCAAGAGCGATACGAGCGATTGAAGAGTCAAGTCAAGTCAAGTCAAGTTTGTTTTATTGTCAATTTCTTTACATGCACTGGTCATACAAAGAATTTGAAATTACGTTTCTTGCTTTCCCATGCAGACAGACTAATCTAGGTAAGGACATAGACAGTATAGACATAGACAGTACTCATACATGGACATAAGACAGTATGGACATAGACAGTGCTCATACAGACATTTAAAGTGCAAGACTGGACAACAGAAGACTTGTAGAGAACATACATTAAGAGGAGGTAATTGTTGTGCTTTTCCTAAAAGTCCTTTATAGCGTTCTGACATAGTAATAGTAGCATTTTGAAGAAAAATAAATATTAAAATAAGGTCTATCAAGTACACCAGCAGCAGTGAGAGTGTGTGTGTGTGTGTGTTTAGTGCAGGTAGAAAGTGCGGTGTGTGTCTGTGTGTGTGTGTGTGTGTGTGTGTGTGTGTGAGTTGTGTGTCAGTGTGTGTATGTTTGGGTTTAGTGCAGAAAGTGCAGTGTGCTTGTGTGTGTGTATGTGTGTGTGTGTGGAGACTAGAGTATGTCCGTTAAAAGTAGAATGCAAGCATTTCAACATTCCCATTGGCTGTGGTTACTGACCTCTATACAGTCATTGGCTGTGGCGGCTTGTCGCCAAACCGTGTCATAGCTCATTTGCATAACATTCCCAGGAGTTCAACTACAAATTGTCGCTCTCGCGAATCCCCTCATCTCCAAAATCGCTTTTTTCGCGCGACTCAATACAAAGTCAATTACTTCCATCGCTCGCCTCGCTAATGTCGCGGCTGGTGTATTCGCCAGGTAAGGATATGGATTCAGAGTAAGGGTATGGATTGCTAAAACTATGTTGTGTGTACATTTTAAATGGTGTCAATCATGTGAAGTGGTAAAAAGTGATAGGGGTGCTCTCACTTTTGTGACATTAATGGCTGTATTTCAAATTATTTTGAATGAACAATAAATTGAAGTGGCTATGTATGGTAAGCTTTATGCTGGTTAAGTTCATTGTGTCATCGTGAAATTTCGTTAATGTTGTCACATGAAGAGATATACCGGTACTTACAAATCTGCAGAAATATGAGGGGAGGGGAGAGGGTTGTACTCACTTCTGTGACATACTGAACATGTTCTTCAATAAACATATAAGGGGAGGGGAGAGGGTTGTACTCACTTCTGTGACATACTTGTGATATATTGGTTTGATAACCAAGGCATGAAGTATATTAATAAATTACGGAGACCGATCGTAGCATGACTGTATGTTTATAGTAGTCTTCAACATAATACAGGTTCACTTGTACTGTAGTACTAGACCTATGTATTCCTAACGTGGAGGCCACCCTGTGGTAAGGAGGTGAACTACAACTAAATAACACAATACATCACATCTCTCTCCTTAAGATAGATAATCTCTCAACAGTTCTATCCTGTAATAACTTCTGTTAAGTTAAAGTTTTCTTTGCAAATTAAATCATATCATTTCTTTTACTAAATAAATTCTTACTTCATAGTTTAACTTTAACAAAATATTCCTTGGCAGTAATCTCTTACTTGAAATGCACAACATAAACAATGACTTTATAAAAAAACATAAAATAGCAAAAACTTTTCTTTTTTTTTTCTTTTCAATACTCAAGTTCATGGAGAGTAACGTGATGGTGGTTTGATCTCTCTGCCCACTCGTGACCTCTTCACCACTTCTTCATTCACGGTAGGTGTTGCAGGTGTTTTCACAGGCGATGACGCTGGTGTCTGGAATGATGCGTCACTTTCTGCAGGTTGTCTTTCTCCTGGATCATACTCTTCCAGATGTGTAGGACTCTGTGGTGTGAAAGTCTTGTTTCTGGTTTTCAGCAGGTGTCGCCGGTTTCTCCTGTAGGTGGTCCCATCAGGTGTTTTGATGACGAAGGATCTTGGTGTATCGTGACTTCTCAACACCGTTGCTGGTTGCCAGATGTCTTTCACTTTTACTCTGATCTTTTCTCCTTCCTCAAGAGTTGGTAGATGTTTTGCTCCACGATCAAAGTAATGTTTTTGTTTCAGCTGCCTGTCTTTGATTTTCTTGTGTGCATTCTTGTGAATTTGTGGTTTCAGGAGCTGTTTTGATGTTGGCAATTTTGTTTTCAGTCTACGCCCCATTAACAATTGAGCAGGAGACAGCTTAACGCCATCTAGTGGTGCATTTCTGTACTCCATCAGAGCAATGTATGGGTCGTTCTGGCTCTCTTCAGCTTTCTTTAACAGGTTTTTTTACTGTCTGAATTGCTCTTTCACTCTGTCCATTAGATTGTGGAAATCCTGGACTGGACGTAGTATGTGTGAATTCCCAGTTCTGTGAGAATGTTCTGAATTCTGCACTTGAAAGTTGCGGGCCGTTGTCACTAAAGACTTCGTCCGGAATTCCATGTCTCGAAAAGATCGACTTGAGAGCTGTCACTACATGTCCACTTGTTGTCTGTGTGAGTTTGGCAATTTCTGGAAACTTGGAGTAGTAATCCACGCACATCAGATAATCACCTTGATTGTAGTGAAACAGATCAACGCCAACTTTTGCCCATGCTCTGTCTGGTATTTCATGGCTAATGAGTGGCTCTTTGGTGTTATTGTTTTTGAACTTATCGCAGATTGTACAATTCAGTACAAGATCCTCAATCGCTTTTATCATGCCTGGCCAGTACATGACATCTCTGGCTCTTTCTTTGCACTTCACGATGCCTAGGTGAGACTCATGAACTCTCTCCAGCATGTCTGCCCTCAGGCTGTGCGGCACAACAACTCGTGAGGTTTTGAAGAGTAGGCCATCAGAGCATGTGAGCTCTTCTCTGTAAGTAAAGTACTTCCTTGCCTCTGGTGGAACATGTCTGATTTCTGCAGGCCATCCTGTCTGAACGCATTTCATCACCTGTTGCATCTCCTCATCTGTTGCTGTTGCTGTTTGGAATGCCTTTAGCTTTTCGGCTGAGATTGGCAGGCAAGATGACAAAACATGCACTTGTAATTCATCTTCCAACAGCTGTTCTGTGTGCTCTTTGAGAAAGGCACGGCTCAGTGTGTCTGCTATGTACAGCTCTTTGCCAGGTTTGTATTTGACTTGTAAGTCATAGGGTTGCAGTCTCATGAGCATTCTTTGAAGTCGAGGTGGGGCTTGCTGTAGTGACTTTTTGAACACTGTCTCTAAGGGCTTATGGTCTGATTCAACGTGCACCGATTTCCCATAAAGGTACTGGTTAAACTTCTCACAGCCAAAGACGATAGCTAAAAGCTCTTTCTCTATTTGAGCGTATCTTTTCTGACACTCAGTGAGAGACCTCGATCCGAATGCTATGGGCTGTCCTTCTT
Source organism: Engraulis encrasicolus (assembly GCF_034702125.1). Classification (NCBI taxonomy): domain Eukaryota; kingdom Metazoa; phylum Chordata; class Actinopteri; order Clupeiformes; family Engraulidae; genus Engraulis; species Engraulis encrasicolus. The sequence continues at coordinate 778,996 of NC_085857.1, read as the reverse complement.
GCAGTATCACTGCTCCTAACCCCTCAGAACTTGCGTCTACTGACAGCGTAATGTCTTTGTTGACATCGAAGTATCTCAACACTGGGGTGTTACTCACCAGTGACTTGAGCTTTCTGAAGCTCTCTTGTTGCTCAAACTCCCAATGCCATGCTATGTCACTTTCTAGCAGTTTTCTCACAGGTGCACTCACCTCTGCCAGATTCGGTATGAATTTCGCCAGGTATTGCAGCATTCCCAGGAATCTCATCAGCGCTGCTTTATCCTCTGGTTCCGGCATGTCCTGTATCGCTCTGACCTTTTCTGGGTCGGGTTTCAGTCCGTCTGCTGACAAGACATGTCCAACATAGCTGACTTCAGTCATTCTGATCTTGCATTTAGCTCGATTCAGCTTCAGGTTGATGCTTCTGATTCTGTCTAACAGCTGTCTCAGTCTTTTGTCATGCTGCTCTTTATTTTCTCCCCACACAAGAATGTCATCAACAATGTTCACGACTCCCTCCAGGTCTTCTAGACGCTGCGCGATGCACTTTTGAAACACCTCTGGAGCGGACGAGATGCCGAAAGGTAATCTCAGGAACCGATACCTTCCAAACGGAGTGTTGAAGGTACACAGTTTGGAGCTTTCGTCGTCGAGTTGCACTTGCCAGAAGCCATGGTTGGCATCCAGTACGGAAAACACCTTCGCATTTGGCATTTCCGCGACGATCTCTTCAACTGTGCGTAGTGGATAATGCTCTCGGCGTATCGCTTTGTTGAGATCTTGTGGGTCAATACAAATCCTCAGTTTGTTTGGCTTTACTACAGTCACCATGCTATTTACCCAGTCAGTGGGCTCTGTTTGTCTCGCAATGACACCAATGTCTTCCATTCTGTCTAGTTCTTCTTTAACTCTGTTTTTTAATGCCACAGGTACTTTGCGCGGTGCATGGATGACTGGTGGAACATCTTTGTCCAGTTGGATACGGTGTAATCCTGGAACACATCCTAAGCCTTTGAATAAATCTTCATATTCACCTAAGATGTCGTCATTTTCTTCATTTCCTATTTTGAACACTCTTTTGATCAAGCCTAGCTCTGTGCATGCATCTCTGCCAATAATTGCAGGTGATTTGCCATCAACAACTTGGAATTCAAGCTCATATTCCTTGTCTTTGTGGTAGCACTTGAGCTTTGCCTTGCCTTTTGGCTCCATCGTGTGGCCAGAATAGGTAACAAGCCTACAATTTGATTTCAGTAGCGCTTTCTTGCTTGCCACTTTCTCATACTCTCTGTACGGCAGTACATTGCATTCTGCTCCTGTGTCTAGCTTAAATGTCAATGCATGGTTATTCATTTTCAGTGCTTGTGACAATTTCTGATTTTCCTTTTCATTTGCAGAGACTGTATCCAGGCGCTTAATTGGCACATTTTCTTTCATTTCAATGCAACCTAGAAACATTTCAACATTTTCTTCCTGTTCTAATTCATGAACTTTTCTCTCTGTTTTCTTTGAGTAGCCCTTTCGTTTTGGTGTTTTGCACATTCGGCCATAGTGATTCTTTCCTGAACACTCATTGCAAACTTTTCCGTATGCTGGACATTTCTTAGGCTCGTGTGTGTATCCACATCGCGTGCATTCATCACCATCTTTCCTGTCACGTTTCACGTGCATGCTATCTTGCTTAGCTCTGGGCTTTGTTTTGGTTATTTTGTTCACGGCAATGTCTGATTCCTCATGCAGAGCTTTCAGGTGGCTTTGTGTAACTTCATTAGCTCGACAAATGTCTAATGCTTTTTTCAAATCCAATTCATCTTCTCGCAAGAGTCTTGCCCTCACTATGTCATTGTTCACTCCACACACTATGCGGTCTTTTATCAGTTCATCGTTCAATGTTCCGAATCCACAATCCTTAGCTTTATTTTTCAAATCAGTCACGTATGCGTCAATGGTTTAATTTTTCCCTTGCGCTCTCGTGAAGAAGATATGTCTCAGGTAAGTTACATTCTTCCTTGGTTCACAGTATTTTCTAAAGCTTTCCTTCAGTACAGCCAAATCCAGTTCTCCCTCTCCAAACTCCATTGTATTATATACCTTCAAGGCTTCATCTCCCGCCACATGTAGAAACGTTGCACACTGCCTTTCTTCACTCTTCTCCGCCAACCCAGATGCGATGAGATAGAGGTCGAATTTCTGAACCCATGTTCTCCAGTTTTCAGCGACGTTCCCCTCGAAGCTCAGACTATTCGGAGGTTTCAGTTGCTCCATAGTTCTTCTAGATCAACTAGTTCACTTCTGACACCATGTGATAACCAAGGCATGAAGTATATTAATAAATCACGGAGACCAATCGTAGCATGACTGTATGTTTATAGTAGTCTTCAACATAATACAGGTTCACTTGTACTGTAGTACTAGACCTATGTATTCCTAACGTGGAGGCCACCATGTGGTAAGGAGGTGAACTACAACTAAATAACACAATACATCACAATACTGAACATGTGTTCTTCAATAAACATATAAGGGGAGGGGAGAGGGTTGTACTCACTTCTGTGACATACTGAACATGTGTTCTTCAATAAACATATAAGGGTGAACAAGAAGGGTGAAGTGGGAGGGGTGTGTGTGAGGGATGTGTCGGTGACTGTAGGGTGGTGTGTGTGAGGTGTGTGTGTGTGTGTGTGTGTAGGGTGTGTGTCTGTGTAGAGTGTGTGTGAGGGATGTGTCGGTGACTGTAGGGTGGTGTGTGTGAGGTGTGTGTGTGTGTGTGTAGGGTGGTGTGTGAGGGATGTGTCGCTGACTGTAGGGTGATGTGTGTGTGTGTAGGGGGTGTGTGAGGTGTGTGTGTGTGTGTGTGTAGGGTGGTGTGTGAGGGATGTGTCGGTGACTGTAGGGTGGTGTGTGTGAGGGATGTGTGTGTATAGGGGGTGTGTGAGGTGTGTGTGTGTAGGGTGTGTGTGTGTAGGGTGTGTGTCTGTGTAGAGTGTGTGTGAGGGATGTGTCGGTGACTGTAGGGTGATGTGTGTGTGTGTAGGGGGTGTGTGAGGTGTGTGTGTGTGTGTAGGGTGTGTTTGAGGGATGTGTCGGTGACTCTAGGGTGGTGTGTGTGAGGTGTGTGTGTGTGTAGGGTGTGTGTGAGGTGTGTGTGTGTGTTAGGGTGACCAGACGTCCGGTTTTGACCGGACATGTCCTACTTTTGAGACCTAAAAAAATGTCCGGGGGGAATTTCAGAAATGCCCGGGATTTTGTTGGACTGCCTGAAATATAGACCTAATTCATCTGCACTGTAATTTTCACTCCGTTCCATTTGACTCCACTCCAGGTTTCTCTCTACCATTCACAAATTAGTCACGCCCTTCTCATCAAATCTAGCCACTTCGCACCATGTGTCCGAAAGAAGTAGCCTCGGGGACTAGCCAGTGCGCCCCATGTTTACAAGCAAAAGTGCATCTGTCTGCCGGTTCGACGGACTGCAATGCCGATAGAAACGCAAATGCACGTTCGCGGTGGAGTTGAACAAAAATTCCCGCGTGTGAAGCCAGGTATGAAGGTAATCTAACACAGGAGTATGCCTAGTAACACCACCAAATCCATCATTTAAGGAGGTACAAGTTTTGTTACACCTTGTCACAAGACTTAGCCTAAAAATTCTTTCATGATCTGACATTTCCAAGTTATTTGCAAAAGCAATTTCTCGGAGCTAGAAGGACTCATTCCTGAGTTAAGAAATTGAGCTTCTTCTTCATCAGCTTCTTCTTCTGTCTATTGCCTTTGCAGTTATTGATAACGCTGTATGGATTATCTTATTAATGGTAGGCCTAGGTAAAACTCCACTTCCTCTCTTAATGGTGTCCCATTGCTAATCTCTGAGCACCATGCCACTACAAATAGCCTATCTAAATAGGCCTAATGGATGACAGTGGAGGGGTAAATTGTGAGGTGTCTTATAAACATATTAAGCCGAAAATGTAGCCTTATAGAACTTCATTATCAATTCAGTTGAAAACCACAAATGTTTTATATTTAGTTTCCAATGTTACAGTATATCACGTAAGTGAATACACCCCTCACAGTTTTGCAGATTTTTGAGTATATCTTTTCATAGGAAAGCATTACAGAAATGTAACTTTGACACAATGATTAGTGACCTTTTAACAACATATTTAACCGCTTAAATTTCTTGTTCACTCAGAAAAAAACAAAATACAGCCATTAATGTTTGAACATGTACTCACAAAAGTGAGTACACTCCAGATTAAAATCCGGTAGAGAAAAAGCAAATTTGTTTATCTTGGTCTCTTCAGATCACACAACATGGTTCCAGTGATCCATATCCTTGGTCTGTTCATCTCTCTTGAGACCAAGATAAACAAATTTGCTTTAGATGGCGTCAAGCATGTGTGGTGGTAAACAAGTGAGTTGTACAAAAAAGGTGTATCCTCTCATAAGCCAAGCATGGTAGTGGGACTGACATGGTTTGGGGATGCATGAATGCTGTCAACATTGGTAATCTGAAATACACCTAAAAGAAACATACATGTCAACATGCACTGTGACTGCTGAAGCAGATCATGATATTCTCCATAGGATTGCATTCAAATCTGACACCAATCTATTTAAGCCAGATGCAGACTCAAAATGTAAAAGTTCAATGCAAAGAAAGGTTGAAACGCACACTGATGACCTCCCTTGTCATCCCTTTTCATTTCGTGACGATTCGAGCCAACATAGCCCCTTCTCTACCGGATTTTAATCTGGGGTGTACTCACTTTTGTGAGTACATGTTCAAACATTAATGGCTGTATTTTGTTTTTTTCTGAGTGAACAAGAAATTTTAGCGGTTAAATATGTTGTTAAAAGGTCACTAATCATTGTGTCAAAGTTACATTTCTGTAATGCTTTCCTATGAAAAGATATACTCAAACATCTGCAAAACTGTGAGGGGTGTATTCACTTTCGTGATATACTGTATATAGCCTAATGCCGTTCATCTTTGTGGGGAATGGCTGAGCTGGGCCTACATGATGGTGAATCTATTTTTAAAAACCTAATGCAGAAATTAGAATAGGCCTATGAAATTGAGCTGCATTGTTATGCCGTTTAGCTACTCCAATATAGGTGTTAAGCCTACTATCTAGGATTGTAACAAAGGCTCTGCATCATATGATCACACAAATTATGTGATAGGCCTATAGGCGTAACTGAAGAGATTTTAATTGTCATTTATGGTAGACAAATGAATGTGCATGCAAAAAAGTTCGAGTGGCTTTTAAACAAATGACCATTTTGGATGCGTTGATACTTTATAGGCCTACTATCATACCTCATACCCATATATACTTTCATACCTGTAGATACACATATACACCGATGACCCCCCCCCCCCCCAAAAAAAAAAAGTGTCCTCCTTTTTACAAATCCAAATCTGGTCACCCTAGTGTGTGTGTGAGGTGTGTGTCAGTGACTGTAGGGTGGTGTGTGTGAGGGATGTGTGCGTATAGGGGGTGTGTGAGGTGTGTGTGTGTGTGTGTGTAGGGTGTGCGTGTGTGTGTGTGTGTAGGGTGTGTGTCTGTGTAGGGTGTGTGTGAGGGATGTGTCGGTGACTGTAGGGTGGTGTGTGTGTGTGTGTAGGGGGTGGGTGAGGTGTGTGTGTGTGTGTGTGTAGGGGGTGTGTGAGGTGTGTGTGTGTGTGTGTGTGTGTGTGTGTGTGTGTGTGTGTGTGTGTGTGTGTGTGTAGGGTGTGTGAGGGATGTGTGTCTGTAAGGTTTCATCCGGCACCCGATATAAATTTAATGTTATTCAGCTTCACATGAAATATGACATATTTTGCAAAGGAATCTTAGACAATACATTTGCAATACAAGTAAGTTATATTCAGGGGACCTCGAGAAGGTGGGGTCTGTTTTGCTACCTTTAATATAGGCCTTAAGTGCAAGGGGAAATCCTGGTTTGTGTCTGTTGTAATAGATACATAATAGGAAAATACATTTGACAAGAATAATCGTAATAACAAAGAAATAGATGGTATTTACAAAGCGGATGACTTGAGGAAAGAAACTGTTGCTTAATGTTCTGTCCTGCATCATATAGCGTAGGCCTACATGTTGTTTGAAAATGGCTGGATGGAGGATGCCTTTCGTGATGAACATGCTCAAAGTGATACTGTCCCATTTTTGGAAATAAGCTTATTGTACACCTCCCCTTGAGTTAAATGATTGAGTTTTACATTTCTCCTGCACTTTCAATTGTTCTCTGAGTATGGCAGTGCAAATTTTACTTCTAAGCTACCAGTTAAGATTGAGTCCTATGAAACCAGCTGGCGGCTAACTGGTCTCATAGGACTCAATGTTACCTGCTAGCTTGGAGGTAAATGTGCACTGCCATACCCAGAGAACAGTTGCTTCTATTACTTTGACAATGTTGTCAGTGTTGCAACTGTACACTGCACCTTGAGGTCTTTGTTTACTTTTTTCTACTTTTTAATGCATTGTCCTCTTCTTTACTCTTTGTAGGACAATGCTATCAGTGTTGCAACTGTACACGGTGCCTTACCCTGTTCTTGTTTAAATTGCTCCTTGTAAGTCGCTTTGAACAAAGGCGTCTGCTAAATACTAATGTAATGTAATGTAACAACATAATGATAAATGGGTTGAAGACAATGATACTTATGGAGGTCAGTGGATGGTTAAAGGGACACTGTCCAGGAAATGGTCAAAAAAGGTACTGCAACTAAGCTGCTCATTGAAACTGGGTTGGCTATCACCAAATTTGATATTTACATGAAAGTTTACTGAGTAATAAACAAATATGTCCTAGTATGGTCCAAGTATAGTCATTTTTGCAGCTAAAAATGGCTATTTTTTGGAAATTCTAAATGGCGGATGTATGAAAAGTGACATTTATTCCAGTCACAGTGAATACTTAGAATTTGATGGTGGTGGTAAATATTCGTGAAAAATACACAACATCAACATTAACATCAGTGAATGGGCAGCATGAATTCAGGAAATAAACAACTAAAAATCTCACAAAGTGTCCCTTTAAAGATGAAACCATTCAAATATTGTAAAGTAAAACACTGTATCCTGTGATCCTGTAAAATACTGTGTTTCCTGTTCCCCTGTAAAATACAATGTTTCCTGTTCGTGTGGTAATGAATGGTGCATTTCAGTCCTTCTCCTGTATAGAAATATGAAAATGAATAGACCCAAGTCGTGTACAACATGTGCTGCTTAGTCTGCTATTCATTTTTAGTTTATGGTGGATATGCATCAACAAGCAGCAGGAGGTTAAATCGACACAAGTTTGTAAAACACCAAACATACATCTGCTCACAGTGTTTCAACATGGCGAAAGTCTTAAGGGTTACTTTAGTGCCACAGCTTTGCTCATTCATAGGGTCCTTATAACTATATGCGTATGAGCAGTTTAACACGCAAGTGACTGTGCTTTACGCAGTCAAAAACATGCTATTTGTAGAGTAATAGGCCTACAGAAGGCAAAAGCAAATTAATAGTATTTATTTGGATAGACAGCATTGTGAATTTTGTCATTTGGGCTTCGAAGGCAACATGTGATATGTGGAAAATTCTTAAAATCACGAATTTTCTTGACAAAATTGACCCAACTCTCCATAACTCCACCTTTACTAGTGAAGTTGCAGTTAAGTTTAAACACCAAAAACGGACAGGTGTGACAAGTCTAGCTCATGGACATACTGCAGGAGGCTTGGTCAAATCTGTGTGTTTATTTTCTGAAATGATAGGTGGTACACAAACACGGGATAGAGGGTTAAGACAGGTTTCATGGCTACCTCGGTCAACGCCGTGACATCCTCCAGGCGTGTTCTTAATAAATAAAATAAATATAAGGTGTGTGTGTGTGTGTGTATGAGTGTGTGTGTGTGTGTGTGTATGAAAATGCTACAGTGGGCTACTTTATACTGCACATGACATAACCATTAACGTTACGTAGCCTACATAAAACAATAAATACCGGGGCTACTCTTAAATGGGGTTACACAGAGGGATACAACATGACATCGGAGATTCATAACAATAGACAGGGATAAAGTGATCGTATAGTGGTTAAATGGTTGGGGATACATAACGTGATAGTAATCTCAATAGAGAATGGAATACAGACATAACAGTGAATAGGTTACAGTGACCAGTTTTTGGTTATACAAAAGATACATGAACAAATTTACGATATCGTCAATGAATACAGGGTTCAGTGGATGCCGCGAGACAGTTCTACAGCTAACGTCTGCTCACGAGAGAGCAGCTCTAACTGACTCGCTAGCATCCTGAATTAGCTTAACAAGCTTGAAGCTGATAAAACCGAAGCTTCATAACAATTACATAAAATAAATAAAAGACACAATAGTACAATCGATACAAACAATGAAATTACCTGAAATGATAGGTGGTACACAAACACGGGATACAGGGTTAAGACAGGTTTCATGGCTACCTCGGTCAACGCCTGGAAGTGGAGTCAGATCAAAACAATGTCAAAAACGGTATCAAACTGCTATTCATGTCTAATAAAAAGGTGCTGAACATATCTGTTTTCTATCTGACCTGTATTACACGAAAATACAGGATTAATACTTGTATCTGAGACTTTATATCTTTAACAGTCCCAGACTGCTCATGAAAGCAACCTACCGTGACATCCTCCAGGCGTGTTCTGAAGTAGCCACGCAACGTACTGTTCTGATATGATATGCAGAATGCATATAATTGTAATTCCGGACATGGCCACAAGGTGGACCTACCGATGTGATAAATACAAGGTCAACTATGAGTAAGTGCTAGTAGAACCAGGGACACTGAACATGTAACACGGTTATCATTATGCTCGTTCAATAAAGTTGAGCACAAGCTCATTGTGGATTCTACAAAGTTTATGATTCAATTCATTAAACAACACATGGTACCAGGAGTAAAACTTCGTGTCAAGCCACTGAATTAACCGAAGATGGAGACGTTAAGGCCACCGGAGGGACTGAAACTCGTCGGTAATGTGGACAGCAATTGGCGGTCTTTCAAGCAACAATTCGAGCTGTACTTGTCTGCCACGGGCATGGACAACAAGCCAGGGCCAAGAAAGATTGCAATTCTGCTCACGGTCGCGGGTCCCCAAGCCATGGAAGTCTTCAATACGTTCGAGTTTGAGAGTGCTGATGACAAAGAAGATTACGGTAAAGTGATTGAGAAATTTGAAGCATACTGTTCCCCTAAAAAGAACATTGTGTACGAGAGGTACGTGTTCCGATCACGAATGCAACAGGCAGGAGAGACATTTGATTGCTTTATGACTGATTTAAAACTGAAGGCACAGTCTTGTGGTTTTGGAGATCTTAAAGATTCCATGGTCCGCGATCAGATAGTTTACGGAATACTTGACAAAAAGACGAGGGAAAGGATGCTAAGAGACGATAAGCTAACTTTGGCTGAGGCTGAGAAGATATGCCACGCTAGTGAACTAGCACAACAGCATGCAAAGACGTTTGCAGACCCGAGTGCATCAGTCGTGCACGAGAGCGCTAAAGTTGCAGTCGTCAGAAATAAGATGAAAAGAAATGATCAACAGAAAACTAACAAAAACGCAAACGCAGCAAACTGCAAGCGATGTGGTGGAAAACATGAACCAATGCAATGCCCCGCGTATGGCAAAAGATGTGCAAAATGCAACGGAAAAAATCATTTCGCCAAACAGTGCCTGACTAAAGACAGATCAAAGCCAGTGAGGGTAGTTGAGGAAACAGACCTGGGTGAGACGTTCTTCATAGACATGGTGTCATGTGAAAATATAAAGAAAGTGCAAGCCACAGAGGCACATAAAAGGCACACAGAGGATGAAAACTGGATTGTTTCACTGCCAATAAATGAAGCTTTGGTAGCACTGAGAATTGACACGGGCGCACAAGCCAATCTGATCAGTATGACAGAAATCAAGGCTATGAAAGAAAAGCCGAAAATATTCAAGAAATCAGTGCACCTGAAAGATTACAACGGAAAAGAAATAGAAAGCAAAGGTCAGTGCAGACTGAGAGTGACAGTGAAAAACAAACAATATAGTGTGCTGTTCTCGATAGTACCTGAGGGTCGTGAGTCACTGTTAGGAGGACTCACCTCAAAGAATCTGAATCTGGTGAGAAGAGTCTACCAAATCAGCTGTTCAGACGCTGTGAGGGCACACAACGGCACAGTTGACTCCATAGTGCAACGTTTTCCTGATGTTTTTAAAGGACTGGGTTGCCTTCCCTACACATACACAATTCAATTGAAAGAGAATGCAGAACCAGTGATCCACGCTCCAAGGAGAATTCCAGCTCCACTTAGGGAGCGCCTCAAAAAAGAATTGGACAGAATGTGTGAGATGAATGTGATCACAAAGGTTGAGGAGCCTACAGAGTGGGTTAACTCTATGGTGTGTGTAGACAAAAAGAACAAAAACAAAGAACTGAGAATTTGCATGGACCCAGGAGATTTAAACAGGAACATAAAACGTGAGCACTATCAGATACCGAAACGTGAGGAAATTGCAAGTGAAATGGCAGGTGCTAAGTATTTTTCCAAGTTAGATGCAGCACAAGGATTCTGGCAAATCAAGCTAGATGACAAAAGCTCACGATACTTCACATTCAATACGCCTTACGGTCGATACAGATTCCTACGCATGCCTTTTGGCATAATCTCAGCATCAGAGATCTATCATCGTGCGATGGACAACATGCTTGAGGGCCTAGAAGGGGTACGTTGCTACATAGACGATGTGGTGATATGGGGGTCCACCCTACAAGAGCACAATGAGAGACTGGCGAAAGTCCTCCACAGGATATCTGATAATGGACTGAAATTGAATCGTGCAAAATGTCAGTTTGGCGTGCAAGAAGTGACATTCCTCGGAGACAAGTTGTCTTCTGAAGGAATTGAGCCTGATGAGAGGAAAATACAAGCGATCCTTAGCATGCCACGCCCCACAGACAAAAAAGGGGTACTCCGAATAATGGGGATGATCAACTTTATCGGCAAGTTTATACCAAACCTATCTGTGAAAACTTCAGCACTGAGGGAACTACTCCATGACTCCACAGAGTTCAAGTGGACAACAAGAAATGAGCGAGAGTGGAATGCTCTCAAGGCTACTCTGACAAAGTCCCCTGTGCTAGCGTATTATGATCCAGAAAAGAGACAGAAGATTTCAACAGATGCGTCGAAAGATGGCCTAGGAGCTGTCCTCCTGCAGGCAGAAGGAGATAGCTGGCAGCCAGTTGCCTACGCTTCGCGGTCAATGACCAAAACTGAAACTAAATATGCTCAAATAGAGAAAGAATGTTTGGGATTGGCCTATGGGCTAGAAAAGTTTCACTGCTATGTCTATGGGCTTCCCTCTTTCACTGTCGAAACAGATCATCGCCCTCTGGTGTCGATCATCAAAAAGAATCTCAACGAGATGTCACCAAGGATCCAGCGACTCATCATGAAGCTGCAGAGGTATGATTTTGAGTTAATATACACTCCAGGCAAACACTTGGTGATAGCAGATACGCTGTCACGAGCGCCAGTGATGAGCGAGGCGAGCTCCACTGAGAAAGACATTGAAAATCACGTCAACATGATTGTTCAGTCACTGCCAGTATCTGATGTCAAAACAAAACAAGTACGCGATGAATTGGACAAAGACACAGAATTACAAACAGTAATGAAAAACATGCTTACCGGATGGCCCAGAGGCTCCTGTCCAAAATACTTCAACATCAGAGCAGAACTAAGTGTGGCAAACGGACTGTTACTGAGAGACAATAGACTCGTCATCCCACAGAGTCTTAGGCCAGAGATACTTAGACAGATACACGAGGGACACCTCGGAATTGAAAAATGCAAAAGGAGAGCCAGATGCTCAGTGTATTGGCCTGGCATTAATCAAGACATTGAAAACATGGCAGGAAAGTGTGAAACATGCAAAAAGTACCAGAGCAAACAGGCAAGGGAACCCATGATGATTCCAGATCTTCCCACTGCACCTTGGGAGAAAGTTGGAACTGACCTGTTTCATTGCAATGGAAAGGACTATTTGTTAGTGATTGATTACTACTCAAACTTCCCTGAAATTGCCCTGCTGTCCAGCACAAATGCCAGTACTGTCATTATGCATGTCAAATCCATATTTGCCCGGCATGGAATAGCAAAGACTGTAGTGAGTGACAATGGTCCATGTTACAACTGCAAAGAGTGGCAGCAGTTTGCGAGCCACTATGGCTTCAATCACGTCACCTCCAGTCCTCAGCATGCACAGGCAAATGGCAAAGCTGAAAAGGGAGTGCACATCATCAAACAGATTCTGAAAAAGGCCACAGACAGCAAGTCAGATCCTTACCTAGCTCTTCTAAGCTACAGAGCTGCACCACTTGAATGTGGTTTATCCCCAGCAGAACTGTTAATGAATCGCAGATTGCGCACAACCCTTCCCTGTTACACAGACATCAAGCCCAACACAGGGATACAGAAAAAGTTGGAGAACATGAAATGGAAACAAAAACAACGCTTCGACAAATCGACGAAACCCCTCAGTCCACTCGCCAAGGATGACGTGGTACGAATCCAGGATCAAGATGCATGGAACAGGAAAGCAACTGTACTCCAGGAGGTCGGACCTAGATCCTACGAAGTGAAGACTGAGGAAGGACATGTGCTCAGAAGGAACCGCCGCAGCCTTCTGAAAACAAAAGAGACTTTTACAGAGACTGAAATTGATGCTGATGCAGTCAGTGCAAGCGCAGCATCAAATGATGACACTGATGGACATTCACAGGAGGACACAAGCAATGTTCAGTCGGAATTACCTGTCCTGAGAAGATCTGGTCGCCAGACTAAAAGACCTGATAGACTGGATTTGTAAGTGTATGGACTGAATATTGGTTCACTGTTAAAGAATAAAAACACAAACAAAAAAAAAAAAAAAAAGAAAAAGAAAGAAAAGAAAAAGTGTACAAAAAAAAAAAATCTAAGTACACTAACGCAAAAAAAAAGAAAAGAAAAAGAAAAGGTGTACAAAAAAAAAAGAAAGTAAGAAAAGAGTACACATAAAAAAAAAGAAGTTTGTGTTTCTTGTTTAAAAGAAAATGGTTGTTTAAAACTGTTGATGTATTGCTCAATGTTTGAAGTAAGTATTTGTGTGATGAGCAATGTTTAAAGTAAATATCAGTACGTGGATTTATGTTTAAAGTAAGTATCAGTATGTTGATCAATGCTTGAAGTAAGTATCAGTGTTATTAGATCCTGAGAAGGGGGGATGTTCTGATATGATATGCAGAATGCATATAATTGTAGTTCCGGACATGGCCACAAGGTGGACCTACCGATGTGATAAATACAAGGTCAACTATGAGTAAGTGCTAGTAGAACCAGGGACACTGAACATGTAACACGGTTATCATTATGCTCGTTCAATAAAGTTGAGCACAAGCTCATTGTGGATTCTACAAAGTTTATGATTCAATTCATTAAACAACACACGTACCACCATATCAACCCACGAGAGCTACCAATAGAGGGCGCTCTCGTACCATTTATGATAATTTTACAATGAACGCAGATGTACTCTGTTACACATAGAACCACTTTGTATGTGTTTCTGTGAACGTTAGGTTATTTAATTTACCAGAGAATTTGTTTGCGCACCCAAACGTGGTTTCATTATTCATTTTAACATACACGAGAGCAGAAAACACAAACGAGCTGCTTGTAGAGACAAAGAGACGGAGAGCTCATTTGGTTGAATCTCTACGGCTCTCATGTTGTCCTGCCCACTGGCTTATCCAGTCATTCATTCTGTGGAAACACTGAAAGACGCAAGCGACAAGAATGGCAGAGACTGCTCCAGCCCCCGCTGCCGTACCGGCAAAATCACCTAAGAAGAAGGCACCCAGGCCCAAGAAGACTGGCCCAAGTGTCGGCGAGTTGGTTGTGAAAGCAATCGCTGCCTCCAAGGAGAAGAAGGGAGTGTCCCTTGCCGCTCTGAAGAAGGCGCTCGCAGCTGGTGGCAGTCAGAGCACTGGTCACCAAAGGCACCCTTGTTCACACGAAAGGAGTCGGTGCGTCCGGATCCTTCAAGTTAGCCAAGAAGGCAGCAGAGCCCAAGAAGAAGGCAGTCAAGAAGCCAGCGGCCAAAAAGCCAGCTGCCAAGAAGCCCAAGAAGGCAGCAGCCAAAAAGCCTGCCGCAGCCGCCAAGAAGGCTACCAAAAGCCCGAAGAAGGCTAAGAAGCCCGCCACCCCCAAGAAGGCTACCAAGAGCCCCAAGAAGGCAAAGAAGCCCGCAGCTCCCAAGAAGGCAGCAAAGAGCCCGAAGGCAAAGGCAGCCAAGCCCAAGGCAGCTAAGCCTAAAGCAGCTAGGCCCAAGAAGGCAGCACCTAAGAAGGCAGCCCCCAAGAAGAAGTAAATGCATTTTAGGCTGCTGTCACAAACAAAAGGCTCTTCTAAGAGCCACCCAATTTCCTCATTAATTGCACATGTTCAAATGAAATGCACCATGCATCAATGCGGTCTTTGAAATTAGCATGAACGTTGGCAAACTTGGATTGCGCGCAATTTTGCAACAAAGGTCATTCGGTGTTAACAAAACAACCGAAGGCCCGCACCAACCCAACTCAACGAGTTATGGCAATAAGCTTTTGCCTTATACCCATCTAACGTCTATACCCAGCCAAGCGAACAGTTGCACACGGATAGTTCCGTATATACGTCCACATAACATTTTGTTTGTAGGTTATGGCTATTCTCAATTAAATTTGGAAACAACTTGGTTCGAGTCAAATGTCCATGGCGCGCTAATTTCGTATGGCTCAAGTTGCAATACACTCCATAGCGAAGAGCGCACAGTATAAAGCGCAACGTATTCTATGAAATACTATGCTATATGAAAATCCGTCCTTTATACATTATTTCAGTTAATTCCATTGTGTTGCTCGTTTTGTTTGCCTAAAAAGATAATGTGATTGTGGGGAGAACGGAAGAGAGCGCCGACTGTTTGCCCAACAACGTCACGGTGTTGATTACCCAGTGATTGGCTCCAAAGCTTACAGCTTCAGCCACTCAGGCTCTAGGTTGCCTCCCCAGCCGAGTGAATATAGTGGCGTAAGGCGGAACAGCTGGTACTCGATACTTCAAAATCTAGGAGAAAGAAGTAAACATGAGCGGAAGAGGCAAAACCGGCGGCAAGACCAGGGCTAAGGCCAAGACTCGTTCATCCAGAGCTGGACTGCAGTTCCCCGTTGGTCGAGTGCACAGACTGCTGCGTAAAGGCAACTATGCTCAGCGCGTGGGAGCTGGTGCACCCGTCTACATGGCTGCTGTGCTCGAGTACTTGACCGCTGAGATCCTGGAGTTGGCCGGTAACGCCGCTCGTGACAACAAGAAGAGTCGTATCATTCCTCGTCATCTGCAGCTGGCCGTGCGTAACGACGAGGAGTTGAACAAACTGCTCGGTGGCGTTACCATCGCTCAGGGTGGTGTGCTGCCCAACATTCAGGCTGTGCTCCTGCCCAAGAAGACCGAGAAGTCCAAGTAAATCTGACCCCCAACCTCCCTGACCACAAAGGCTCTTTTAAGAGCCGCCCACCTATCCCTTAAAAAGCAAGTTTCAATGTCTGATAGAAATGATGATAAAACAAAGAAAAACAGAATATATTGACTGGTTTACATGAACAATAGAGATCGGTACTATCACCAACTCCTAAAATGCTGGCCTACACACGGTGAACATACTGGCTGCATAGGGAGGTAGATGGACACTCCCAACTGAGATCGCTCCTGGGCGTGTAGTCCCAGGTGTTTCTATCACTCCCGGACGTGTAGTCCCACCCGATTATATTTCACGTATTATCATACACTGCCACATACAAGCAATTTAAGGTTAAGGTTAGGGTTAGGGTTAGAAACAAAAAACTAACATCAAAAAGATAACTAGCTCCGTTATATGGCGGTGGGATCGATAGTCTGGCTAGTCGGAGCGAGCCGACCGGGGAGCGTCCTGCGTTGGGAGCGACAATCAGGGAATCGGCTGCATAAACAACTTGAGAAGACACCGGAAGGGAAATTGTTAGCTCAATAAATACAAAGACACGTTGACATCCAAAGTGTTTTTCCTGCATTAGACGCAAGCCAGCATAGTGTGTTGGCATGCATTCGTCTACGACTATGGCCGAGCTAATATAAACATCTAGTGTGTTGAATCATGCATACGCATGTTCCACTTGAAAGTTTTTCAGAGAAGTGTTTCCAACACGCATGATGCAAAGACCAGTGAGAGTGCTGCGGTTTGGGCGCCAAAGCCATATGAAGCCTAAAAGCGTAGCGTGATTATGACATATGGCTGTGGTGTTAGCGTGGCATGAAAGGACATACATTGTACACGGATAGTTTCGTACATACGTTCACATAACATGTCGTTTGTAGGTTATGGTTATTCTCTATTTTGTAAACAACTTGGTTCAAGTCAAATGTCCATGGCGCGCTACTTCTGGCACAAGTTGCAATACACTCCATAGTGAAGAGCGCGCAGAATAAAGCGCAGGGTAGATAATAAATGATATGTAAAGGACGGCGTTTCATATAGCATATGTTAATTCCATTGTGTTGCGCGTTTTGTTGTTTGCCTAAAAAGATCATGTGATTTGGTGAGGAGAACGGAAAAGAGCGCCAACTGTGTCACAGTGTTAACTACCCAGTGATTGGCTCCAAAGCTTACAGCTTCAGCCACTCAGGATCTAGGTTGCCTCCCCAGTCGTAGATATAAAGTGGCCTGAGGTGAAAAGATTAACACTCGATAACCCGAAATCAAAGACAAAGCAAACATGAGCGGAAGAGGCAAAACCGGAGGCAAGACCAGGGCGAAGGCCAAGACTCGTTCATCCAGGGCTGGACTGCAGTTCCCCGTCGGTCGTGTGCACAGGCTGCTGCGTAAAGGCAACTATGCTCAGCGCGTGGGAGCTGGTGCACCCGTCTACATGGCTGCAGTGATGGAGTACTTGACCGCTGAGATCCTGGAGTTGGCTGGTAACGCCGCTCGTGACAACAAGAAGAGTCGTATTATCCCCCGTCATCTGCAGCTGGCCGTGCGTAACGACGAGGAGTTGAACAAACTGCTCGGTGGCGTTACCATCGCTCAGGGTGGTGTGTTGCCCAACATTCAGGCTGTGCTCCTGCCCAAGAAGACCGAGAAGTCCAAGTAAAAGCATCCCCAACCTCCCTGACCACAAAGGCTCTTTTAAGAGCCACCCACATCCCTAGAAAAAGCATTTTCCAACTTTCCAACAAATTTGGTTAAAAAAATAACAAGGAAGTACATAATAATTACTAAACATGCTGTATTATCACAGTTAATAATTTCAATATGATCTACACGCAGCGTAAGCTACATTTCACATTACTATAACCAGGAAGGTTCAATTGATGTAAAAACGAACAAAAACATCTTACAGGGAGTTCTGGCATAAGTACCGTCTAAATAATGTGTGTTGTGTGAAGACTGAAGGAAATGGTTACCATTAATAAATACAAAGGCGCATTGACTACCTCGGTACTTTTCTTACAATAAATGGGTTCCAAAGTTTGTTTATAACCTGACTACGCGAAACTATCTGTCCACAACTCAACCTCTCATTGTTGCAATCCGCAGTCGGTCAAACAAAATGCGCACGGGGTTGGCTTTCAGTGTCTTGCCTGTCCTCAACATCGTGTGTACAAACATTCAGAACCCATGTATAGACGCAGCACAGCTCGTTGCATGTATCCACGATATATACAGTATAGTATAGTGTATAGTATAGTATATATATATAGTCTATAGCATAATATAGCCTTCATATTGTTTCAAAACAAAACCGATGATGGTGATGGCTGTTTGCGCGCCACTCCAAATGAAGCCGAAAACATGAAATGTGAAATATATGGTTTTAAGGGAGCGTTGCATAAACAGACATTTGTTGTTTACCTGGATGTACGCATTGTTAGACGTGTAGGCTGGTTGAGACATGAAAAGCACGTTTTTAAACTATTTTAACACCGATTAATAAATTGTACTGGTGGTGGGGCGGTGCTCTACGGTTTGAATTTTAGGCGCCATCAGGATGTAATCCAATCAGAGGGAACAGTCGAGGAAACGTCATAGGGGGCAAGTCTCGGGTGTAGCAATAAATAGCACGCGCTTCGCATTCAACTTCACATTCGTCTCTTCCAACGAATTTCTAAAATGGCAAGAACCAAGCAAACTGCCCGCAAGTCCACCGGAGGCAAGGCCCCGAGGAAGCAGCTCGCCACCAAGGCAGCGCGTAAAAGCGCACCGGCTACCGGTGGCGTGAAGAAGCCTCACCGTTACAGGCCAGGAACTGTGGCTCTGAGGGAGATCCGTCGCTACCAGAAATCCACCGAGCTGCTGATCCGCAAGCTGCCCTTCCAGCGTCTGGTCAGAGAGATCGCTCAGGATTTCAAGACCGACCTGCGCTTCCAGAGCTCTGCTGTCATGGCTCTGCAGGAGGCTAGCGAGGCTTACCTGGTTGGTCTGTTCGAGGACACCAACCTGTGCGCCATCCACGCCAAGAGAGTGACCATCATGCCCAAGGACATCCAGCTGGCTCGCCGTATCCGCGGAGAGCGTGCTTAAGTCTTTCCCCTGAAACCAACAACGGCTCTTTTAAGAGCCACCCACACCGTCTTATGAAAGCATTGTTTCTACCCAGCCAGTTGCAGTGTCAAGTACAGTAAAGCACGACACGAACCCAACAAAACGCTTGCACAGTGCAATATAGCAGCAATCATTCACTTAATATTAGGAAGCCATGACTATCATGTGAAGTAACGGGCTACACGAATGTTGTATGCACAAGCTAACATGTTAGTAAGAAAATGTCATTACTGTCCTGATGTGAAAGTAGGCTTGTTTCGTGTAGTCCTATGTATGCAGCTCCATTATGGATCAACTATAAAAAAGAGACAATGCGTAAACTCCAAGTAGCTAATGACTGAGGATATTGCTGAAAAAGCCCAGGAGTTGCAGTGCTAGTAAACTATTTTGTGACTCAGGACTATGTACTTTACAGGCTCTCCTGGGGAACCTAAGTTTTAAGTTCATGTGCCATTTGGATAAGTCTGAAAACGGCATTATAATGATGCTCACAAGTGCCAGATATAGCTCTGTCCGTTACCAATCATATATGTGGAAACATTGGTATGGCTGCCTTTTAAGACCGTCATGACATAGTTTGTATATGCTTTGGCATCACTGCTGTTTTTTTTTTAATTATTATTTTCTTTTTCCTGCACATTCTATTTCTATGTATATGTTGTGTGTGCCTATTGGGCCCTGAGCCTGTAATAAAGTTTATATATACACAGTGTGAGTCTACAGCGAGAGCGCACGCTGGCCGAGCAGTGGTAGGCCCTATTTGTTATTGATCGCCAATACATCCTTGTCGTACTTTCCAGAATATATTCCCTAATCTTAAATGTGATTGAAAGCCAATTATACTACACTCTCGCAACTTCACATGACACGCATCAGCATGATCCAATACAGCAGACTGCAAAACGTAGAGCAGACGTGCAAAAAAAGTTAGGTGTCCGGGCTGCTTGACTTTGGTCAACTTAACAAGTTGAGCAGATTTCTCACAGTAATTTTGGTCATCTTGTACATACGTACTTGAATTGGTCTACAAGTTCAACCAGGCGCTAGCCTATGTGGACACATGCGAGGCCCAATAGCGAAAGACTGCAATATCTTACTGCGCGTCATCCTAGGCCTGGCATATGATTCAGTAGCCTGCATTTTGTTTGTTAGCTTGTGGAGTGGTGGCTTTTGTTGTGCGCGTCTATGTGGAAGACTTAGGCCTACTACACAGGTCATTCTGTTTAATATTCAAAATACATGGAATAGCTTTTTGATGAGATTTTGGGTGGCTCTTAAAAGAGCCTTTGGTTTGGGAAAAGGGGGAGAACTCTTTACTTGGAGCTGGTGTACTTGGTGACGGCCTTGGTTCCCTCAGACACGGCGTGCTTGGCGAGCTCACCGGGCAGCAACAGACGCACTGCGGTCTGGATCTCCCTGGAGGAGATGGTGTGGCGCTTGTTGTAGTGTGCCAGGCGGGAAGCCTCACCAGCAATGCGCTCGAAGATGTCGTTGACGAAGGAGTTCATGATGCTCATGGCCTTGGAAGAGATCCCAGTATCGGGGTGGACCTGCTTGAGGACCTTGTACACGTAGATGGCATAGCTCTCCTTCCTGGTCCTCTTGCGCTTCTTGCCGCCCTTCCCGGCGGTCTTGCTCACGGCTTTCTTGGAGCCCTTCTTGGGCGCAGGCTTAACTGGATCAGGCATGGTAAGCAGTTGTAAGGGACAATTGTGTTAACTAGATTTGCTCTGCTGTTGTTATACCCACCAGTATGCAAATAACTCACTTCAAGTCGACACAAGCTGAGCTCAAGGACAATCCAATGAGCCATTTCCCTCCATTTTCAGAGGCGATGATTGGTCACTTTTGAAATAGGGGGGCGTTCCGTCTGCCTCAAAGAACACTCTACCCACAAACGTTAGTTTTGCCCTGGTTGCACACTGGCCATTTCCCGCACTTTTTAACGAAATAAATTACGTTCAACAAAGTAATACAATCAGCTTATTCTAGTCAGATGAACACTTTAAATCACCTGAGAAGTTATGAGTACGTTGCGAGCAAGCAGACTCAAGTTTCGTATTAAGGTAAATAGCAGACCTTATTGTACCTGCCTAACATATGTAGTTGCCTACATTATTCATTCTGTAGTATAGAGTATAATTTATGGATCCCAGGGGGAAATTATTGTGAGGGGCATTCTTGACCATTTTCACGATGTTGAGATATACTACTATAGGCTACTATACAATGGACCACATTGTGGAAAGTGGTTTTTGTCACCTTCAGCTCATAGGAAACCTGCTGGGCAAGTCCTATACACTAAATAAAGCTGAGTCAGTAAGTCATGATAGATAGCCTACAGTTAAATGATTCTACCACGCACGGTAATAAGCATGGTCTAAATTGAAATAACAAGTTCAACTGCCTCCGAATTACAAATTGATGTAATTGTTTTACTGCAAGTCGTGTGAATTTCAAAGCTTCACACTGTATAATAAGGATTTAAATTGACTTAGATTAAGTTCTGCGGCAGCTTGTGTAGTCGACTTTGCAGTGAAAGGCTTAAATAATTGTTTATTCCACATTCTGCATAAAACCTTTTCATTGTTTCATACAGATGTTCCCTTCATTTGAGTGTGGACGCAATGGATATATTAGCTTTTTCAGATAAGTGGGTGGCTCTTAAAAGAGCCTTTGGGTTTTGTTGGGTGAGTCGATATTTAACCTCCAAATCCGTACAGAGTACGGCCCTGGCGTTTCAGAGCATAGACGACATCCATGGCTG
The DNA here is from genome assembly GCF_034702125.1 of Engraulis encrasicolus. NCBI lineage: Eukaryota > Metazoa > Chordata > Actinopteri > Clupeiformes > Engraulidae > Engraulis > Engraulis encrasicolus. The sequence goes on along the minus strand of NC_085857.1, from coordinate 757,556 downwards.
TGACAGTCTTCCTCTTGGCATGCTCGGTGTAGGTGACGGCATCACGGATCACGTTCTCAAGGAACACCTTCAGCACACCACGGGTCTCCTCGTAGATGAGGCCAGAGATACGCTTCACACCACCACGGCGAGCCAGGCGCCTGATGGCGGGCTTGGTGATACCCTGGATGTTATCGCGAAGGACTTTGCGATGACGCTTAGCGCCACCCTTTCCAAGACCCTTTCCTCCTTTGCCGCGTCCGCTCATGTTGTCTCTCTGTAATCTCAAAGACTAATACCTTCTCTTTAGGTGACCCACGTATTTATACCAGACAGGAGGACCTGCTTGAAACCAGGCTTACTAGGGCCAAGCGCCCCTCCCTTTGTGAGTTCGAAACAGTTATGGCGGGAGCATGTAAGCTATCCATCTTGGTGACATGCGCAGTGCCCTTCTAATGGTGCGTTCCCCAGGGTTGGGAGATGGGATGTTTCTGACCTCCTACATGCTGAAATGCATTGGAACGCCTGTTGAAGCGGAATGTTCAAGTCGCGAGCTGGGGCAAAAGCGAAGCAAACCGACTTCGCCCCATTGACTATCGTGATGTCATCACAGCAATAAGCCCATACGACTTTGTAGCGAGCGTCGATGTTGCAAAAGGAACGTGAGCGAGAACTTGTTGTCACAATGTGGGTGTTATTAAATACAGCGCATTTGCAGTCGGCCACAAATATGAACGAGACGATGAGCTCGCACCGGTTTGCTCTACTAACACACCACGTGTGAGGAGTGGGGGGACAGGCAGTGAGGAGGAGCTGAAGTGGGGACCTGCGCAAACTTGTGTAGAGGTGTGAGACAAGACCAGAATACACACGTGAGTGAGTTGTTGACCAACCAGTTCATGGGCGCGTGACCTCGGAGGCAGTCCGCCGACGAGCGCCGACGAGCGTTGAAGGGGATAAGCAACTGCAGAGGTTGCAAGATCTGACTGCAGCCGCATTCATCCCGCGATAGTTTTACACCATGTGACATGTCAATCTCGTCAACGCAACGTCGACGAAATTTCGAAGTTTGACAGGAAATCTAACCGTCATGCAGCATTTTCCATCCAGGGTGCATTGCTGTCTAAATGCGCATGCATGCGTTGATGACGGCCCAATTCGAAACCGGGAAGGCAGCTGTCCTTCCAGTGAGCTTACTGGACATCGAGTCATGAAGTGAGGATCGAAACGAAAAATTGCTTTATTTCCTCCCTCGGCAGTTTAATGCATTTGTGGGCGTAACAGGGATATTTCAAGGATACATCAGATAATAGGTGCGATCGAGATGTGTCAACGCATGTATGAGCATTTAGACAGCAATGCACCCTGGGTGGAAAATGCTGCATGACGGTTAGATTTCCTGTCAAACTTCGAAATTTCGTCGACGTTGCGTTGACGAGGTGACATGTCACATGGTGTAAAACTATCGCGGGATGAATGCGGCTGCAGTCAGATCTTGCAACCTCTGCAGTTGCTTATCCCCTTCAACGCTCGTCGGCGCTCGTCGGCGGACTGCCTCCGAGGTCACGCGCCCATGAACTGGTTGGTCAACAACTCACTCACGTGTGTATATGGGTCTTGTCTCACACCTCCACACAAGTTTGCGCAGGTCCCCACTTCAGCTCCTCCTCACTGCCTGTCCCCCCACTCCTCACACGTGGTGTGTTAGTAGAGCAAACCGGTGCGAGCTCATCGTCTCGTTCATATTTGTGGCCGACTTTAAATGCGCTGTATTTAATAACACCCACATCGTGACAACAAGTTCTCGCTGACGTTCGTTGCGCAACGTCGACGCTCGCAATGAAGTCGTATGTGCTTACTGACTTCGCTTCCTTGGTACCCAACATGCTGTGCGCCACCTCCCTCTCAACCGGAAACCTGAAAAACAAACATGGCTACTACCCAAGCTACTACCTTATCATACTCTTTATTCTGACAGTTATGTATGTATATATTGAAAATCGAATGCATAAATCAACATTGTAGTATCTAAATATGCTGTCGCTAGATCTATTTATAGCCTATTTTACGATTCCGCCGTCTGACGATCATTCACCGTTCAAATAGCATGCGTAAGCTAAGCGCTAACGTGATGAACGTAACTCCCCCCATAGAATCGCAAGAATCGCCGTAACATCAAATGCGCAAGACGGCGCACTCGTTAGTGCCGTTCGTAACGGCTGCCTCATCAGCTGACTTCGCCTCTCTGATCAGTGACCTGTTTATGTAGGAGGAGAGTCATCGAGTCACTGCCTCCCGTTTCGAATTCAGCCGACAACTCGATCGCACCTAATGGCAGCGCACAGTAATGGTGCATTCCCCAGAGGTAGGAGCCTCCTAGTAGGCAACAAAAAGGCAGCTACCTCCCAATTGAAAGCGTTCCAACCAGCAAGTCGAACAAACTACAAACATGGAGGGACAAAAACTACATATCCACTTCTCAAAGATGTCAGCAATGTAAACAACATCATGCATTATTTTCATTTAGCCGCATTTCATCTGTGAAATGCAATGTCAATATAACTACACCTTAGAAAGGTTAATAGGCTGTTTTGCAACCGTTAACCTGTCCAAATCAACTTTATTTGTCCATAGAATGGTGATGTGCAACATAAACTATTCCTAATACTGTGCGCTGCCATTGCTGTGATGACATCACGATAGTCAATGGGGCGAAGTCGGTTTGCTTCGCTTTTGCCCCAGCTCGCGACTTGAACATTCCACTTCAACAGGCGTTCCAATGCATTTCAGCAAGTAGGAGGTCAGAAACATCCCATCTCCCAACCCTGGGGAACGCACCATAAGGACATACGACTTCATTGCGAGCGTCGACGTTGCGCAACGCACGTCAGCGAGAACTTGTTAAGCACATACGACTTCATTGCGAGCGTCGACGTTGCGCAACGCACGTCAGCGAGAACTTGTTGTCACGATGTGGGTGTTATTAAATACAGCGCATTTAAAGTCGGCCACAAATATGAACGAGACGATGAGCTCGCACCGGTTTGCTCTACTAACACACCACGTGTGATGAGTGGGGGGACAGGCAGTGAGGAGGAGCTGAAGTGGGGACCTGCGCAAACTTGTGTAGAGGTGTGAGACAAGACCCATATACACACGTGAGTGAGTTGTTGACCAACCTTTTCATGGACGCGTGACCTCGGAGGCAGTTGGGACAACTTATAGTATACTTGAATACACTTGAACTATGATTAAGTACAGCTTAAACACATTTCAAGTTGACTTTTTTGTACCAAAATTAAACTTTGTAAGCGTACTTAATATACTAAAATCATACTTAACTTAAGTACATTTCAAATATACTTACTAATTCACTTTAGAATATCTTAAAATTATGGTCAGACTTAGCTCCAGTTGTGACTGTTGATAAGGTCTGCCAAAGATTCCAAGGCACACTGCTGGTGAAGTTAAAAAGCCTTTAATTAAACGGGCTGACGCGTTGCGACTACTGTCTTCTTCAGAGCCTAAACACTGACTAATTCCCAAGTCCCTATAACAGGGAGAAGGCTCAGGTAATCAAGTAGGACTAAGTGGCAGGTGCATAGACTCCACCTATCAGTCAGTTAGTGTTGCACCATGACACACATAAAAACATCACACACAAGTTAAAAACAATTATACTTCTTATGAGGACTAAAGTAATCACTTCATAAGGGCTACAAAGAACAGTTCATCTCAGTTCAGTTCAGTTCAGTTAAGCATAGAAGAGAAATTAAGCTTTACTTTTAGGTCAAACTATGTCTCCCTCTTGTGGTCATTTTGTAAATATTTCTTAATCAAGCATGTAAAAGTAAACATTAAATCACCTACTATAGGGGGCCTATATTAATTGCTCTGAAGAAGACGTACAATCTTATAATTACAATTATCACATTTAAAATGCCTTTATAAAAAGGGGGTGTAGTCCAAGTCTTCATTAAGTCCTGGCCTTGTGAGGGCTTTTAATGTATATATCCAGTAGGTCTCCCTCTGTAGTAATTTTTTAAGTTTGTCCCCTCCCCTTTTGGATAGCTCAATTGTCTCTATTCCCATTGCCCGTAGTGACTCTGGGTTGCATCCATGGTGTTGCTTGTAGTGCTTCGCCATTGGGTAATCCTCATTTCCTGTACGAATTGCATATTTGTGCTCTGCTACCCTCTGTTGTAGTTTTCTTTTCGTCCTTCCAATGTAGAAATGTCCACATGGGCAGTACAGGTAATACACCACATAAGTGGTGTTGCAGTTGATGTATCCTTTGATGTAATGGGTTTTTTGCGCATGCACATCTGTAAATTTATTGGTTTGCTGCATAGTAGTGCAGTGGTTGCATCTCCCACATTTAAAGAACCCTTGCGGTCTCCTTTCAAGCCATGTGTCCTTTTTGTCCCCGGGGAGATAACTGTGGACAAGCTTATCTCCGATGGTTGGTGCTCTTTTAAAGCTCACGACTGGTGCAGTGGGGAATATTTCTTTTAGTGCAGGATCACATTCAATCATTTCCCAGTTATTTTTTATAATTTTCTTCAGTTCGTTTGCTCTAGTATTGTACTGTGTCACAAGGTACACTTGTTGTTCTCCTGGTGTTTTTTGTTTGTGTTGTAGGAGGTCTTGTCTTTTCAGGGATTTTGTTTTGTTATATGCTTCATTTATGACTTGAGATTTGTACCCTCTGTTTTTGAATTATTATCAACAGTCACAACTGGAGCTAAGTCTGACCATAATTTTAAGAAACTTAATTTCCTTGAGCCAAAGAGCACCTGCTAAAGAGACAAAAGTGAAGCAGCACTCCTCCATGATCAACATTCCCCAGTGAACAGTTGATTTTTTTAGCGTATGAGTTTCATGTGGACACATCAAGGGTGTTCTAAGAAGGAGTAGCTCCACTCTACCGAGTGTTTTCACTACATTGTTGAGAAACTTTACACAGAATATGATGCCTAACAGAAAAGCACCTGAGTTATTCTCATACTCAACAGAAGAAGGCAGAAATATAATTGTTCAGGACTCTCTGTTCAGTGGTGCCAACCAAACACACCAGGAAATGGACATTAACAAAATGTTTTGGGAGCTACAGAAACTTTTGGAAAAGGATACAAAGCTACATCTACATGCAATCACCCTCTCTGACTATTGGAGGGAAGGACGGATTCCTAGAGGATTGAGGATTAAAAAATTCCCTTCATCAGGATTCGGCAATGATGATTTCAGACAAAAATGGGAGGCCATACTCAATAAATGTTCATCAGACCTCATGCTGTTGATCATTGAAGAGGCTAAAAAACAAAAGGAACTACTACAGGCCGACATTGCGGAGATCAAGTCCAAGATTGCAGCCTCCCAAGAAGATCACATGAAAACATCACTAGAGGAGAAGCTCTCCAAAGATATGGAGGCACTGACAAAAAAGCTAAAAGAGCTAAAATTGAAGAAATATAAAAGAGATGAAAAGGACTATGATGACGGAATGGTCTACACCTGGAATACTAGACAGAGACAAAGAAAACAAAGAACAGTGTCATTCAATTTCCCTAATGAAGAGGAAGAGGATAACCAAACACATGGAGCTGTAGGTACAAGCCAGTCTTTTTTGGATTACATAGCAGAACCACAAGAACCCCCCCAAAAAGGAAGAAGAAAACAAGGAGGGGCAAAAGGAAATCAAGGCTACACTCCCAGATCGATCCTCAGGAGCAACAAGAACCCCAGGTAGTAATCAACATTTCAGACACCCCATTGACTGATGACTGTGTTGCAGTATTGTCAAAAGGCTTAACATTTGCACCTACCAACTATGCCAACTGCTTTAACACCAAAGTAGACCTCTTTAGATTTTATCGCAGTTTGCACTTGAAACTTTGGTATAATCAGAACCCAGGCACCTCAACTGCTGCCAATACCAGTGACTATAAAACTTCTTTCCGCCCCAAGTCATATTTCTGTCCTCTCAGCAACAACCCTGTTCTAGCAACTTTTTGCAGAAAAACGGATGCTGATATTGAAAAACTGTTTAGTAACAAAGAGGACTCCATCAAACACAATTTAACAAAGAAGGAAAGAATAGCACTAGATGGTCTGGCAAAGAATGAAAACATAGTTATTAAGCGTGCCGATAAAGGAGGATCGGTGGTAGTGTGGCAAAAAACAAAATACTTACAAGAAGCCCACCGCCAACTTGACAACACTGCATTCTATAAAAGCTTGAAGACTAACCCTATGGAACAAATGAAAACTGACTTGAAGAAGATTTTGAGAGATGCTATGGACAATGCCTGGATAAGCAAAGCAGAGCATGATTATCTATTCTGCCCTAATCCTGTACTACCCTGCTTCTATATGCTACCAAAAGTGCACAAAGACCTGCATAATCCTCCAGGGAGACCCATAATATCTGGCAATGGATCTCTCACAGAACCCATATCAAAATTCATAGACCACTTCATTCAACCCTATGTTTCCAACCTACCATCATTTATCCAGGACACAACGCATGTACTTAACAAGTTGGCCCTTCTGAACAACATTGAACATTGCTACCTCGTCACAATGGACGTGGAGGCTTTATATACTAACATAGACCATGAAGAAGGCCTCAATGCTCTGTCCCACTATCTGAACACACGCCCAGCATCTAGTACACCACCCACAGAGTTTCTGCTCACACTAACTAAATGGACACTTGAAAACAATGTCTTTCTATTTCAAAATGACTTGTACCAACAAATAAAAGGAACAGCAATGGGAGCATGTTATGCACCAAGCCTAGCCAATCTATTCATGGGCCTATGGGAAGAACACTTTGTTTATTCACACAACAATCCTTACAGGAACATGATCACCTTCTATGGCCGCTATATTGATGACTTAGTGTTCCTCTTCTCTGGTAATGAACAAGAACTAACTTCATTTCACAGATACCTAAATAACACCAACAAAAACTTAAAATTGAGTATACAATATGACCTGACTCAAATTGACTTCCTGGACCTCACAATACAGAAGGATAAGGATGGACGCATTAACACCACAGTCTTTCGGAAACCAACTGACCGCAACACACTGCTCCGGGCAGACAGTTTTCATCCTCCATCACTTAAGAAAAACATACCGTATGGGCAGTTCCAACGGCTGAAAAGAATATGTGACCAGGAGTCAGATTTTGAGACAAAAGCAGAGGATATGAAGTTGCGATTCAAAAACAGAGGGTACAAATCTCAAGTCATAAATGAAGCATATAACAAAACAAAATCCCTGAAAAGACAAGACCTCCTACAACACAAACAAAAAACACCAGGAGAACAACAAGTGTACCTTGTGACACAGTACAATACTAGAGCAAACGAACTGAAGAAAATTATAAAAAATAACTGGGAAATGATTGAATGTGATCCTGCACTAAAAGAAATATTCCCCACTGCACCAGTCGTGAGCTTTAAAAGAGCACCAACCATCGGAGATAAGCTTGTCCACAGTTATCTCCCCGGGGACAAAAAGGACACATGGCTTGAAAGGAGACCGCAAGGGTTCTTTAAATGTGGGAGATGCAACCACTGCACTACTATGCAGCAAACCAATAAATTTACAGATGTGCATGCGCAAAAAACCCATTACATCAAAGGATACATCAACTGCAACACCACTTATGTGGTGTATTACCTGTACTGCCCATGTGGACATTTCTACATTGGAAGGACGAAAAGAAAACTACAACAGAGGGTAGCAGAGCACAAATATGCAATTCGTACAGGAAATGAGGATTACCCAATGGCGAAGCACTACAAGCAACACCATGGATGCAACCCAGAGTCACTACGGGCAATGGGAATAGAGACAATTGAGCTATCCAAAAGGGGAGGGGACAAACTTAAAAAATTACTACAGAGGGAGACCTACTGGATATATACATTAAAAGCCCTCACAAGGCCAGGACTTAATGAAGACTTGGACTACACCCCCCTTTTTTATAAAGGCATTTTAAATGTGATAATTGTAATTATAAGATTGTACGTCTTCTTCAGAGCAATTAATATAGGCCCCCTATAGTAGGTGATTTAATGTTTACTTTTACATGCTTGATTAAGAAATATTTACAAAATGACCACAAGAGGGAGACATAGTTTGACCTAAAAGTAAAGCTTAATTTCTCTTCTATGCTTAACTGAACTGAACTGAACTGAGATGAACTGTTCTTTGTAGCCCTTATGAAGTGATTACTTTAGTCCTCATAAGAAGTATAATTGTTTTTAACTTGTGTGTGATGTTTTTATGTGTGTCATGGTGCAACACTAACTGACTGATAGGTGGAGTCTATGCACCTGCCACTTAGTCCTACTTGATTACCTGAGCCTTCTCCCTGTTATAGGGACTTGGGAATTAGTCAGTGTTTAGGCTCTGAAGAAGACAGTAGTCGCAACGCGTCAGCCCGTTTAATTAAAGGCTTTTTAACTTCACCAGCAGTGTGCCTTGGAATCTTTGGCAGACCTTATCAACAGTCACAACTGGAGCTAAGTCTGACCATAATTTTAAGAAACTTAATTTCCTTGAGCCAAAGAGCACCTGCTAAAGAGACAAAAGTGAAGCAGCACTCCTCCATGATCAACATTCCCCAGTGAACAGTTGATTTTTTTAGCGTATCACTTTAAAATATGTTTAATATGTACTTTAGCATGCAGTTTAGTGTAACTATTTTAAGTATACTAAAAACTATTTCAAGGTCATAAGAAAGTACTTTATAGCGTGCTGCAGAAGTACATACTTAAGTTGTGTTGTTATTTGTTGTTATTTTGGGACAACTTACAGTATAGTACACTTAAATACACTTGAAATATGATTAAGTACATTTTAAACACATTTTAAGTTTACTTTTTTGTACTAAAATCAAACTTTGTACAAGTGCAGTTAATGTACTAAAATATACTTTACTTTAAGTACATTTCAAATATATTAACAGTACATTTAGTACATTTTAAGTGTACTGATTCTAAATGTATTTTAAGTATACTACAAGTAGATTTTACTTTAAGCACATTTAAAATATATTTATTTTAAGTACACTTTAAATATATTTCAAAAGTATTGAAATACTTTCCTACAATAATCTCGTACTTTTCACCATTTTATCCAAAAACTTTTAGGAGCAACATAAATGTGTGCATTAAATACAGACCCTTGCAGCATATATATTTGCTTTTTAGTTTGTTCTGGTCCAACTCTTGAGCAGAAATGACTTCAAGTAGGCTTATCCATGTTCAAATTGTGTTTATTTCTGAACAAAAGGGCACATACAGTACATTAGGCCTACATCTGCTCGACAGTGCTCTTTAACATTTTTTTTCTTTCTTAAATAAGTTTTTTTTGGGTCTTTTATGACTTTATTTGACAAGACAGTTTGGGAGGTGGTCAGGAAGCGAATGGGCAGAGAGACGGGGAGGGGTCAGCAAACGACCCGGGCCGGTTGGCCACGGCAGTGCCGCTGTTTATCAATTAAAGCATCTGAAGCAAAATGTATTGTCATAAACACATCAATGAGAAAAGAACCAAACAAACAAAACAACAAAAACTTATATTCGTTGTTTTTACACAGATCAGCGAATGTTTATAGGCAATTCTCCTTCAGGACATCTCTCCATCAAACAGCATACATGCATGTACGTAAGCACTTAGCACTTACATAAAACCAATCAAATAACAAATGACTAATATGACAATGGTTTTCCTCTTGACACAACTTCTTGACACAACTAAGATTTGCGACATGTTTTTACTGACATGTTTTTACTGACATGTTTAATAACAGGGTTTTGATCTGAGTATCATTATCTGGTGCTCAAATATTAGGCCTAATCATTTCACACAGTAGTGGTAGTTCCAAACTATAGAAAAGGTTAATATTAGATGATTGCAGCCAATGAACTAAAGGCAAAAATTAAGCTGACGCCACACATACATGATTATATTTAGAGAGAATTAATCTGCTTATGTGCATGGGTAGGCTATGCAGGTAACAACTTAAACATAAATATGATTGGAAATGTTTGGAAATGTTTGTTCGGTAAACAATTTGCTGTTATCTAGAACCCGAATGAAGACCATATCCCTGATTTTTTCTCAGCAGTCAAATCTGGAAATACTTGCACACCTTCAGTTGTGTTCACCAGTTCAGCTATCTTTCTCATGAGCTCGTCTGCCTGCTGCTTTTTTCCTTTCTTATCCCTGTTGTTAAACACCTGATACCTGTTCCCACAGTTGCTAATGAGCACCTGGAGGTTCTTGTTGGTATTTCTGATGTACTGATCAATGTTCTGGGATCCCAAGTCATCCCCATACGTGAAGAGGATGATGGTTTTATCCCTGGTAATTGGCAGTGCTTTCTCCAGCCTCTGTAAGATGTCTCTCTCTCCCTCAGTGAAGCGACCAATCTGGATGACTAATAGGTATACACACAACCCATCACACAGGCGACTGCAGTCTAACGCATGATCTTTGTCCTGCAGATCGTCATCAAAGAAATCTGGAGTGTCGATGACTTTCACTTCTGTCCCGTAGATGTTCTTTGATCGCTCTTCGCACCGTATGGTGGTAGCATTGGAGTTGAGCTCTGATCGGAACCTAGTCTCTCCCAGGATGGTGTTCCCACTGGCACTCTTCCCAGAACCCTTCGACCCCAGCAGAACCAGACTCAGCCCCTGGTTTCCTACAGTGAGAAACATTTACAAAAATGTATTCGCCTCAAGATCAAAAGATCCAAATCTCTCAAGTCAACTGATCATAATGGTCATTTAAAAATAACACAGACTACAAAAGTTGAACAGTCGTTACAAAATTAAGCTACGATTATGTGCAAATGCTGCTTAGCAAAAGCAGTTACTTGGTCGATGAAAGGCATTTGGATGTGAAAGCCGAATCAAACAGCGTATTGGAAAACAGGTAGGCCTATCGCAGGGAAGAAATACAAATAAATTACAAACAATATGTAGATAATTGATTAATTCTGAGGAGATTGCACTTTTGTATTGTCATCATTTTTGTTAAAAAAAAACACACATTAAGCAATACGGTTTTAAGGTTTTAGCGAAGAGAGTTAGGCTAGATGTCTGCAAAACTAGTTCAACCACTGGCACCAATAAAATAATTTGACTTGACTTCCCTTTTGACTTGGATTACCCCTGGGACTGTAAAAGATCCAATGTCTGACGCAAATATGTAGCAAATATGGTAAAAATCCCAGCAAATGATGAATAAAATGCATAACATACCCCTGTACTTATCCACTGATATTTCTGAAGGCCCCGGGAGTGAATCCTTCCTGGAAAATATATTAGTTTTGGTTATCGCTTTTGTCGACGAAATGAAAATAGTTTCTGAAAATGGCAATATCAAATTGAGTCAACTTTTAGTCAACGTAAATTACCTTTTTGAAAGTATTTCTTTCACTAGATGTTGAGACGTGTACGGTTGTCCAAGTGATTGCCATGTCTTGTCATTAGAAGGCAATGGATTTTCTACTAATTGCCTTGTTTCTTTGCAAAGTGTTTGGATATTTTCGCAAACAGACTTTCCAAAAACATTCACCCACTTTCCCACCTGTGTGCCTCTCTCAACCATCAGATAAAAATCAGACCTATGGGAGGTGCCTGGTACAGGGTGAATGAAGGCCATAAGGTCTAATACATGTTTGTCGCTATAGCTGAACTGTGTAGCGTCCGGAGTGCAGATGACTGTGATGCCTTGGATGTTGACACGGTGACAATCAGAAGGACTGGGCTTTTGTATGCTTGCTCTCCCTCCTGCAGGCACCAAGTTGCTACCCAACAGCAGTAGGATCCTGTCCTCCTGTGACATTACTGAGACAGAAAAATAAATGATGTTGTTAATGATAGACCTGTAGTGATAACCCTAGATATAGAACAGAATATAACCATTTCAAAATAATATGAATCAAGATGATTTGCCTCAAAAACGATGATTTGACTGAAAAAAACAGGCTACAGTGAAATGGGCACTGAGATACTACGTTCAGATGTATTGTTATCTTTGTGAAGTAAATAGACTCTATGGTTATTCACCACAGTCAAATGTCCTGCAATGTCTAGCATCGCTGCTGCTATATTATATAGGTAGATTTGTGCCCGGCAGTCAATGAACATATATCATATATATATATATATATATATATATATATATATATATACAGTTGAGGACGATATTATTAGCCCCCCTCCTGAAATTAGACATATCTCTTCATTGATCATTGAGAATGATCATTATTAATAAATGTATGTTATTCTGGAAACGAATACACCATGGAGATAGTATCCAATAAGTTAAATTTGGACTTTTCCATTTTCACAATGAGTTTAAACAAAAAAGTGTAAAAATGGCAAGGACAAAATTATTAGCCCCCTTATCATTAATAGTCAATACAGTGCCATTTATGAACAAAAATTGACACCAGGCACTTTGATTAGTTGTTAACTATGTTGGCACATGTCCTACCAGGGATTTTGGCCCATTTTTTTCATTGCAAATACTTAAGCTGGTCCAAATTGCATGGATTTTGAGGATGGACATTCATTTTCAGCACTCTTCAAATACTATCTAAAGGATTGAGGTCTGAACCACTCCATGACCATGGTTTTAGTATCCTTGAAGAACATTTGAACTATTTTGAATGTAAGTTTTGGGTTATTATCTTATTGAAAGATCCAGTGAAGATCTTAGCTCCCTCTATGAGCATATTTTTGCATGGTCACTTTCCACATTGTATCATAATTTTCAGTTTTTATGGTGCCGTACACCCAAACAAGGTTTCCTGTGGCTGAGGCTGCCACAGAATGATGCATCCACCATTTAATTTAATTGTGGAAACCATCTTATAACAATTCAAGGCCTATCCCTTTCTTCACCTGACAGACGCAGAATCCATGCATCAAAGCAGGTGCAATTGAATATCATCAGATGAAAGCAGAGACGTTCAAAACTCATTTTTGACTTTCAAATGTTCACAGGCAAAGGTCAATAACACTCTGATATGCACTGCCTTTAGTAAAGGGTTTCTTCTGTGATGATGGCCCGAAAGCCCAATATGATGACAAGCCCTAACAGCTGTCTTTATTGGGGGGGGGAGGGGGGGGACCTCCAGGTGAGGCCAGGTCAATAACAATCATCTAGGCAGGTGTCCAATGCTTCTTTGGTCTAATGAGGCTAAGCAGTTTCCACAGTTACACATAGTGGTGGGGCATCAAGTTTAGTGTGTTATTCAGCCTCAGACACAGGGAGTCTGGGTCTGAATCTGGATTGCTGGGTCTTCCAACAACATTGTAACCCAAAGCATACATTTAGATTAGTTCAGAGGTTCTTCAAGGACACTAAAACCATGATATTGGAATCACCCGCTCATAGTCCAGTCCTCAATTCCACTGAGAGTCTGTGGTTAATGTCTATGCTCAGCATCCATGCGATTTGGACCAGCTAGAACACTTTGCAGTGAAGAAATGGGCCAAAATCCCTAGTGGGGCATGTGCCAACCTAGGTAGCAACTTATCAGAGCCTGTTGTCAGTTTTGGTTCATAAATGGCGCCATATTGACTATTAATGATCAGGGGGCTAATAATTTTGTCCTTGTCATTTTTGCCCTTTTTTGTTTAAACTCATCGTAACAATAGAAAAATCAAAATTCAACTCATTGAACATTATCTCCATCAGTTTATTTGTTTCCAGAATAACAGAAGCGGCTAATAATGGTCATTCTTACTGAGAAATCAAGAGAAATGTCTAATTTCAGGAGGGGGGCTAATAATATCGTCCTCAACTGTATATATACAGGGCTATACATTTTATAAAACGTTTTTCATCATTTGGCCAGTAGCTGCTAAGTCCACACATACACTAACTACCAGTCAAAAGTTTACTTTTCTACCAGCCAAACTGAATTTTCACCAGCATTTTGCCTGTTGGCTGGTGTTAATTCATAGCCCTATATATATATACGGTTTTATACATGTGAGATGGCCAGTTTTCTTTACATAAACTTTGTTTACCAGCACAAACTATCTCAGGACACTTTTAAAATAGATTTCAAAATGAGCTTAACAGCTGTAGAATAATTGGTGACTGAAAAACAATGTCCTACTAAAAGCAATAAAGGGAAAGTGCATTAATTGTTTGCAATGTAATGTCTGCCCCTTAGTCTCTATGAAAACAGTACATCTGTTTAATTCTGATAGCCTACAGAAACCCCCAGTTTAAATATTTCAGGGGTTTCCATTTCCATATGTAAAACATGACATTGCTGAAAGCTGTAAGAAATCAGCACTTACTGTTACTGTCTTCCTCACCAAGGGCAGTGGAGAATGAGAGTCGCAAATCGCTACAGCGTGTCTTTAGTCACACAAACACATGGGTGTGTCACAATAACCACAGCATGATCATATAAAGCTGCTGGGAGCCAGCCACAAAGAGTCTGAAGCACGCGACCATCTACCTGAAAGAGATACCTTGAGGTTCCATTTTGTACATGTTTTGGTAAGTGCAAATATTTAAATATTGTTAAAATATTGTTTCAATACCCGTTTAAAGAACAAATTGTAAAATAACGGACCATTACATCTTCTTGATGTGCAAGGGGATCCAATGTTAATCTAAAACTAATACATACTGAAATGTAAACAAACAAAAAGCAGCCTATAGGCCTATTCAAAGAGATCTGGATGAGTTGGTGCCTAACCTGCCCACATGTGTGTGTATGTAAGAATGTGACTTGCACTGTGTAAACTTTTTAGTTGTTTATTTCCAGAATACATGCTGCCCATTCACTAATGTTACCTTTTTCATGAATAGTTACCACCACCATCAGATTCTAAGTATTCGTTATGACTGGAAAAATTGCACTTTTCATACATGAAAAGGGGGATCTATACCTTGCCTGTATAGTAGGCTACGGAGGACATTTTTTTCTTTATCAATTTAATGAATGCGGAGTAGTTTGTAGGTCCTGTTTCCAAATTACTTTAGTGTCATTCATAACCCCTGTCTTCCTTTTTTGTTACACAGTGGTGGGTCCTTCTGAATCTGGTGGGCACATTCATTTTGGGAAAATACTTTTAAAACACCTTTTAAATACAATAGGAAAACATTGTCAAAAAAATCATTGTAACTTAAAGACTGAGACTGAAGTTCTCTATGAGGAGGAAACATTACTTAACCCTCCTGTTATCCTCCGATTTAGGTTACATCAGTGATTCTTGGGGTCATTTTGACCCCAGCCACTTTAATGTCCACAAAATGAGTTGAAGCAAAAACTTTTGCACCAGTTTATGCCTTAGATATTTACTGTTGCTCTGTTGGGGACAGAAAAACGCCCTTTAGATAAATCCTATCACCCCACACACAGCCCACACACCAACAATAATTATGTACTTAATGTATTTTTCAGACTTTAAACTTTGAATGGGGTCAAATAGACCCCAAGGATAACTGGATCTCTCTCTCTCTCTCTCTCTCTCTCTCTCTCTCTCTCTCTCTCTCTCTCTCTCTCTCTCTCTCTCTCTCTCTCTCTCTCTCAGATTAAGCAAGCAGCTCAGTAACACTAGAGATCAATCCAGTAATGGGCAACTCCTCATCAATGCCAGCAGGTAGGTAGCTAATTTTTCACTGTCCAAATGATCGAGAACAGGTAAAAGTGAATGATTTATAAACATAAAGTGACAATACAAGTTCCTTGGTTGCAAGAAACATTTTGGTTCAGTTCACAAGATCACATTTGTGTGTTGTTTTGTGTTATTAAAGCCTTATATCCATGCTTGGAGTAATGTCATTAAGCCAGCGATGACCCATTATCAATAAAGAATGTTAAATGTTTCTAGGTCCACCCCTGAGGATCGTCCTGATTGGGAAAACTGGAGTGGGGAAGAGTGCTGCAGGGAACACCATCCTGGGGAGAAAGGAATTTAAGTCAGAGACAAGTGCCAATTCTGTTACACATGATTGTAAACCAGCATCAATTGAAGGGGAGCGGGAAATACTGGTTGTTGATACTCCTGGTATATTAGACACGGATGAGGATCAGACAGAGACAATTAAAGAGGAGATTCTGAAATGTATCAAGGTCTCCACACCAGGTCCTCATGCCTTCCTGATGGTCATGTCAGTGGCTCGCTTCACCAAAGAGGAACAGAATGCAGTCAGGGCCCTCCAGGAGATATTTGGAGAGAGCGCAAAAAGCTACATGATGGTCCTCTTCACGCGTGGAGATGATCTGGACGGCAAACCAATCAATGAGTTTGTGCGCACAGGTCATAAAAAGCTACAAGAGGTGATTAGAAGCTGTGGGCATAGGTTTCATGTTTTTAACAACAAGAGCAATGACAGAACTCAGGTAATAGAGTTAGTCAAGAAAATAGATGAGATGGTAGCAGCAAATGGTGGAGAGCACTTTTCTGAGGAGATGTATAAAGAGACAGCCAGAGTAATGAAGGCTAGGAACCTTAAATGGAATTCACCTGCATTGGATCAGCATTTGTCCTACACTGATATCCTCTTTCGGAAGGTCCTTAGATTCCAGAACGTTCTCAGTGAGGAATAGGCCTATTAAAGGGACAATCCAATGTAAAATTCACCAGTGCAAAACAGCTATTTAATCACGTCACGTGATCAATTTTGGCTTGATGATAATGCTCCCATTTACTTCCAGTGATTGTTATGCTAATAATTCTGATAGTAACCCACTGATAAAGAAATGATATGTACATTCTCGAATAATGCTTGGGAATAGCCTACTGCAAATATGTGAAAATCAAAAAAGGGCGTACTGTTCCTTTAAATGTGCACTGTGTAGATTGTGGCCAGAATGGGTACTGCAACTATGCTGCTCATTGTGGCCAGAATGGGTACTGCAACTATGCTGCTCATTGTGGCCAGAATGGGTACTGCAACTATGCTGCTCATTGGAACAGTGCAGCCTATTGCCAAATTTGACCATTTCACGAATATTTACTAATTAATAAATAAATATATATTTACTAGTAGGCTATAAACAAAGTGCAGTAAGTTTTGCAGCTAAAAATGCTTCAAAATGGCGGAGCATGGAGAAGATCCCCCTTTTCATGTATGGAAACGGCAATTTTCCCAGCCATTATATAGGCTACTTAGAATTTGATGATAGTGCTAAGTATTTGTTAGAAAGGTAACATTTGTGAATGAGCATGAATTCTAGAAATGAAATACTAAAAATATTACACCGTGCACCTTTAAGTTATGATGGCTCTTGTGTTTATCAGCCATTTCCATCGTCATGAAAGAAAAATGCAATGTCTTGTAAAAATCTTGTAATAAAAAAACAGATCTTATAATAAACAGTCTGTTCTCATGTAAAGTTGTCTGTCTCATTTTGAATTTCAAGGCTATTGTTACAACCAGTGTGATTCTCATGAAGCTGCAGTTAACATGTCTAGGACAACTTTTTTTTAAAAATCAATATTTAATTCACATAAACTCTGATATTTTGAGTGAAGCAAAGAGGGAGCGCTGTATGAATATTTAATATGTCAATGAAATAGAAAATACATTGAAATTCTCAACACCGTTATGAGTCCACATTCAGTTTTCCAATTTTTAGTACAGCGTACAATAAAATGTGTTAATCCCAAAGGAAATTCAGGTGTCTAGTAGCATACACATATACAAATTCATGTACCTATTAAAATACAAGTTTTGCAGTGCAGTAATTGTGTAGAACTAACTTGTGTAGTTGTGTAGAACTAAAGGCAGTATGGGAGTTCCGTGCGGTAGCCTCCAGAACTAAGATAAGATAAGATAAGATGTTTGTACAGAAATTTGTCTTGCATGACACTTCTCCACAATCCATAAGTGAATGCAGCCTTCAAGAATGTGATGTAAACGCACATTAAAGACGCACAAAACACAAGCTGGCCTGTAGAGTCTAGTCTTCTAGGTCCATAAGCTGTTAGGGCAGCACAGTCCAATACAATTAAAAAGTTACTGATTAAGTTACTAAGTTAAGTTAGGCTACTAAAAAGAAGTTACTAAAATTTACTAAAAAGTTAATTAGTTACTAATTAAGTTACTAAAATTAATTTAGGCTACTAAGAATTGTCTACTTTTCTCCCCTTTTGCTAAAACCCCAAATGATGTCAGTCCCACTACGGGGCTTGACGAGCCAGATGATGCACTTTTTTGGTAAAATTCACTTGTTTACCACCACACATGCTTAACACCATTTAAAGCAAATTTGTTTAATCTCGGTCTTGACGTTTTGGTTTTAAGGATTGTTGTTGTGGTGTGTATGAGATTGTGTCTGTAGGAAACAGTCCTTGCGTTCTGTATACTTATGCCCATTATTTTTACATTTCCTTTCCTTCGGACTGAGGATATCAAACAATGACAGGAAAAAAACACTTACCAAAAGACACGCTGGCAGTTTCCTCCTTGCTAGTGTGACTGACACCCATTTTGTTTCCTCAAAGATTTTATGTCATACAAGAACACTGTATAGAAAGGTCACACGCGTTGTGTGTTTGTGGCAATAGCAATGATTCCTGCTATGATTCAAGGGGTTATAGGGAATAATATAATACAAGTAGTTCTGTCAGAACCATTACAGTCAAGAAACACAAGAGAAGAATATACAGTGCCCTCCATTATTATTGGCACCCCTGGTTGAGATGTGTTTTTTAGCTTCCAATTATTATTATGTTTCTCTAAATAATATGGGACCTTAATGGAAAAAAAGAGAAAAATCCAACCTTCAATACAAGTGCATTTATTCAGTGGGGAAAATATCCCACATAAAGAAATAATTATTTGACATCAAATAATGTGTGTCACAATTATTAGCACCCCTGTTGTTAATATTTTGTACAACCCCCTTTTGCCAACAAAACAGCACCTAATCTTCTCCTAGAATGTTTCACAAGATGGGAAAAGACAGAAAGAGGGATCTTCAGCCATTCCTCTTTGCAGAATCTCTCTAAATCATCCAGAGACCTGGGTCCTCTCCTCTGTACTCTCCTCTTCAGCTCACCCCACAGGTTCTCAATGGGGTTGAGGTCTGGGGACTGAGATGGCCATGGGAGGAGCTTGATTTTGTGTCTGGTTAAGCATTTCTGTGTAGATTTGGCCATATGTTTAGGGTCATTGTCTTGCTGAAAGACCCAGTGACGACCCATCTTCAGCTTTCGGGCAGAGGGCAACAGATTTTGATTTAAAATGTCCTGGTATTTCAAAGCATTCATGATGCCATGCACCCTAACAAGCTTCCCAGGGCCTTTGGAAGCGAAACAGCCCCACAGCATCACTGACCCACCCCCATACTTCACAGTGGGTATGAGGTGCTTTTCAGCATGCGCATCTTTCGTGGCACGCCAGACCCACTTAGAGTGTTTGTTGCCAAAAAGCTCAATCTTGGTCTCATCTGACCAAAGCACGCGGTCCCAGTTGAAGCCCCAATACCGCTTGGCGAACTCCAGACGTTTGCGTTTATGATTGTGGGTGAGGAAAGGTTTTCTCCGTGCATGCCTCCCAAACAGCTTGTTGGCGTGTAGACAGCGCCTGATGGTTGATTTGGAGACTTTGTGACCCCAGGATGCTACCATTTGTTGTAATTCTGTAACAGTGAGCTTTGGAGATATTTTGGGCAAAATAAACTTGGGTCCTCGTCCAGGCTTGTTTACCACTGTTCCAGTTGTTTTGAACTTCTTAATTATTCCTCTCACAGTAGATATGGGCAGCTGCAGTTGAGTGGCAATCTAAGAGAAATGGCCTCGGTGTCACGTCATATTTATACCCCAGCGAAACAGGAAGTGATGAATTACTAATTAAATGTTCCTACATACTCTGGTAAAATTTGTAAACTACTGTAGAAATGACAGAAATGCTTCAATTATATTTATTTCCTGGGAATTGTTAAGGGTGCCAATAATTGTGGAACAGGTGATTTAATGAAAAATAATTATTTTTTAGTCAGGGATTTTTTTTATTTTCCTACAATTCATTTGAGTTGAAGGCTACATTTTCCTAAAATTTTCAGTGTGACAGTATTCTCCTGCAATAAACACTGAATTTATTTTAAGGCTTTTAACACATCTCAACCAGGGGTGCCAATAATTATGGAGGGCACTGTAAATGACATTTCTTTTATTGAAATTATGAATTACATTTGGCGGTGTAGCTCTGTTCGGAGGAATCCCCCTATTTCCATGAGCAGCATGGAAAAGCATTGAGTCAGGGGGCAGCAGCAGTTTAGGGAATTCTCACCCCAGCAGGACAGGGCGAGAGATAACCCCCCATGAACAGAGCCAAGCGACGTGACGAGAACATGTCACATCATACACGACAAGGTGGAGCAGGGGAGGTGGTGGGCAGCAAAAACTGAGCTACAGTTGAAAGGAAGTGGATAGAATTGAAAAGGCGTGCCGAAGCTGTGTGGTGCGTGCGTGTGGGTCAAAGACGTGCAAACTGAAATTGTCATTCAGTGTAACGGATACCTTCTGCTGACTGTAACTGTAAACAACATGACTCTTTTTATTTATTTATTTTCCAGTGAATTCATGAAAGCCTCGGCTGTCATCCATTCACTTGAAACAATTTAAAAATCACGTTTTTATACCATTACAGTCAGCAGAAGGTATCCGTTACATTGAATGACAATGCCATTTTGCATGTCTTTGACCCACGTACACGTGAACTGTGACAATAAAAGGCATTCTATTCTATTGGGGTCTTTCTGTTGGACAATAAATGATCACAAGCAAAGGATATCAGTGGATTTCAATGTAGTACATGAGTTACGTTTATTTGAAAACTAGGTAGTGCAATGACTAATGAACAAATGAAATATACAACTCTGAGAATGTTCTAGTTCTTATGGAACTATTCTGCTTATCTTCTCCATGAGCTCTTTCACCTGCTGATCATCTCTGTCCCTGTTGTTGATCACATGATATCTGTTTCCACACACACACACACACACACACACACACACACACACACACACACACACACACACACACACACACACACACACACACACACACACACACACACACACACACGATAGGCTCTGTAAGAGTCATTTAATGGGGAATTCATAAAGTAATAATTTAGAGAAAAAATGTTTCAAATGTTTCAAATGCTTAATTTCATTTCAGAAAAATCATAATGAGCATATTTTCTGGAATGCATAACTTAGTTATGTAGAAGATTGCAGCTCTATACGATGGAAGCAACACTATTTTTTGACCAATCTGTACCGAGCTTTTTTATTCCTTCCGTAAATGTATTTTTTTTAGGTCTCTAAATAAACATCACAAAAAGAAGACATGGTTTCAGTCAAGTGATTCAAGTACTGGTTTAGACAAGCTGCAAAGGTGGCACAAGAAATCTTGAAGACACGTACTGTACGCCTCTTTTCCTCTGCTGCTCTGGCTGCTGGTGCAGTAGTTTTTTTTATTAATCTTTTCCCCACTCTGACTTATGAAGCCAAAATGCATTATCGGCAAAACAGACACATTGACAAAAAGTCTGCAGATGTAGGCCTATATGTTATTGATTTATATTAAAGGATTTCTTTAATAAGCATATTGTAACGTTTTTGGCATCATGTCGGTTATGCCCCTTTGAAGATACTCCGTTTTTGCCAAACTGGCTGACCAAAGCTGGTGGTAAATCAAAGGCAAAACTGTAGTGTACTGTACTGCAGCTATATCTGCCCGACTGCAGTGTACTGTACTGCAGCTATATCTGCCCGACTGCAGTGTACTGCAGCTATATCTGCCCGACTGTGTGTGGTGTTTTGTGGCTACTACAGTTGCAATCCCCTGGTCCTCTGGTCCACTGACTCAAGGAGAAGGAGAAGCAATGGACGCCATCAATCAATCAATCAATCAATCAATCAATCAATCAATCAATCAATCAATCAATCAATCAATCAATCAATCAATCATTTTTCAGCATGACAATAAACAGGACACTGATATTTCACAGAGCATGGCACATAGATATGCACACTAGAACCCCAGGCGTTGTTGCTTTGATAGATACCATAGATATTGCCACCGGTAATGGGCATATCAGCAATTGATGGCAGCAATACCCCGACTGAAAATGGTGGTGATCTCATTTGAGGCATTTGGAGTCAATAAGGTATCTAGTATTCATATCTAATGCACCGCTCATCAGAAACACCCCATTTCTGGAACTTCCGCTCAGTTGACTTTAGGGGTGCATTCCATATTCAAACTCCTGTCCTAGACTTGTGCTTGAGGCCTCACACCTCGTTGATGTCTGTCATCACGAGGCCACAAGCACAAGGAAGGATGGGAGTTCAGATAATGGACTGTACCCATGGGTGTGTATGAGTGTCCACAGGAAACAGCCATTGTGTTCTGTCCGATTGAGATAAGGAGGTGAAACAGAGGGCTACTCATGTTATGTCCAGGTGAATTATTTCTGTTTGGACGACATGTCGCTAGGACTAAGAATATCAAACAAAAACAAGAAATAATCACGTCATACAAAACCACTGTACAGAACTGTCTGTGTTTGTGTGTTTGAAAGGACTCAGAGCCAACGGTCAGCAGCAGACATCAACCCCCTCTCAAACTGTGGTCCGGGGCCCACTAGTGCTCCGCGACAGAGCTCTGGTTGTAGCTCCCTCCGCTGATAGATGGTCTAGTCGGCTCAAAAACTGGTGTCAAAGCGGTATTTATTAAAATCAAACCGAAGTAAACATATCCACATAAACCTTACACATACATAAACTTAGTAGGAGTACATTAACAAAAGTAAAAGTCCATCTTTAAATGCATAAAATGTCCATGAATAAATCAGATGAAGTCCATTTCTGTGATTCAAATAATGATATGACTCAAAATAAACAAACGGATGGGTGAGTTAGACAGGGTCATCTACACTGGTCTTCTACAAGCGGATTTCTACTTTTCCAAGACAAGCTAGCAGTAGGCTATATTTGTAACATTATTAAACAAAGCTGAAGTCTCATTTTCACCACAGTAAGACAGGTTTGTAAATGTTGATAAAAAGTAGGGCTAAGTTAGGGTGACCAGATTTGGGTTCAGGAAAAGGAGGACACTTTTTTTGTTTGGGGGGGGGTCATCAGTGTATCTGTGTATGTAGAGTACAGGCATGAAAGTATGAGGCGAGGGGGGGGGGGGGGGGGTCATCGGTGTATGTCATCGGTCATCAGTGTCATCGGTGTATCTGTGTGTCTACAGGTATGAAAGTATATATGGGTATGAGGTATGATAGTAGGCCTGTATCAACGCATCCAAAATGGCCATTTGTTTAAAAGCCACTAGAACTTTTTGGCATGCACATTCATTTGTCTACTATAAATGACAATTAAAATGTCTTCAGTTAGGCCTATAGGCCTATCACATAATTTGTGTGATCATATGATGCAGTGTGCCTTTGTTACAATCCTAGATAATAGGCCTAACAATATTGGAGTAGCTTAACAGCATAACAATGCAGCTCAATTTCATAGACTCACCATCATGTAGGCCCATCTCAGCCATTCCCCACAAAGACGAACAGCTGATGAACATTAGGCTACATAACAGTATAAACTAAATAAAAAAAACACAACATTTGTGGTTTTCAACTGAATAGATAATGTAGGCCTAGTGCTATTAGGCTACACTTTAGGCTTATAGCCTCTGTTTATAAGACACCTCACAATTTACCCCTCCACTGTCATCCATTAGGCCTACTTAGCTAACTGCAAAGGCAATAGACAGAAGAAGAAGCTGATGAAGAAGAAGCTTAATTTCTTAACTCAGGAATGAGTCCTCTACCTCCGAGAAATTGCTTTTGCAAATAACTTGGAAATGTCAGATCATGAAAGAATTTTTAGGCTAAGTCTTATGACAAGGTGTAACAACACTTGTACCTCCCTAAATGATGGATTTGGTGGTGTTACTAGGCTTAGGCCTACTCCTTTGTTAGGTTACTTTCATACCTGGCTTCACACGCAGGATTTTTGTTTCAACTCCACCGCCAACGTGCATTTGCGTTTCTATCAGCATTGCCGTCCGTAGAACCGGCGGACAGATGCGCTTTCGCTTGTAAACATGAGGTGCACTTGCTTGTCCCCTACTTCTTTCGGACACACGGTGCGAAGTGGCTGGATTTGATGAGAAGGGCGTGACTCATTTGCGAGAGAGAAACCTGGAGTGGAGTCAAATGGAACGCAGTGAAAATTACAGCGTAGATGAATTAGGTCTATATTTCAGGCAGTCCAACAAGATCCCGGACATTTCTGAAATTCCCCCCGGACATTTTTTTAGGTCTGAAAAGTAGGCCATGTCCGGGAAAAAGAGGACGTCTGGTCACCCTAGCCTACACCGTTTGGTTATTAATTTTGTTGACTTATGGTTGTGCTTTGAAGTAGCCTAGGTTTGGCTTATTTGCTGCATGCTGGGTTTATTGCACAATGTAGACAGACTTTTTGTAAGCTATATGTAAGAGGTGGGACTGTCACTGTTAAAACAAGATTGTCCCTTGATGGCTTCTATAGCCAGTGATGTCATCAAATTCAGCTTGAGGGCCGCCAAGGGGAAAATTCTTCCCACTCCGCCCCTGGTGTGGCATAAGACCAAAGTGATTTATGGAGGGGGTTTCAGACAGTGACACGGTTAACACAGATTTCGTGGACACACACAAAATGGCAAATTTCAATTTCATTTCAATTTCAATGGAAAGGACAGTGGTCTTTCTGACAGTGAATCAACAAACAAAACAAGTTTCTTTACATGCTAATATGAAGACTGAATCTGACATTTGGAAAACAGGACGGCATGAAAACGCCCAAAATCAGTATTAAATATTCATTCTTGCTGAGGGAAATAATGCTATGTCTACACTTTCTGTATTATATGAAAGATAAATGTGTGCTAATGTCCAAAACAACATTGGATTAATTCATCATTGAGTTAATAATTAGTGGAATTGGCAAATAAAATCCATGGACTTAAAAGCGCAGTCGAATCGTAGAATCACTCCAAAGGTGGTTCTACAAATTATTAAAGGGGTAATCCGGTGTGAAATGGTTATGTAGTGTTAACTAGTGATGCTGAGCGATAACTTTTGCCACATACCTCACCCTCATAGGTCCCCTGCAATCCGAAGTCAAGCGCTAGTTAGCCAATGCTAACATAGGGCTTTTGCTGTGGTCCATCCGGGCATCGAATTAGCCATCTTTATAAACCTGTACTTTCCACCCATTTGCGGGCCTCAAAATTACTTAAATGTTCATCCCATAGAGTCGCGGGGTTGTTGACATGTAAATCCAGGCACAGAGAAGTTTGATAGTGCACCAGAAACAACACCATTCTTACAGGGTGTCGCAAACGCTGACATCCAAGTGCAGCGAGGCGTGTCTTCATAAAGCCACTTCGATGACGTCATTACGGGGCATATATTGAATTTTTGTAAAACTCACTTGTTTACCACCACACATGCTTGACAAATTTGTTTATCTTGGTTTCAGGAGAGATGAACATGAAGGATATGGATCACTGGATCCATGTTGTGTGTTCTAAAGAGACCAAGATAAAAAAAATGTAGATGCTGCCAACAAGTGAGTTTTACAAAAAAAAGATGGCAAAATACAGATTTTGTGTCTCATTTTGTGAGAAGGTGTTGATTTTAAAGATGTGACACATAAACACTTGGCACAGAGAGACTTTTGAACACACACACACACACACACACACACACACACACACACACACACACACACACACACACACACACACACACACACACACACACACACACACACACACACACACACACACTTCGGAATCGCGAAGTAAAAACTGACTATTCTTCAAATCCGCATCGTCATCACTGCCAAAATGTACCGCAACTGAAACAGAAACGCATTAAAACAGTAGGCAGTAATTTACTTTGGTTGCATCTGATGTAATATTTCACTAAGGCATTACCATGATTCTATCCATCTGATTCTATGCATTGTGAGTTTCTTGTAGTTAAAGCATGGGACGGCGTCATCAAAGGAAGACAATAGAACAGTGATCTCATTTGTGCATTTTCTAATTGAAGATCCCAACAATACAGTCAATAAAAAAAGTTACAGGAACCCAAAACATTCAAATGTAAAGTCCAATTTACTTTTTTAAGTCACTGAAATCCATAACGTTGCGGTTCAGGGTCAATCTTTCGAGGGCATCTCAGTCTCTCATTAATTCTGCAGCGAATTTTGGACCACTGCTCCACAGACAGGTCAGGAAACTGCTGAGCAGTCAGGTGATGGACATTTTTTCTCAAGTTCTCCGGCAATGTTGCTTTGCCGTTGGATCCACTCCAATTCACAGTCTTCCCCCAGCGCTGATACTGCTCAAACAGCATCAAAGGAGCCATGACAATGTTTGTGGCATAAATGTCTGGTCGGTGCTGTCCTCGCTGGTAGCTGTCTGTATACATGGCATCCAATCGCTCAACAGATGTAACCGAGTGGACATTAGATGTTTAATTAAGATAGCCTAATTAATTACCAAGAGCACGACTACGCCACTTACGGGGGGATAGACCGCAGGAATTAACCGTTTCTAGATGTACCAATACAATTAAGGCAACACAGGTAAGTTGTACGTAAGCTAGAGACAAGGATCCCAATAATAACACACTTTAAAATTATTTTTACAAGACTGGGTTACGAAGGGGAAGAATAAAAGCATGTGCAAAATGGCAATACAATAAACATTCAAGCTCACTCATGTGCACACACAGATTTTAACTCAGGCCGCGGAAATAGAGCAAACAATGGATAATAATAATAATAATAATAATAATAATAATAATAATAATAATAATAATAAAAATAGAAATAATAATACATTTTATATAGGTCTAGCGCCTTTTATATAGGCGGGGGGGGGGGGGTGAAGGGGCAGGGGAAGGGACAGTGAAGTTAAAGTCCATATGCCTCTGTGAATAGATGGGATTTAAGGTGCTTCTTGAACGTAGCCAGTGTGGGGGCCTGGCATATGTTGGGAGGTAGACTGTTCCAGAGCGTGGGGGCAGCAACACAGAAGGCTCTGTCACCAACAGTATAAAGTCTGGCTCGGGGGATGATGAGATTGTCCATCTCAGAAGACCTTAGTGACCAGGGGGTCGTTTCTCGACAGTGCCTTTGCTAACGACTTTAGCCATTTTGTTCGTTCTTAAGACCAACGTTGTAACCAAGGTCTTGAGTTGGTCTTAAGTTGTTCTTAAGTTGTTCTTAAGTTGTTCTTAAGTTGGTCTTGCGTCTAAAGACCAACTGAAGACCAACTTAAGATCAACTTAAGACCAACTCAAGAGCAACTTACGACCAACTCAAGACCGACTTAAGACGGTTAGCAAAGACAAGAATCGAGAAACGGACCCCTGGACTGGGAGTGGGGTTGGAGGAGTTCAGAGAGGTACTGAGGAGCAAGAGAGTGAAGTGATTTGTATCAGTGATGCGCGGGTCGACGAAAAAACAAGATGCAACCGACCGTTTTTTCCCTAGTCCGCCCGCCAGTGGTGGTTCTAGCTTTTTTTAGGAACAGGGGCCACCATGGGGCCAAATGTAACCTTCAGGGGCCAACAGGGTCACCACCATCTGATATCCAGTGATGACGCGGCTTAGATAAACATCAATTGGCGACAAGGCAATACACATTATCCAGCAAGTGGCAAGAAAACATCATAGTCTTAATGAATTAAATTACCCATCATAGCCTCATTGTTAATAGGCTACCAGCCTTGCAGATTTTGTTGAGTGTATTGCATACTCTAATACATCATACCTACATGTTGCTCATTTTTCAAACATACTTTTCTACAGTATGCTGACAGTAAAGACCATCGACTTCTACGCTACTATCCAAATACACAAATGAATAATTCAGTAGGCCTATTCCTTTTCAAACTTAAATAAAACATTATGAATCAGTATCATTTACAATACTTATTATTCGATTGATACTTTTATTCGATCTATGTGCATGAATGACACATCAAACATAATCAACAACATATAAGATAGGAGCAGATAGCAGTGTTATTGTGGATGACACAGGACTAAGTAGTTTGATCATAAAATGCTTTGAAAGGCATGGGCTGGAGTATCATAACAACCTAGTCGGTCATGGCTATGGCAGAAATGCTGTTATGACTGGAAAGCACTCCTGCGTTTGCACACAAATTCAGGATGTGGCAAAATGTGCATATTATGTACATTGTAAGGCTCACCGCTTATATCTTGTGATTGTGAATAGTGTAAAATCACTGACTAAGGCAGGTTGTTTTTTAACTCTTGCATAAGTTGTACAATTTCTTGTCAGGATCTTACGTGCATACAGAATGGCAGGATGCTCTGGACGTCAAAATGTCTGCGGAGAAGCAAATAGAAGAAATAAGTGAACATATGAAACATTATGCAAAGAAAACTTTTTTTTACTTTGTCCATAGAATGGTGATGTGCAACATAAACTATTCCCAACACTGTGCGCTGCCATGGCTGTGATGACATCACGATAGTCAATGGAGCGAAGTCGGTTTGCTTCGCTTTTGCCCCAGTTCGCGACTTGAACATTCCACTTCAACAGGCGCTCCAATGCATTTCAGCAAGTAGGAGGTCAGAAACATCCCATCTCCCAACCCTGGGGAATGCACCATCAGTCCACACACACACACACACACACACACACACACACACACACACACACACACACACACACACACACACACACACACACACACACACACACACACACACACACAGTCTGTCCACAGTGTCACATGTGCCTTAGCTGAGTGGCACATAGAAGCCAAGACAAAAGTGTCCAGAAGTGTCGGAAGTCTCTCTGCCCAGTACAATGTCCATAGTATTCCCTGGAAAAAGATATGGGGTAGCACAAGTCGCCCGATGTGTCACTACACACACACACACACACACACACACACACACACACACACACACACACACACACACACACACACACACACACACACACACACACACACACACACACACACACACACACACACACACACACACCCCCTATTTGTTTATGCAGTCCAGTCACCTATGACGATCTCTTTCTGTGTGTCCTTCTGTGCAATGTTGAATAGCTGGATGGCCCTGGATACTAACCCCAACTCCGATGAAGTTGGGACGTTTGGTAAACAGTGAATAAAATCAAAATGCTATCATTTTCAAAACACTCAATCTATTCATTAGATGGAGAATAGTGAAAAGACAACATATTAAGTGTTAAAACCGAGAAAAAATATTGTTTTGGGGGACATATGTACTCATTTCTAATGTGAGAAATCCAACACGTCTCAAAAGAGTTGGGACGGGGACAATAAATGGCAGCAAATGTCGAGGAAGACTAAAAACAAAACAAAAGACAACACTTAACAGTTAAATACATTAACCGATGAGATGATTTTATATAAAAAACAGTGTTAATTCCTATCTTGGACATGATTTCACCATCTTAAATGGTGGGTGTATTCCTTGTCATGTTTTGCAATGTTTTCCTTTCTGTAGTGCTTACAGTGTGACAGGTCTTGACCAAAAACCCACCATTTTATCACATGCTGGTCCTTATGATGGAGCCAAACTGTTAAAACATAGTAGAGAATGCAATTTGACCTTACTATGTGGCAGTAATCGAAGATCTCCCTTCAAAATATAATGCATGAGTGGCTTTTCATGCTGTTTAAAACCCATTTATACCATTCAGCACTGTATTTAACTCTACAGATGAGTGAGAACATCTTAACCAATGCACTACTGCATCCGCATGCCATCATGGAGGCTGACTTTTGAAGCTAGCACTAACACAAGTTGGATGGTCCATTTTCACTGTAGCACAGGATGTGCAATGCTCTATTATTGTCAAAAAGAATGGACTTCTACAACTTCTGCTGACTTCTGTAAGCAAAGGACAGTTTCCCATGTCTTCTGGGTCTATTTCAAGTGAGCTCAGGTGCTTAGGAGAATGTTAAACCCCTGTGTCATTTTCATGCATTAAGCATTCTACCATAGAAGACTCGATTGACAAATAAGATGAAAGTGAGGTACTGTCTCGTCTTCCTACCAGGACTTCACGTCACAGCTTACATTTCTACCATAGAAGACTCAATAGACAAAAATGAAATGAAATGTATTTATTGATACACAGGGAGGTAACATTTCTCTTTGGCGCAGGTCCCCGACCTGCAGAGTATAATTTGTAAAACGGGGGGCTCATATCCTGCCGATGATGAGGCAGGGGCGAAGCCTACCCCCATTACAGGACAGGGACCAACTGGTGACGATGGCTCATAGGGATAAGGCTGAAGGAGGCTGAAGCGGACCAGGGAAACAGGACATCGGGAGATGTAGGTTGAAAGAGATGGGATCCAAGGAGACGAAGGTTGCAGGAGATGCGGTCCGGGGAGACTGGGTTGAAGGAGACGGGGTCCAAGGAGATGGAGGTTGAAGGAGATGGGGTCCGAGGAGACAGAGGTTGAAGGAGACTGGGTCCAGGAAATGGAGGTTGAAGGGGATGGAGGTGGGGCGTCGGCGTCTGCTTACGCTGAGTAGCAAAGAGCGGAAACAGACAAAACTTTTAAAACCAAGGAGTAGACATTCTATTGGCTGAAAGCTGAGGATAAGCGAGTGACGTGGCGGGATTCCCCAACCGGGAGCTATGATTGAATAATTAAGGGCAGTGATGAGTGTGAGTTACTGTCTCGTCTTCCTAGCAGAACTTAACGCCACAGGCATACATTTCTTAATATGGTCAATTTTCAATAGCTCTAGCACTCCAGGAATTAGAGTGAGACTACAGCCAATATATATTTCATGATGTCATGAACCTATACAATGATTTTATTAACAAAAATATGTCTTATATACACTCAATCGTGGTAAATCAAAGGGAATTCAAAAATGTATGTAATAACTATGGTAATTATTCCCTTTGCATCTTTAATTCTGAGTGACTCAGCCTCTCTGTGATGATCTTATACCTGGACACCTATATTGTCCGTCAGTACAATTCATTTTGAAATGTTCTTCTTTGTTGTTTTATCTTATTTGGATGTTTACTAAATTTCACTGATCCCCGTCCCAACTCTTTTGAGACGTGTTGGATTTATCAAATTAGAAATGAGTACATATGTCCCCCAAAACAATATTTTTTCTCGGTTTTAACACTTAATATGTTGTCTTTTCACTATTCTCCATCTAATGAATAGATTGAATGTTTTGAAAATGATAGCATTTTGATTTTATTCACTGTTTACCAAACGTCCCAACTTCATCGGAGTTGGGGTTTGTACAAAGGACTTCTGTAGCCTGTCTGTCTCGCAGGAGATGGCGCGCAGTCTGTAGCTGAACAGGAGACTGGGTAGAGTGGGTGCTTGTAGTTGTCCAAAATAGAGCACTCCACAGCACACAAGTGCACACTGCACACAACGAAACTGCATTTATGCCTCAAGGGGGCAGCCCTTAATGGCACCCCATGGGGAGCAGTGCGGTGGGACGGTACCATGTTCAGGGTATCTCTGTCATGGAGGAGGATGGGGGAGAGCACTGGTTAATTACTCCCCCCAGCAACCTGGCGGGTCGGGAGTCGAACCAGCAACCTTTGGGCTACAAGTCTGACGACCTAACTGCTTACCCAGCTGCCTGGTCAAGTTAATTGAGAAGCGAAACTATGTGCAGGGCCAGGCACTATGGGCAGTCTAAGGGCCAATCCCATTTGTATTTTTCTACCCCTACCCCTACCTCTACCCCTTACCCCTCCAAACGGAGTCTGCCTGTCCGAACCCCTCCTTTTTTAGGGCTACAAAGCCCTCCCCCTTACCCCACCCCTCTGCCTTAACGACTATTGGGATACCACTACCCCTACACAAAATGGAAGGGAGGGGTAAGGGGTAGGGCCAAGGGGTGAATTGAGATTGGGCCCAAGTCGAGGTAGAAATGTGTTTGGTGAAAATGTCAATGGAGACACGAGTGATCTTTGTGTTTTGAAGATGGAACTGAACAATGTCACCATCTGGTGGCAGGAAGCAGAAACAGGGGGGGGGGGGATGTGGTGGATTCTGGAACAGATTTATTGATGCCATTTTCATGTTGATTACTCCAAATTTCACATCTCGAGTCAGACGACGCTTAAGCTTACCATTATTGTCATTGAAATCTTGCTTATAGGCTATATTGTGGTTTTGAATTTGAATTTAAATGATAACAAAAAATATTTTAAATATTAAGTTTATTAAATCATTATTTAAATAATGAACATTTAAATCTTTAGCCTATTGCAAGTTGTGTGAACAAAAAGCTCAGCTGCAATTCAAAGTGCACAACCTAGGCTACAGATTTAAATTAACTTGGGATACTTAGGCAACTGTTTTTTCTCCATTTATTTAGGGTATTTTACAGCGCAGAAAGCCAACAGAATTGTCAGGAAAAATATCAGATGATGCCTTCGTTTGGACTACACAATGGGCACTTGGCTTTTATAGATATGTGGGTGGCTCTTAAAAGAGCCTTTGGGTTTTGTTGGGAAAGTCGATATTTAACCTCCGAAACCGTACAGAGTACGGCCCTGGTGTTTCAGCGCATAGACGACGTCCATGGCTGTGACGGTCTTTCTCTTGGCATGCTCGGTGTAGGTAACGGCATCACGGATCACGTTCTCAAGGAACACCTTCAGCACACCACGGGTCTCCTCGTAGATGAGGCCAGAGATACGCTTCACACCACCACGGCGAGCCAGGCGCCTGATTGCAGGCTTGGTGATACCCTGGATGTTATCGAAGGACTTTGCGATGACGCTTTGCGCCACCTTTTCCAAGACCTTTTCCTCCTTTTCCGCGTCCGCTCATGTTAGCTCTCTGTAATCACAATGACGAGTAACCACTGTTAATGAGCCCCGCGTATTTTTACCAGACATGAGGACCTGCTTGAAACCCGGCTTGCTGAGGCCAAGCGCCCCTCCCTTTGTGAGTTCGAAACAGTTATGGCGGGAGCATATGGTGCATTCCCCAGAGGTCGGACCTTGCCAATAGGCAATAATGGTGCATTCCCCAGAGGTAGGAGCTTCCTAGTAGGCAACCAGAAGGCAGCTATCTCCCACTTGAAAGCGTTCCAACCAGCAAGCTAGCCCACAAACATGGAGGGACAAAAATACATATCCACTTCTCAAAGATGTCAGCAATGTAACATGTAAAATGAGCTGTAGGGCCTAAATAACACCATGCGTTTTTATTCATTTCATCTTTGAAAGAGGCAATTGCAATAACTACACCTTAGAAAGGTTCATGGGTGCAACTGTTACCCTGTCCAAATGAACTCTATTTGTGCATAGAATGGTGATTGCTGAGTAATGTGCAACATAAACGATTCACAACACTGTGCGCTGCCTTTGCTGTGATGGCATCACGATTGTCAATGGGACGAAGTCGGGTTGCTTCGCTTTTGCCCCAGCTCGACTTGAACATTCCGCTTCAACAGGCGTTCCAATGCATTTCAGCAAGTAAAAGATCAGAACCTTTAAACTCTAGAGACCAGTCGCATTTTACACATTATACATAGGCCTACCGTTAGGCTACATTATTAGCACACTTAGACTACTAGGCTACTAGACAACTACTACGCCTAGGCTAATAATGCTTCTTGGAATAATTGGATTACTCATTAGAATAATAACAAAAATAGGCTATAGTTGCAAACCCTATGCACACATTATATTGACAAGACATCCTGTCGAGATGAGCTACCAAGGCCTGCTCAAATAATCTAACTGCATTTCATCTGAAAATGCTGTTTAAAAGCTACAGAATATTGCACTTTTGCTATTTGCACTTCTGATTACATCCTGGAATATGTTGGGTTTTGTACCAAGTACAACATAAAGTGTTGGACACAAGCATGATGTCTGTGTCATGGCATGACCGTGTCATAACAGTGTCATAACAGTATAAGGTGACATTACTTGGGCCGTCTTTATTATGACAATTTGACATTACTCAAAGTGACATTACCTGAAAACGTGCTTAGGTGGTTGACAAATAATGGTGAAACGCTCTCGTAAAAACATTTTGCACAAAATGTTTGAAATTATAATATTCAAAGGTTGACATTTTTTGTTCTTTTCCAATGTGTCTTCCTGACCATTGAGGGAAAAAAAGTCCTGCAGTGTGGCATCACATTGAAGTAAAGACATAATTAATCTATAACATTGATTTCAACAGCATATCTCATATGTAGAAGTTCAAGAATACCTACCTTTAATAAAATATTAAAGTCTTAAGTCTTTAAGAGCATACACATTTCTTAATTGTGCTACCTTACCTCAACTAACAGAGTATGTTTTTGCACATTATAGGCCTACCCCAACTCACAGAATATGTTTTTTTTGCACATTTGCCTATTCATTTTTTTCTGTAGTCTCTATTTTCCCCCTCCCTGACTATTACCTGTATAAGATGTGTCTTGAAATGTCCATGTGGGCATGTATGTGTATTTATGTGAGCTACTTGACACATGAATTTCCCCCCAGGGATCAATAAAGTTACTCTACTCTCTCATTCACATAGAAATGTGTTTTTCAGGGGCATTCAGCCAAACCACATGACATGGTGAGGCACAGCTTAAAAAAACAAAACAAAAAACGGACGGACCGATTATTCACTTTGACTTTTGGTTATAGGCTTATATGATTAGACTCCAGAAAGTGCAATGTGACATCTGAATTCAACGTTGCAACAATTGACCCTGTACAGTTCCACTCTATCCTGATATATGGGTGTTGCATGGGCTAATTTGAAGCCCCATAGAGATAAGGTAGAACCCCTTCTTTTCTTTTTAAATATGTGGTATGGATGCTCAGTATACTAATGTTAAAATGCAGCTATTAATTTGGTAAAGGGTTCCGAGTTGAATATTAAAGGCAGCTGTAAATATTTCAACTTCAGGCTTTGAAGGAGAAACAGGCCAATGGATATGACG
>NC_085857.1:410000-417500 GCF_034702125.1 Engraulis encrasicolus | reverse complement strand
TATTCAATATCAATTTACGAAGTCATTCACAGCCCCCCACCCCCTTCGCTGGGTGGGTCAGGTGCTGAAACCAAATCAATACCCAAACACACAGCGGAATATTGTGGGAAAGGGCACAGAAACGGTCTGCTACAAGAACTATGAAACCTGTGGCGTTAACATAAACAAAATATCAAATGCAGATGTTTTGAAATGGCCGCCCAGTGACTTCGGGTAAAATATGTCAAGGTGAGCCGAACAGTGTGAACAGGAAGTGACATCAGCTGGAGTTACACTGTAGAGGAGTCATGAGACGCTTGAATACTTTACACTGTAGAGGAGTCATGAGACGCTTGATTTACACTGTAGAGGAGTCATGAGACGCTTGAATACTTTACACTGTAGAGGAGTCATGAGACGCTTGATTTACACTGTAGAGGAGTCATGAGACGCTTGAATACTTCAGCCCACTGCAAGCAATGCTAAATAAAAGGCAAGCAATTAACCCATTTAAGCCTAAGCCCTTTTTGGGAAAATGTACCCTCTCCCTATCAAAACCTAAATATCTCAGCCTCTGAAGCACATAGAATCTACAAGTAAATAAGTTGCATTTCAAAGCTAGAACTTTCCTTTTGCACTAGAATGTGTTCATTCAGCTCTAACATACCCACATTTTTAAGAAAACAGCTTAAATCTCAAGAACTTGAATGCAGCGTATATGTCGCTCCATGACACAGTGGGTTAATTCCTACTTTGCTGCCCAATGTGAGCATCTTACCTTTAAGATTTCAAAATGGTGGAGACACTGGTAGACATCTTACCTTTAAGATTTCAAAATGGTGGAGACACTGGTAGACATCTTACCTTTAAGATTTCAAAATGGTGGAGACACTGGTAGACATCTTACCTTTAAGATTTCAAAATGGTGGAGACACTGGTAGACATCTTACCTTTAAGATTTCAAAATGGTGGAGACACTGATAGACATCTTACCTTTAAGATTTCAAAGTGGTGGAGACACTGGTAGACGGGCGTCAGCAGCAGGCGAGGCAACACGTACTGCACGGCCTCCTTGAAGCCCTCGCAGATGGACTACAGGAGAGAGATACAGAGACAGGGGAGAGAGGAAGACACAGGAGAGAGATACAGAGACAGGGTGAGGATAAGGACTTGATGAAATAATAACTTATTAAGAGAACATACTGCACGGCCTCCTTGAAGCCCTCACAGATGGATTACAGGGGAGAGGAAGACACAGTGAGGTGGCAGGACTTGATGAAATAATAACTTATGGTAGGGAGAGAGGGAGAGAGAGAGAGAGAGAGAGAGAGAGAGAGAGAGAGAGAGAGAGAGCGAGAGAGAGAGAGAGAGAGAGAGAGAGAGAGAGAGAGAGAGAGAGAGAGAGATGTTCATGGTAGAGAGGGGGGGGGTGTTCAGTTCATGAGAGAGGGGGGGGGGGGGGGGGGGGGGGTGGGGGGGGTGGGGGGGGTCAGTTGATGCTTACCTGAAGGTAGAAGGCGGCTCCGGGTTTGGACAGCTGACCCAGGAAGTGATCATGGAAGCCGCTACGCAGGATGTCCTGAGCAAACGACTCGTACGGGTCAAACGCCAGCTCCTGGAACACACAATAATAATAATAATAATAATAACAACAGACTCGTACGGGTCAAACGCCAGCTCCTGAAACACATGATAATAATAATAATACATAATAATAATAATAATAATAATAATAATAATAACAACAGACTCGTACGGGTCAAACGCCAGCTCCTGAAACACATGATAATAATAATAATATATATAAACTTTATTACAGGCTCAGGGCCCAATAGGCAGACACACAACATATACATAGAAATAAAATGTGCAGGAAAAAGAAGAAATAATAATAATAAAAAAAACAGCAATGATGCCAAAGCATATACAAACTATGTCATGACGGTCTTAAAAGGCAGCCATACCAATGTTTCCACATATATGATTGGTAACGGACAGAGCTATATCTGGCACTTGTGAGCATCATTATAATGCAGTTTTCAGACTTATCCAAACGGCACATGAACTTAAACATTAGGTTCCTCAGGAGAGCCTGTAAAGTACATAGTCCTGAGTCACAAAATAGTTTACTAGCACTGCAACTCCTGGGCTTTTTCAGCAATATCCTTAGGCAGTCATTATATGCTACTTGGAGTTTACGCATTGTCTCTTTTTTATAGTTGATCCATAATGGAGCTGCATATCTCATATGTGAGAATGCTGTTCATTGACTTCAGCTCAGCATTCAATACCATAATACCACAACAACTCATCAGAAAACTGGACAAACTAGGTTTCAGCACCTCCCTCTGCAACTGGCTGCTGGACTTCCTGATGCAGAGACCACAAGCAGTACGGGTAGGGAATAACACCTCAAGCACCCTGACCCTGAGCACGGGGGCTCCGCAAGGTTGTGTTCTCAGCCCCCTGCTGTTCACGCTGCTGACACATGACTGCACAACGACCCACAGCACTAACCATCTAGTGAAGTTTGCGGATGATACAACACTGGTGGGCCTCATCACTAAGGGCGATGAGACCCACTACAGAGAAGAAGTAGACCTGCTGGCCAGATGGTGCAAAGACAACAATGTCAACAAGACCAAGGAGATTGTTGTCAACTTTCAGAGGGTCCAAAAACAACTGCCACCACTGACCATCGACGGTGATGCTGTGGAGAGAGTGAGCAGCACCAAGTTCCTTGGAGTGCACATCAGCGACGACCTCTCTTGGACCACCAACACTACATCACTGGCGAAGAAGGCCCATCAGCGTCTCTACTTCTTGCGCAAACTAAAGAAGGCAAGTGCTACACCCTCCCTCATGACAACATTCTACAGAGGAACCATAGAGAGCGTCGTGTCCAGCTGCATCACAGTGTGGGGAGGAAGCTGCACGGAGAAAAACAGGAAGACACTCCAGCGTGTTGTGAACACAGCGAAGAAGATCATTGGAGTACCACTCCCCTCCCTGCAGGACATTTACACCGCACGCCTCACCCGAAAAGCACTGATGATCATCAAAGACACAAGCCACCCTGCACACAAACTGTTCAGCCTCCTGCCCTCTGGAAAGAGGTACAGGCGCCTCCGTTCCCGTACCACCAGGCTTACAAGCAGCACGATGCATCAAGCAATCAAGATACTGAACACTCAACCCACTCTCCCTTCACTGTCAGCCTCTAGCCAGCCAGGCCACTGACAACGCTCCCCCCCCTCATCCCCACCACCATATCTGCGACTGAACACTCCACCTGCACTACTACATCTGTGACTGAACTTTCAACCTGCACTAACTCAAAACATACACATGCACACACACACACACACACACACACACACACACACCTACACACACACACACACACACACACACACACACACACACACACACACACACACACACAAGCACACTGCACTTTCTGCACTAAACCCAAACATACACACACTGACACACAACTCATACTCACACACATACACACACACACACACACACACACACATACACAGGTACACACACACAGACGCACACCGCACTTTCTACCTGCACTAAACACACACACACACACACACACACACACACACACACACACACACACACACACACACACACACACACACACACACACACACACACACACACACACACACACACACACGCACACAAAACACATACAAACACACACACACACATACTGCTGCTGGTGTATTTAAATAAAAACCTTTTTTAATTATTTATTTCTTCAAATGCTACTATTACTATGTCAGAACGCTATAAAGGACTTTTAGGAAAAAGAACAACAAAATACCTCCTCTTAATGTATGTTCTCTACAAGTCTTCTGTTGTCCAGTCTTGCACTTTAAATGTCTGTATGAGCAATGTCTACGTCCATACTGTCTATGTCCATGTATGAGTACTGTCTATGTCTATACTGTCTATGTCCTTACCTAGATTAGTCTATGTCTGCATGGGAGAGCAAGAAACGCAATTTCAAATTCTTTGTATGACCAGTGCATGTAAAGAAATTGACAATAAACTTGACTTGACTTGACTTGACATACATAGGGCTACAGTAGGCACGAAACAAGCTTACTTTCACATCATCAGGACAGTAATGAAATTTTCTTACTAACATGTTAGGTTGTACATACAACATTCGTCTCTGCCTATACATGTCAGCATCATCCTCCAGCTTGTCAGTGATGATGTGCCCAAGATATTTTATACTGCTTGATACACATATTGGTTGCCCTGACAGGTAGAACATTGGAAAAGGCACTTTATGATCCTCCTTGGTTCTACATATCAACACAACACTCTTTTTTGCATTGTACTGCACATCAAACTCGACCCCATACTCAGAGCACACATTGAGTAGCTGCTGAAATCCAACAGTACTAGGGGACATGATAGCAAGATCGTCTGCATACATCAAATGGTTTAAAACATTGTTCCCTATCAGACATCCTGTCTTACATCTCCCCAGTTGTTTGGAGAGGTTGTCCATGTATAGGTTGAACAGTGCTGGGGATAGAAGCCCCCCTTGTCTTACACCATTGCCTACACTGAAAGGGGAAGACAGGCTGTTTCCCCATTTCACCTGCATGTGTTATAATAATAATAATAATAATAATAATAATAATACATAATAATAACAACAGACTCGTACGGGTCAAACGCCAGCTCCTGGAACACATCATAATAATAATAATAATAATAATAATAATAATAATAATAATTAAAGCCGCAAGCGGCCTTGGCGGGCCCTCGCACCTACGGCCAGGGGGGACGTTGCATGTCGCCCTGCCGTAATACCCCTACCATACCTGTGAAAAATGGATGAAGTGTAACAGTTTTCTGACATGTATGAGGAAGGTGAAGGTGTCATTGTGGTAACACTGGTCTTAGCATGAACATTGAGCATTAGCATGACTGGCAAGGCCTTATACCCGCCAAAGCAAAAATGGAGTCTGTACAACCTTCGGTTCATGAGATATTGAGGAAAAATGAATTGTTAATTAGCATTAGCAATTATCATTCAGTGTTGCTACTATGACCCCTCAATACAAAAATGGAGTCTCTATGACTTTTGGTTCACAAGATATTGAAGAAAAACAAATTAGCATTGTTAACATAAGCAAATTAGAATTAACATGACTGACATGTTGGTATGGCCTCCCCAAAACAAAAATGGAGTCTCTACGACATTTGGTTTAAGAGATATTGAAGGAAATTAAATTAGCATTACTAGCGTTAGCAATTTATCATTAGCATGAACTCCCCAAAACAAAAATGGAGTCTCTATGAGGTTCAGTTCATGAGATATTACAAATATTAAAGAATTAATTATTTTCCTGCAGTTCCTTTGCATACCACATGGTGGCGCTACACCAGATTGCTATTTCAGGCATATAAAGAAGTTAGTATTCATTGTATGAATAGACATGTGCGTTTACACCGTTTAAAAACACTGCAAACTGAAATGGGGGCCAACTTCCTGTTTTAAAGTAGGTCCCATTATCTCACTTCCTGTTGGGTGTGGCCATGGCATTGTGTGACATTTTTTTTTGTCTTAGTGAGATACACATCTAAAAAAAATTCCAAGTCCATAGCTTGTACTTTACGCCTCCCCCGACCCATAGGTCTATCCGCTAGGGGGCGCTACAGAGCCCCTGGGTTGAGTTAGGGGCGGGGCTTTGTTGGAGTTGTTCATGCCACCCTATTGAACAAGTGTGTCAAGTAAATTTCGAAGTAACACATGGCAACCTCCTCAAAAAGTGCCCAACAGTCATCAATGTTCATCAAGCCGCCATCTTGTTTTCTTACAACGTATCGAAAAATCGTTCGCAATTATTCATCTGCTATATCTTGAGATCATATACACCGAAAATTGGACATATTGGTTGCACGGTTTATGAGGAGTGTTTCAAATTCCATGGTGTGTCAAATTCCATCGTATGTGAAAAGTTCAACTTCAAGTCCAATTATCTCACTTCCTGTTGGGCGTGGCCATGGCATCGTAATTACCTTTTTGGTTCGTCTTAGTGAGATACACACCCC
This sequence comes from Engraulis encrasicolus, assembly GCF_034702125.1. Taxonomy (NCBI): domain Eukaryota; kingdom Metazoa; phylum Chordata; class Actinopteri; order Clupeiformes; family Engraulidae; genus Engraulis; species Engraulis encrasicolus. The sequence continues at coordinate 411,422 of NC_085857.1, read as the reverse complement.
CAAAAAATTTCGAGTCCGTAGCTCAAACTTTATGTTGGCCTCTGCCCCGCGCCCCGCACACGTTAGGGGGCGTGTCCTCGTCCCCTTGCTCCACCCGGACCGGAGCTTCCGGTTCTGAATATCAGTCACCATGTCCGATCAACCTGCAAAAGGCCGAGCCACCAAGTGCTTCCCACACCAAATGCACAGCCCAAACATGCATGAAAAAGAAAAATAATAATAATAATAATCCGAGCAAGAACAATAGGGCCTCGCGCCTTCGGTGCTCGGGCCCTAATAATAATAATAATAATAATAATAATAACAACAGACTTGTACAGGTCAAACGCCAGCTCATGGAACAAACCCCAGGAGACCAGTTACATGTCATGTCAAATGTTACAATCATTTCAAATAATAAACAAACACCTGTAAAAATAAAGTACTCATTCAAAACTGCCCATCACATAAATTAAAACTATATATTTTTTTTCTTATTTTCCCACCCCAGGCTTTTTCATAACTTCACTGATGTCAATGACTAACTATTAACAACTACGATGACTCAGAAGGAGGACTAACCCTTTGACAACAAAGTAAAAGAGTTTTGAGGTCGCACTACTGTACCTCAGCGAGGTCCTCGAAGCAGCTGTGTGTGTGTGTGTGTGTGTGTGTGTGTCTGTGTATGTGTGTGTGTATGTGTGTGTGTGTGTGTGTGTGTGTGTGTGTGTGTGTGTGTGTGTACTATGCCCATTACCTCCGCTAGGTCCTGAACTACTAGAGGGTGAGGGCTTCCCTCATCCGTCATCTCCTCCGTGTTATTATAATTATTATTATTATCATTATTATTATTATGATTATTATATGTAAGGGTTAACGTTCGGCGAGAAGGTCGCTACCGTGGAATAGCAGCACGACAGAGAGAATCTTTAGACCCCGACGCGGAGCGGAGGGGGTCTTGTTCTCTCTGAAGTGCTGCTATTCCACAAAGCGACCGACTCGCCGAAAGTTAACCCGCTTATTATATGGATATAATTAAATGATTCACACATGGCGGGGACATTTCTTTAGGCCTATTTAATGTTAAGTCTAGGGCTGGGCGGTTTTGGAAAAAAATTAGCATCACGGTTTTCTTGATGAAAATTGATATCACGGTTTTCTGCACGGTTTTTTTTATATGCGCCGATTTCCCCCCAAATCTTAATCTTTCTGGGGAAAATATCTCAAATTAAATGTTAAATCATGAATTTAAATTAATCTCTATTTATATTTTATCATTTTTTCATTTCGATAATATTTTCTATAATTTATAGTTTATATTTCCCTATCCAACAAAGTCTCAAATTAGAGAAAATGCAGCATTTCATAAAATAACCTAAAATCTTGACCAGGGTGCCATAGATTTTTCAAGGAAGAAGGGTTAAATGATTATAAGCAGCTGTT
>NC_085857.1:330000-407500 GCF_034702125.1 Engraulis encrasicolus | reverse complement strand
GGCAGAGGTCACCCTTTCCCAAAAAGGGCTTAGGACAAAATGATGTAACGTACGTGGTGAGAGAAGAGCGTGATGTTGGATGCGAAGGGTTTAACGCAGTGTTTCCCAACCAGGGGTACGTGTACCACCAGTGTACCACAGGGGTACGCGAGCACACACTAGGGGTACTTGGAAAAATGTAATAATAACAAATATATGTAATGTAGTTATATTGGGATAGAGGAACAGATATAGAGCAGGAGTGAGAAGGGTACTCATCATATGACAACATTGCTTAGGGGGTACCCAGGATAAAAAAGGTTGGGAAACACTGGTTTAACGTACGTGGTGACAGAGATGCTCCATGCTAGCAGTTAACATTGAGTCCTATGAGACCAGCTGGCGGCTAACTGGTCTCATAGGACTCAATGTTAACTGCTAGCTTGGAGGTAAAATTTGCACTGCCGTACTCAGAGAACGGTTGAAAGTACAGGAGAACGGTAAAACTCAATTATTTAACTCAAGGGGAGGTGTAATATGAACTGATTTCCAAAAATGGGACAGTATCACCAGAGAGAGTAGAGAGAGAGAGGTTCCATTGGCCCATTGTTTCCGGGTTCTATTATTGCAAGGGGGAGGGGGGGGAAATCCCCCTTTAGGCAGACCTAAGGACTGTTCTATTCAATGCTAGGAGCATTATGACACGCCCCTTTAGGCAGACCGGAACCTGGTCATGTTAGGTGCCCATAGCAACCTATTACATTGGCATATCTCTATATACTTTAATTATCTCTGGTATCACTGTAACGTACGTGATGGGAGAAGAGCATGGCGTTGGAGGCGAAGGGTTCTCGGAACACCTTGATGATGAGGTTGAGGTCGCGCAGGTACTGACGAACTTCCGCCATGAAGGCCTTGACCAGGTCGTAATACGTCTGCTCCTCGCTCGACGACGGCTCGTCATCCATGAGCGGAAACGCACTGATGTCCTCCTCATCCTGGTGGAACATGTCCATCAGAACCTGCGGAGGGAACGAGACTCTAATCACAAACCTGGCAACACAGAACTCATATCCATCAGAACCTGCGGAGGGAACGAGACACACCTCAATAAACTCACACATCACTACCTGACAACACACACATCACACATCACGACCTGACAACACACACATCACACATCACTACCTGGCAACACACACCTCAATACACTGATATTAGCGGTTGACTTGCAAGACAATAGACAAAGATGCCGCCTTGTGGACACAGGAGGGAATGACAATGTAGAGAATGCGTTTGAAATGGACACACAGACTGACGGACCGACCCACGGACGGACATACCCTCTTATGGAGATGCTAGGACACATCTAAAAAGACATCTGAATGGATGGTCAGGTTTTTATGGGGAAAAGAGGAGACACTATTCCTTGTCTGCACACATGGCTACTGTGATGTCACATGGCTACTGTGATGTCATAGTGATGTCCTGTCTACTGTGATGTCAGTGATGTCATTACCTTGTCTGCACACATGGCTACTGTGATGTCGTGACCTGTTACCTTGTCTGTGATGTCATAATCACTTGATCACATGGCTACTGTGATGTCATAGTGATGTCATGGCTACTGTGATGTCATAGTGATGTCAAAATCACTTTGTCTGCACACATGGCTAATGTGATATCGTGGCTACTATGATGTCATAGTGATGTCATAGTTACCTTGTCTGCACACATGACTACTGTGATGTCATGTCTACTGTGATGTCATGTCTACTGTGATGTCATAATCACCTTGTCTGCACACATGGCTACTGTGATGTCACATGGCTACTGTGATGTCAAATGGCTACTGTGATGTCATAGTGATGTCATAATCACCTTGTCTGCACACATGGCTACGGTGATGTCACATGGCTACTGTGATGTCATAGTGATGTCATAATCACCTTGTCTGCACACATGGCTACGGTGATGTCCTGTTGTGAGATCTCGTAGTGGCGGATGTTCCGCACGTAGTTCCCGGCAAGCTTGAGGATGTCAGCTGAGATGTACTCCAGCACGGCAACGATGTAGACCGAGACCTGGTGGTCAATCTTATAGCCAAGAACCTCCTGCGGAAACACGCCAAGGCAGCAGAAAGAAACATCTTTATTTTTATTATTATTATTACACAGCTCACTCACATGGCTACTGTGATGTCATGGCTACTGTGATGTCATAGTGATGTCATTACCTTGTCTGCACACATGGCTACTGTGATGTCCTGTTGTGAGATCTCATAATAAATACTATTATTATAATTATTATACACAGCTCACTCCCTGATGGTAGACATGTAAGATATACAGGTTATTTCCACTTTAAAGGGACACTGTGTGAGATTTTTAGTTGTTTATTTCCAGAATTCATGCTGCCCACTCACTAATGTTACCATTTCCTGCACAGTGTCCCTTTAACACTTTAAGTGGAAGAACACTGAACAGAACTGGAGCAGGGATGTCTAACTCAGACCTGGGGGCCACATCTGGCCCACTGGGTCATTTTATTTGGCTCACGAGATCCTTTCAGATCCTTCAAGTCATATGATTGGACAAAGTCACCCTCATATACAACAGAATATGCACACAAACATTTCAACTACTGTACCATGATGGAAAGGAGTGCTTGTGAAATTTGCCTTTGTTTCATTTAGTAAATTTTGAGTTCGGCCCGTGACTTTGTCCCAAATCTAAAAAAAAATAAGCTGTACCTTGAGTAAGGGGTGTATTACCTTGAGTAAAGGATGTATTTTGTATTTTGCTGTACCTTGAGTAAGGGATGTATTTTCTCCACCGGCAGTGCAAGCGGGTTCCTCCTCTTCCTCTTCTCTATGGCGGCCTCCGCATCGTTGATGGCCCACTTGTCTATCGGGTGCGGAAAACTCTTCTGCACGCGCTCCTAAAAGGAAAACATATGGGGAACAGAAAAGAAGAAGGGTCTTCACAGTGCAAACACTTGCAATAAAACACTTACCCTTTAAAATGTGGTTGTGCAGTTTCAGATTTAATAAGAATTTTCATCACTTTCTCGGTGCGGGGCTGGGCCTGACAGAGCATGCTCAGTAGGATAATAATAATAGTAATATACTATATAATATGTCCTGATACTCACGGCGACGTCTTGTACGGTGCGGGGCTGGGCCTGACAGAGCATGCTCAGTAGCAGCAAGATCAGCTCCTCGATGTACTGTAGAGCCTCCTCCTGCGACGACAGCTTGGGGTGCACCTGGCTCAACACCTGGCAACCAGAGAGAGAGAGAGAGACACAACATATCAGCTTGGGGTGCACCTGGCTCAACACCTGGCAACACACATATATATATCAGCTTGGGGTGCACCTGGCTCAACACCTGGCAACCACACACACATCAGCTTGGGGTGCACCTGGCTCAACACCTGGCAACATACACAACACATCAGCTTGGGGTGCACCTGGCTCAACACCTGGCAACCGCGCGCACACACACACACACACACATCAGCTTGGGGTGCACCTGGCTCAACACCTGGCAACCGCGCGCACACACACACACACACACACACATCAGCTTGGGGTGCACCTGGCTCAACACCTGGCAACCACACACACATCAGCTTAGGGTGCACCTGGCTCAACACCTGGCAACATACACAACACATCAGCTTGGGGTGCACCTGGCTCAACACCTGGCAACCAGAGAGAGACTTTATTAATCAGCACCTGGCAACCACAACCAGAGAGAGAGACTTTATTAATCAGCACCTGGCTCAACACCTGGCAACCAGAGAGATGGGCTTTATTAATCAGCACCTGGCAACCACACACACACATCAGCTTGGGGTGCACCTGGCTCAACACCTGGCAACCGCAACCACACACACACACACACACACACACACACACACACACACATCAGCTTGGGGTGCACCTGGCTCAACACCTGGCAACCGCACACACACACACACACACACACACACACACACACACACACACACACACACACACACACACACACACACACACACACACACACACACACACACACACAGAGAGAAACACATACTCTCTTAAATGAATAAAGAACCAAACACCCCATTTTCAGGTGTTGTTTATGACCTTACAGGCTATGTTTAGACAAGAAACCGACCATTTTAAATAGCGATCTTAAATAGCGATGACATCACTGCGCTCTTATGACATCACTGCGGCGCTCTTATGACGTCACTGTGCTCTTATGATGTCACTGCGCTCTTATGACGTCACTGCGGCGCTCTTATGACGTCAGTGAGCACTCTTCTCTCCATCATCTCTGCTCCAAACTAGGCCCAGCTTTAACAATATCAGGCCCTCAATTAAAACCTAACAAAGATTTTCTTAATTAGAGAAAGATACTTTGAACTCCGCCCACCCTAAGGGGGATGTTGTCCCCTCCTTCCTCTTCTGTTTTTGTGGTGTTTGGTGGTGGCTTGTGCAAGCTGTGCGCTACTGCCATCTACAGCGCCAAGGGGGGACTCCATTTATTCTACAACCTCAGGTCTTCAAAGGTCTGCTGACCAATAGTCTCCTAAAGAGGCGTTCACTTGACATCACATGGATCCAGGAAATGCACAGGCTTGAAGCATCTTTCTCTAATGCAGTGGTTCTCAAACTTTTTCCATCATTCCCCCCTTCAGAGGGTCTGAATGCTTCCGAGCCCCCCCAAGCAACAGCAGTAGGCCTACTAGCGCAGAGTGATTTTGCGATCGCTGCGCAGAATCAAAGGAAAGGTGACTGTTGGAGATTAAACAAAGAAGGACTGCAGTCGAATGCAGACGTGTGTTCATTTCCTATGCTATTCAAATTCATGACAATTAATAATATAATGTTGGTGAGGGCTTTAAACTTATTGACTTATTGGCAAGACAGGAAATAATTTCCTTGGGGAAAAAAAAACAAAATCAGATGTCACACGCCCCCCCCTGAGATGTCTCCGCACCCCCCCAGGGGGGCTTACGCCCCACTTTGAGAAACACTGCTCTAATGGATGATATTTGGTACCTATGCTAGCCACATAGACCAGTGGTTCTCAAAGTGTGGTCCGGGGACCACTGGTGGTCCACGACAGGGCTCAGGTGGTCCGCCAGGGGATTCCTACTTTTCCAAGACAAGCTAGCAGTTGGCTATATGTGTGACAGAATTAAAAAGCTAAACAAAGCTGAAGTCATATTTTCATCACAATAAGACAGACTTGTGTTCTGATATGATTTGCAGAATGCATATAATTGTAGTTCCGGACATGGCCACAAGGTGGACCTACCGATGTAAGTAAATACAAGGTCAACTGCATGAGTAAGCTAGTAGAACCAGGGACACTGAACATGTAACACGGTTATCATGATGCTCGTTCAATAAAGTTGAGCACAAGCTCATTGTGGATTCTACAACGTTTATGATTGAATTCATTAAACAACACATGGTACCAGGAGTAAAACTTCGTGTCAAGCCACTGAATTAACCGAAGATGGAGACGTTAAGGCCACCGGAGGGACTGAAACTCGTCGGTAATGTGGACAGCAATTGGCGGTCTTTCAAGCAACAATTCGAGCTGTACTTGTCTGCCACGGGCATGGACAACAAGCCAGGGCCAAGAAAGATTGCAATTCTGCTCACGGTCGCGGGTCCCCAAGCCATGGAAGTCTTCAATACGTTCGAGTTTGAGAGTGCTGATGACAAAGAAGACTACGGTAAAGTGATTGAGAAATTTGAAGCATACTGTTCCCCTAAAAAGAACATTGTGTACGAGAGGTACGTGTTCCGATCACGAATGCAACAGGCAGGAGAGACATTTGATTGCTTTATGACTGATTTAAAACTGAAGGCACAGTCTTGTGGTTTTGGAGATCTTAAAGATTCCATGGTCCGCGATCAGATAGTTTACGGAATACTTGACAAAAAGACGAGGGAAAGGATGCTAAGAGACGATAAGCTAACTTTGGCTGAGGCTGAGAAGATATGCCACGCTAGTGAACTAGCACAACAGCATGCAAAGACGTTTGCAGACCCGAGTGCATCAGTCGTGCACGAGAGCGCTAAAGTTGCAGTCGTCAGAAATAAGATGAAAAGAAATGATCAACAGAAAACTAACAAAAACGCAAATGCAGCAAACTGCAAGCGATGTGGTGGAAAACATGAACCAATGCAATGCCCTGCGTATGGCAAAAGATGTGCAAAATGCAATGGAAAAAATCATTTCGCCAAACAGTGCCTGACTAAAGACAGATCAAAGCCAGTGAGGGTAGTTGAGGAAACAGACCTGGGTGAGACGTTCTTCATAGACATGGTGTCATGTGAAAATATAAAGAAAGTGCAAGCCACAGAGGCACATAAAAGGCACACAGAGGATGAAAACTGGATTGTTTCACTGCCAATAAATGGAGCTTTGGTAGCACTGAGAATTGACACGGGCGCACAAGCCAATCTGATCAGTATGACAGAAATCAGGGCTATGAAAGAAAAGCCGAAAATATTCAAGAAATCAGTGCAGCTGAAAGATTACAACGGAAAAGAAATAGAAAGCAAAGGTCAGTGCAGACTGAGAGTGACTGTGAAAAACAAACAATACAGTGTGCTGTTCTCGATAGTACCTGAGGGTCGTGAGTCACTGTTAGGAGGACTCACCTCAAAGAATCTGAATTTGGTGAGAAGAGTCTACCAAATCAGCTGTTCAGACGCTGTGAGGGCACACAACAGCACAGTTGACTCCATAGTGCAACGTTTTCCTGATGTTTTCAAAGGACTGGGCTGCCTTCCCTACACATACACAATTCAATTGAAAGAGGATGCAGAACCAGTGATCCACGCTCCAAGGAGAATCCCAGCTCCACTTAGGGAGCGTCTCAAGAAAGAATTGGACAGAATGTGTGAGATGAATGTGATCACAAAGGTTGAGGAGCCTACAGAGTGGGTTAACTCTATGGTGTGTGTAGACAAAAAGAACAAAAACAAAGAACTGAGAATTTGCATGGACCCAGGAGATTTAAACAGGAACATAAAACGTGAGCACTATCAGATACCGAAACGTGAGGAAATTGCAAGTGAAATGGCAGGTGCTAAGTATTTTTCCAAGTTAGATGCAGCACAAGGATTCTGGCAAATCAAGCTAGATGACAAAAGCTCACGATACTGCACATTCAATACGCCTTACGGTCGATACAGATTCCTACGCATGCCTTTTGGCATAATCTCAGCATCAGAGATCTATCATCGTGCGATGGACAACATGCTTGAGGGCCTAGAAGGGGTACGTTGCTACATAGACGATGTGGTGATATGGGGGTCCACCCTACAAGAGCACAATGAGAGACTGGCGAAAGTCCTCCACAGGATATCTGATAATGGACTGAAATTGAATCGTGCAAAATGTCAGTTTGGCGTGCAAGAAGTGACATTCCTCGGAGACAAGTTGTCTTCTGAAGGAATTGAGCCTGATGAGAGGAAAATACAAGCGATCCTTAGCATGCCACGCCCCACAGACAAAAAAGGGGTACTCCGAATAATGGGGATGATCAACTTTATCGGCAAGTTTATACCAAACCTATCTGTGAAAACTTCAGCACTGAGGGAACTACTCCATGACTCCACAGAGTTCAAGTGGACAACAAGAAATGAGCGAGAGTGGAATGCTCTCAAGGCTACTCTGACAAAGTCCCCTGTGCTAGCGTATTATGATCCAGAAAAGAGACAGAAGATTTCAACAGATGCATCGAAAGATGGCCTGGGAGCTGTCCTCCTGCAGGCAGAAGGAGATAGCTGGCAGCCAGTTGCCTACGCTTCGCGGTCAATGACCAAAACAGAAACTAAATATGCTCAAATAGAGAAAGAATGTTTGGGATTGGCCTATGGGCTAGAAAAGTTTCACTGTTATGTCTATGGGCTTCCCTCTTTCACTGTCGAAACAGATCATCGCCCTCTGGTGTCGATCATCAAAAAGAATCTCAACGAGATGTCACCAAGGATCCAGCGACTCATCATGAAGCTGCAGAGGTATGATTTTGAGTTAATATACACTCCAGGCAAACACTTGGTGATAGCAGATACGCTGTCACGAGCGCCAGTGATGAGCGAGGCGAGCTCCACTGAGAAAGACATTGAAAATCACGTCAACATGATTGTTCAGTCACTGCCAGTATCTGATGTCAAAACAAAACAAGTACGCGATGAATTGGACAAAGACACAGAATTACAAACAGTAATGAAAAACATGCTTACCGGATGGCCCAGAGGCTCCTGTCCAAAATACTTCAACATCAGAGCAGAACTAAGTGTGGCAAACGGACTGTTACTGAGAGACAATAGACTTGTCATCCCACAGAGTCTTAGGCCAGAGATACTTAGACAGATACACGAGGGACACCTCGGAATTGAAAAATGCAAAAGGAGAGCCAGATGCTCAGTGTATTGGCCTGGCATTAATCAGGACATTGAAAACATGGCAGGAAAGTGTGAAACATGCAAAAAGTACCAGAGCAAACAGGCAAGGGAACCCATGATGATTCCAGATCTTCCCACTGCACCTTGGGAGAAAGTTGGAACTGACCTGTTTCATTGCAATGGAAAGGACTATTTGTTAGTGATTGATTACTACTCAAACTTCCCTGAAATTGCCCTGCTGTCCAGCACAAATGCCAGTACTGTCATTATGCATGTAAAATCCATATTTGCCCGGCATGGAATAGCAAAGACTGTAGTGAGTGACAATGGTCCATGTTACAACTGCAAAGAGTGGCAGCAGTTTGCGAGCCACTATGGCTTCAATCACGTCACCTCCAGTCCACAGCATGCACAGGCAAATGGCAAAGCTGAAAAGGGAGTGCACATCATCAAACAGATTCTGAAAAAGGCCACAGACAGCAAGTCAGATCCTTACCTAGCTCTTCTAAGCTACAGAGCTGCACCGCTTGAATGTGGTTTATCCCCAGCAGAACTGTTAATGAATCGCAGATTACGCACAACCCTTCCCTGTTACACAGACATCAAGCCCAACACAGGGATACAGAAAAAGTTGGAGAACATGAAATGGAAACAAAAACACCGCTTCGACAAATCGACGAAACCCCTCAGTCCACTCGCCAAGGATGACGTGGTACGAATCCAGGATCAAGATGCATGGAACAGGAAAGCAACTGTACTCCAGGAGGTCGGACCTAGATCCTACGAAGTGAAGACTGAGGAAGGACATGTGCTCAGAAGGAACCGCCGCAGCCTTCTGAAAACAAAAGAGACTTTTACAGAGACTGAAATTGATGCTGATGCAGTCAGTGCAAGCGCAGCATCAAATGATGACACTGATGGACATTCACAGGAGGACACAAGCAATGTTCAGTCGGAATTACCTGTCCTGAGAAGATCTGGTCGCCAGACTAAAAGACCTGATAGACTGGATTTGTAAGTGTATGGACTGAATATTGGTTCACTGTTAAAGAATAAAAACACAAACAAACAAAAAAAAAAAAGAAAAAGAAAGAAAAGAAAAAGTGTAAAAAAAAAAAAAGATCTAAGTACACTAACGCAAAAAAAAAAAAGAAAAGAAAAAGAAAAGGTGTACAAAAAAAGAAAGTAAGAAAAGAGTACACATAAAAAAAAAAAAGAAGTTTGTGTTTCTTGTTTAAAAGAAAATGGTTGTTTAAAACTGTTGATGTATTGCTCAATGTTTGAAGTAAGTATTTGTGTGCTGAGTAATGTTTAAAGTAAGTATCAGTATGTGGATTTATGTTTAAAGTAAGTATCAGTGTTATCAGATCCTGAGAAGGGGGGATGTTCTGATATGATATGCAGAATGCATATAATTGTAGTTCCGGACATGGCCACAAGGTGGACCTACCGATGTAAGTAAATACAAGGTCAACTATGAGTAAGTACTAGTAGAACCAGGGACACTGAACATGTAACACGGTTATCATGATGCTCGTTCAATAAAGTTGAGCACAAGCTCATTGTGGATTCTACAACGTTTATGATTGAATTCATTAAACAACACAGACTTGTAAATGTGAATAAAAAGTAAGTGATCTGCATCAAAATTAGCAGTGTTGAATTACCACCCGTCAACTGTCAATTCGGTTGACAGGTGGTCCCTGAACATTTTTGTGGTGACAATGTGGTCCTCGGTCTGAAAAAGTTTGAGAAACACTGACATAGACCTACAAGAGAATGCACCTTCCTCCAGGTTTCATGACATTCAGTGCGTGTCTTTAGTGCCATCCAAACACACACAGGGTGCAAAATGCTTCTAACTGGAACTGAACCTCATGGGCAGTCATGGGTGAGCGGTTAGGGCGTCAAACTTGCATCCCAGAGGTTGCCGGTTCGACTCCCGACCCGCCAGGTTGGTGGGGGGGAGTAATCAACCAGTGCTCTCCCCCATCCTCCTCCATGACTGAGGTACCCTGAGCATGGTACCGTCCCACCGCACTGCTCCCCATGGGGCGCCACTGAGGGCTGCCCCCTTGCACGGGTGAGGCATAAATGCAATTTCGTTGTGTGCAGTGTTCACTTGTGTGCTGTGGAGTGCTGTGTCACAATGACAATGGAAGTTGGAGTTTCCCAATGGGCTTTCACTTTTTCACTTCACTTCTTTTAACATGTCAGCCAGCCCGTTTGGCTTCGTTACTGAAGGCCTTAGAAAGTCATTAAAACAAGTTGCAACTCGATGGCTATAAATTCACAACCATATTGAAAATAGGTGGCACCAAAGGGAGACCAAAATCTTACCAAACCTCTGTTTTACATTCTCTTGTATTATAACAAAACAATATTATAGTATATATAATAAATAATATTATAGTATATAGAATAATATTGTAGTTTTATAAGTCAATGTCACATTTATTTTCCTGTAGACTTGTGACTTCAAATACACTCTTGAAAATTTCCGTATGAAATTGAAGTCACAAGTCTACAGGAAAATAAATGTGACATTGACTTATAAAACTACAGCAATTTATGATGAGATATCATAGAGCATTATTGTTGTTGTTGCCGTTAGTAGGCCTAGTAGCAGTATTGCTATTGTTATAACAATATTACCATTATCATCATTATCATTATTCAAGTCATAATTGCAAGTTATTATTGTTGTTGTTGGTATTACTTCTCAGGTGTTTAAATGCCAGTGGGTTTTGTTTTTCTTAAGTGTTCAAACAGGCCACGGCATTGCAGGGTAATTTTTTTTACTCAACTTTTGATGCCATTTCAGATTGATTAGTCAATTACTACTCCTCCCCACATCTCTTTTCTTAAAAGCTTAGGCTGATGTCGTAACCCTAACACAACACAACATAGGTCACAACACTCAGTCAATCACCCGTGATGACCGAGATGAGTCCAACCCTACTGTGTGTAGTTAAAGGACCAGTTCAGCCAATTTCAACATGCTATTGCTCACGCCACCCTTGACTTGCACCTGGTGATGCCACATTTTTCAGCTAAGCCCTTTCCGAGATATGAGCTATTCTAATGGGGGAAGCGTTTGTTTACATTTTTTTTTAAACATGTAACATAGGCCTACTCCAAATGTTTTCCCAAAATGTACCGCTGTTTGCTAGTTGTCTGCTGATGTGTCTGCAACCTTTCGGATGTTTTTGGGAATAAATAAAAATGTTTTTTTGAAATGTAAACAAAGTGCTGTCCCCATTACAATGACCAAGATCTTGGAAAAGGATGAAGAAGGGGAAAAAATTAAAAATCAGGTACAGACAAGTCCAGAGTTGTGTGAGCATTACAACTGCATATTGAAATTGACTGAACTGGTCCTTTAATACATTATGTGTTGTGCAGTCATCATTCTCATAATTATTTTCTGTAACAGACATCATTCTAGTGGTGGTGATGTTGTCAGTATGCGCGGAAGAGGAGAGAGTGACAGCGCAATTACAGGATTAGTGTATTATTTAGTGTCCAATTTTGTCACGGTCCAAATGCCCTTGCAGGTAGGGTCTGAAAACAGTTCCTGTGAGCTGGAAAAATGGTTCCTGCAATAAAAAGTCAATGTCGGAATGGCGGTATGTCTGAATGGCGGTATGTAACCTGCGCTACCATGGTCAGATGTGAAATGAGGAGGAGAGGAGAGGATGCATTCTGTTCTGCAATGCACCACCACACCATGCCACTCTCAAGACTGGGATCATACCGAGCGAAACAGCAGCTGTGATTTAGCCCAGCTGTGTCTGTAATGACACCAGGTGATTGCCAACACATGCATCCAGAGTTGTAGTATCACAACTGGCATCACACATCTGGCCCGTGGCTTTGACATCCCCCAACAGTCCAGCTAATTATCAATTAATGGGAACTAGGAGCTTTCCGTGGGCGTTAGGTGACCCTGAAATGCACACGGCATGTAGAAATTTACCTTGTTCAGGGAAGGTACCAGCAGACCCCGCCATTTCGGTGCATTCTCCTCGCTGAAGAAGTCGTACTGTGGCTGTGCGGCTTGCATGGCTTGGTTAGCTAGCAAGCCAACGGTGGCCAATCCAGGAGTCGCCAGTGATGTGTCTCTGCGTGGCCTTCTCTCACGTTAACGCGGTGTACGGTGGTCGGCCACAGGACGCCCGTGGTGATACAAAAGAACACAGCATCTTAGCTATAGTGTTATTTGTGACTGTTGTCTCCATATGGCCTAATCAAAATACCAATTCAGTTGGCATCGCGGCCGTACAGTAACGCAAGCTCCATGGCTAACTAGCCATATAGATAGCGTCCTGACGTTAGCTACACCACCTAACTAGCAAAGTCCACGGGCACAACCAATAACTGGAAACGGTGATCAATCGGGCTATGGCCTAGGACTACGTACAACACAGTATGTGGGGGAAGCCCGAAACATTATTTGCCTGAATTAAGGCTAATTGTAAATGTCCACCCACATCTTGCATACGTGTGAAGATAGCACGCTTACCTAATCAAATGTGTAAGTTGGTTAATTAGCATGTTAGATAGCTAGCATCTCGCCTTGCTCAAAAAAATTAACAGCCAAAATACTGTTGTAATAGTGTCGACGACTCTGGGTGCTGTCTAATAGACATTTAATATACGATCTGACGAAAATGGCATGCCTGGAAAAGGCAAAGTTTCCAGCTCAATACACAATCATCAATAAGAATCCATTGCTGAATTTCTCACCTTCTCCTCCATGAGTTTCCTTATAAACTACCAATTCCCCGATCAGCTCATATTCCGACTATGTAATTTAGGCACGCTACACATGGGATGCCACTGCCAGCCTCTTGTTAACGCACAGGTTTGATCACCAGCAAAGATGATTTATTTTGGCGATTGTTATGACTGCGTTATTTGGTGGAGGGCAACACAGAACATGCGCAATGAACTCGGTTGCGACAACTTAGCTCAATTATTTGATAGACGCGCGACGGACAGAGCCGAAAAGACATAACGGTTTTCCATGACAAAACGTCTTTTAGTCCAATATTGTAAGTGTAATATTGTAATAGTCTTACTGTCTCTGAAAACACAATTTCATTGTGACAGTTCAGAAACCTAGCCTACTGCTGCTTACGCCAAGCGCAGACCAAACCAACAGATGTGAGTCATCGTCCGTAAGTACGAACTGCAGAATGTGGCTGATGAAAAATCGGTCAGTGTAGGCCTAGGTTGTTTTTCGTCACTACAGAATGATTTCTGGCGCCTACATGCGTTCAGATTTTAAAGTGACATTTTGCGCGAAAGAATGCTGAACCAAAGGACAAAAAACATATGCAATGAAAAAAAAATCTTATGGTGCACCAATGTCTGCATAATGTATTTTTGTGGACACTGCTCTTCTGACATGTAGGCTCCGGTGGGCCATATGTCGCTCAACCTTTTTTGAACAAACACCCCCTTGCCCCCATCACAAGCCTCCCAACGCCCCCTCAACCTCATCATAAGCCTGACAACGCCCCCCTAGTATTGAAAAATTAACACTACGGCATGACAATTAAGCACCGCCCCCTCTTAGCTGTGTCCTTCCCAACGCCCCCCTAGAGCCCCCCAACGCCCCCTGGGGGGCTGTCCCACCCCCGTTGAGAAACACTATTATACCATAGAAATAACAGAATTGATAGCCTTATCTTCTTCTTTTTTAATGTAATGAATTTGTATGGTATTATATAGTGCATATGAGCACACAGTCATGCCTCTCATCCTTTCTCAGAATAATGCAAATATTTCACACACTATACGTGGTTCTCAAACTTTTCCCATCAATCCCCCCTTCGGAGGGTCTGGATGCTTCCGAGCCCCCCCTGCCCCCCAAGCAACAGCTGTACTTGCGCAGACTGATTTTACGATCACTGCGCGGTGCAGAATCAAAGGAAAGGTGACTGGTGATATAAAACAAAGAGGGAAGTGGAATGCAGATGTGTGTTCATTTCCTATATGACAATTCATAATATAATGTTTATAATTGTGTATATAATGTTTCAAACGTATTGGCTTATTGGCGAGACAGGAAATCCTTTCCTTGGGGCTGGGACGACCCAAAAATCAGATGTCACACGCCCCCCCTGTCATGCGTCTGCGCACCCCCAGGGGTGCTTACGCCCCACTTTGAGAAACACTGCACTATACCATGTCATATAACATGTAAGAAGTACAAAATATGAATAGCTGAATAAATATCCCCAAAACACTCCCAGATATTATGATCATGTCCCATGAATATCCTGTCTCTTTATGATGCTGCACGCTAAAGACAATTTTCTGTTTCATGTGTAACAGACAATAAAGTTTTATCTAATATAATGTCTTTTCAGGTCTTGTAGGAGACAGATGTGAGGACGTGTGAGCCATGTTCTCAGACAGCTTGGTGGTGATTACAAGAAATCCAAACAGTTAACTTTTCCCCCAGCTCTCCAAGGGTGACTCTCAATCATCAAAACTGTACGTCAACACAAATAGAAATAGGCCTACTTGATTAATTGCTTGATATTGTGCTAATATTGTTGTTAAGAACATGGGCCCTACTGTAATTCTAATATTGTTGTTAAGAACATGGGCCTTACTGTAATTCTAATATTGTTGTTAAGAACATAGGCCCTACTGTAATTCTAATATTGTTGTTAAGAACATAGGCCCTACTGTAATTCTAATATTGTTGTTAAGAACATGGGCCCTACTGTAATTCTAATATTGTTGTTAAGAACATGGGGCCCTACTGTAATTCTAATATTGTTGTTAAGAACAACATGGGCCCTACTGTAATTCTAATATTGTTGTTAAGAACATGGGCCCTACTGTAATATTGTTGTTAAGAACATGGGCCCTACTGTAATATTGTTGTTTAGAACATGGGCCCTACTGTAATTCTAATATTGTTGTTAAGAACATGGGCCCTACTGTAATTCTAATATTGTTGTTAAGAACATGGGCCCTACTGTAATTCTAATATTGTTGTTAAGAACATGGACCCTACTGTATTGTTGTTAAGAACATGGGCCCTACTGTAATATTGTTGTTAAGAACATGGGCCCTACTGTAATTCTAATATTGTTGTTGAGAACATGGGCCCTACTGTAATTCTAATATTGTTGTTAAGAACATGGGCCCTACTGTAATTCTAATATTGTTGTTAAGAACATGGGCCCTACTGTAATTCTATGTGTTGTTAAGAACATGGGCCCTACTGTAATTCTATGTGTTGTTAAGAACATGGGCCCTACTGTAATTCTAATATTGTTGTTAAGAACATGGGCCCTACTGTATTGTAGGCCCTACTGTATTGTAGGCCCTACATAGGCCCTACTGGAATTCTATGTGTTCATGTTAAGAACATGGGCCCTACTGTAATTCTAATAACTGTTGTTATTGTTGTTAAGAACATGGGCCCTACTGTAATTCTATGTGTTCATGCAGAGCTTTGATGCCCTCAGTGAGAATGCCCAATGTTCTGTAAATAGTCAAGCAAATAAACAGAATGCATTGATGAGAGGGTGTGTCCAATCAGAATGCATTGATGAGAGGGTGTGTCCAAATAAACAGAATGCATTGATGAGAGGGTGTGTCCAATCAGAATGCATTGATGAGAGGGTGTGTCCAAATAAACAGAATGCATTGATGAGAAGGTGTGTCCAAATAAACAGAATGCATTGATAAGAAGGCGTGTCCAAATAAACAGAATGCATTGATGAGAAGGTGTGTCCAAACTGCATTGATGAGAAGGTGTGTCCAAATAAACAGAATGCATTGATGAGAAGGTGTGTCCAAACTGCATTGATGAGAGGGTGTGTCCAATAACCAGTGCTCCTCCTCTCCTCTCCTCTCCTCTCGTCTCCTGCTCTCAGGCAGATATGGAGTTGGGCTTGTAGTTTGATTCCAGTTTGATTGTTGACACTGGAGTAGTATACAGTAGGAGGAGGTGAATAAGCAGTGCTGAGTGCTCCTCCTCTCCTCCTCTGCTCCTCTCCTCTCTCCTCTCCTCTCCTCCTCTCCTCCTCTCCTCTCCTCCTCTCAACCTCCTGTACCCCTGTGCTCCTCTCCTCCTCCTCTCCTCCTCTCCTCTCCTCTCCTCCTCTCCTCCTCCTCTGCTCCTCCTCTCCTCCTCTCCTCTGCTCCTCCTCCTCCTCTCCTCCCCTTCTCTCCTCTCCTCTCCTCCTCTCCTCCTCTCCTCCTCTCCTCTCCTCTCCTCTCCTCCTCCTCCTCTGCTCCTCCTCTCCTCCTCCTCCTCTGCTCCTCCTGCTCCTCCTCTCTCCTCCTCTCCTCCTCTCCTCTCCTCTCCTCCTCTGCTCCTCCTCTCCTCCTCTGCTCCTCCTCTCCTCCTCTCCTCCTCTCCTCTCCTCTCCTCCTCCTCCTCCTCCTCTCCTCCTCTCCTCCTCTCCTCCTCTCCTCCTCTGCTCCTCCTCTCCTCCTCCTGCTCCTCCTCTCCTCCTCTGCTCCTCCTCTCCTCCTCTGCTCCTCCTCTCCTCTCTTCCTCCTCCTCCTCTCCTCCCATCTTCTCCTCCTCCTCTCCTCTCCTCCTCCTCCTCCTCCTCTCCTCCTCCTCCTCCTCTCCTCTCCTCTCCTCCCCTCCTCCTCTCTTCTTTTCCTCCTCCTCTCCTCCTCTCCTCCTCCTCTCCTCTCCTCTCGTCTTCCTCCTCCTCTCCTCTTTTCCTCCTCTCCTCCTCTCCTCTTCCTCTCCTCCTCCTGCTCCTCCTCTCCTCCTCCCCCTCCTCTCCCCGTCATCCCTCTCCTCCTCTCCTCCTCCCCCTCCCCCATCGCATCCCTCTCCTCCTCTCCTCCTCCCCCTCTCTCCTCCTCCTCTCTCCTCCTCTCTCCTCCTCCTCCTCTCCTCCTCTCTCCTCCTCTCCTCTCCTCTCCTCCTCTCCTCCTCTCCTCCTCCTCCTCTCCTCCTCCTCCTCTCCTCCTCTCCCTCCATCCCTCCCTCCTCTCCTCCTCCTCCTCTCCTCCTCTCCTCCTCCTCTCCTCTGCTACTCCTCCTCTCCTCTGCTACTCCGCTCCTCCTCTGCTCCTCCTCTGCTCCTCTCCCTCTTCCCTCTCCTCCTCTCCTCCTCTCCTCTGCTACTCCGCTCCTCCTCTCCTATGCACCTCCTCTCCTCTGCTACTCCGCTCCTCCTCTCCTCCACTCCTCCTCTCCTCCGCTCCTCCTCTCCTCTGCTCCTCCTCTCCTCTCCTCTCCTCTTCTCTCCTGTCCTCTCCTCTCCTCTCCTCTCCTCTCCTCCTCTCCTCTCCTCTCCTCCTCCTCTTCCTCTCCTCTCCTCTCCTCTCCTTCCTCTGCTCTCCTCTCCTCCTCCTCTCCTCTCCTCTCCTCCTCCGCTCTTCCTCCTCTCCTCTCTTCCTCCTCTGCTCTCCTCTCCTCTTCATTTTCTGCTCTCATCCTCTCCTCTCCTCTTCTCCTCTCCTCCTCCTCTTTTCCTCCTCTCCTCTCCTTTCCTCTCCTCTCCTCTTCTCCTCTCCTCCTCCTCTTTTCCTCCTCTCCTCTCTCCTGCTCTCCTCCTCTCCTCTCCTCTCCTCTCTCCTCCCTCCTCCTCCTCTCCTCCTCTCCTCCTCTCCTCCCTCACCCTCTCCTCCCTCCTCCTCTCCTCCTCTCCCTCCTCTCCCTCCTCCTCCTCTCCTCTCTCCTCCTCTCCTCTCCTCCTCCTCTCCCTCCTCCTCTCCTCCTCTTCTCCTCTCCTCTCCTCCTCTCCTCCTCCTCTCCTCCTCTTCTCTCCTCTCCTCCTCTTCTCCTCTCCTCTCCTCCTCCTCCTCTCCTCTTCTCCTCTCTCCTCCTCCTCCTCTCCTCCTCCTCCTCCTCTCCTCTTCTCCTCTCCTCTCCTCCTCTCCTCTGCTCTCCTCCACTCCTCTCCTCTCCTCCTCTCTCCTCTTCTATCCTCCTCTCCTCCTCTTCTCTCCTCTCTTCTCCTCTCCTCTCCTCCTCCTCTTCTCCTCTCCTCTCCTCACCTTCTCTCCTGCTCTCTCCTCCTCCTCTCCTCCTCTCCTCTCCTCCTCTCCTCTCCTCCTCCTCCTCCTCCTCTCCTCTCCTCCTCCTCCCCTCCTCTCCTCCTCCTCTCCTCTCCTCTCCTCTCTTCTCCTCCCCTCCCTTCCTCCTCCTCCTCTCCTCCTCTCTCCTCCTCCTCTCTCCTCTCCTTTCTTCTCTCCTCTCCTCTCTCCTCTCCTCCTCCACTCCTCCTCTCTCCTCCTCTCCTCTCCTCCTCCTCCTCCTCTCCCCTCCTCTCCTTTCTCCTCTCTCACCCTCTCCTCCTCTCCTCCTCTCCTCCCTCACCCTCTCCTTCCTCCTCTCTTCTCCTCTTCTCCTCCTCTCTTCTCCTCTTCTCCTCCTCTCTTCTCCTCTTCTCCTCCTCTTCTCCTCTCCTCCTCTACTCCTCCTCTCCTCTCCTCCTCCTCTTCTCCTC
The DNA here is from genome assembly GCF_034702125.1 of Engraulis encrasicolus. Classification (NCBI taxonomy): domain Eukaryota; kingdom Metazoa; phylum Chordata; class Actinopteri; order Clupeiformes; family Engraulidae; genus Engraulis; species Engraulis encrasicolus. Next base: position 388,640 of record NC_085857.1, on the reverse strand, counting down.
TCCTCTTCCTCTCCTCTTCTTCTCCTCTCCTCTCCTCTCCTCATCTCACCCCCTCCTCTTCTCCTCATCTTCTCCTCCTCTTCTCCTCTCCTCATCTCCTCTCCTCTCCTCCTCCTCTTCTCCTCTCTCCTCTCCTCTACTCTCCTCTCCTCCTCTCTCCTCTACTCTCCTCTCTCTTCTTCTCCTCCTCTCCTCCTCTCTTCCTCCCCTCTCCTCTTCTCCTCTCCTCTCTCCTCTCCTCTCTTCCTCCCCTCTTCTCCTCTCCTCCTCTTCTCCTCTTCTCCTCTCCTCCTCTCCTCCTCTCCTCTCCTCTCCTCCTCTCCTCCTCTTCTCCTCCTCTCCTCCTCTCCTCTTCTCCTCTTCTCTCCTGCTCCTCTTCTCCTCTCCTCCTCTTCTCCTCTCCTCCTCTTCTCCTCCTCCTCCTCCTCTCCTCCCCTCCTCTCCTCTCCTCTTCCTCTCCTCTCCTCTCCTCTCCTCTCCTCCTCTCACCCCCTCCTCTTCTCCTCCTCTTCTCCTCCTCTTCTCCTCTCCTCCTCTACTCCTCCTCTGCCACCCCCCCCTCCTCTCCTCCTCCTCTACTCCTCCTCTTCTCCTCTACTCCTCCTCTCCTCCTCTCCTCCTCCTCTCCTCCTCCTCTCCTCCTCTACTCCTGGTGCAGGTAACACGGTCTGACATCAGCCTGCTATGCTGCTGTGGACGGTTTGAAGATTGCAGTCGCCAACTAAAATGAGCTGAGCGAAGAGCTTTTGGGTTGAATGCGCTCTCATGGCTGAGTGACCTAAAATATGGTGAAAAAAAACAAGAATAAAAACGTCTTTGTAGTGCTGCAAATGCTGACTGCTATGAATCAATGTAAAGCTTTAAGTTGTTTCTCTCATGAATTATTTAGACGATCCCCCTTTAGGCAGACCTAGGCAGACCTGAGGACTGTTCTATTCAATGCTAGGAGCATTATGACACGCCCCTTTAGGCAGACCGGAACCTGGTCGCGTTAGGTGCCCATAGAAACCTATTATGTTGGCATATCTCTATACTTAAAGAATCTCTGGTTACGATATATGATATACTGTATGCTACTGCTATGTGAGCAGAGCATGGTGCTCCATTATAGAACAACGTTTCAGCTCAGTTGATGGTTCTTGGAAAATCCAGAATACCATTTTGCTGGTGCATCTACAGTTCTGAAAATAGGGGCCCACGAGGGTGCAGGGCCCACCGAGAAATGCCCGCTATGCCAGATGGCCAGGGGCCCACGAGGGTGCAGGGCCCACCACGAAATGCCCGCTATGCCAGACGGCCAGTCCAGCCTTGTCCAGAAGTGAGTCCCCCAGCACCTGTTGGCTTAGAAATGTCACTCCCTGGCCCTACCGTGGCTGATATGGTAGGGCACACGTTTACCATTTGGCCAACCCGGGTTAGATTCCAGGTCCGGGTCCTTTGATGGTCATTCCCCATCTCTCTCTCCCAGCTCACTTCCTGTCTCTCTTTCACTATCCTGTCTCACAAAAACCAATAAAGGCTGAAAAGTCAGAGAAAAAAAAACGTTAAAAAAAAGAAAAGAAATGTCACTCCCTGATCTGAAAGCAAACAGCAGCAGAAATAGAGCGTAGTACAGTATAGTAGAGTAGTAGAGTAGAGTAGAGTAGAGAAGAGAAGTGGAGTAGAGTACACTACACTATAGTGTAGTAGAGTAGAGTAGTAGAGTATAGTAGAGTAGTAGAGTAGGGTAGAGTAGAGTAGAGAAGAGTAGTAGAGTAGGGTAGAGTACAGTAGAGTAGAGTAGAGTACAGTAGAGTAGAGTAGAGTAATAGAGTAGAGTCGAGTAAAGTAGAATAGAGTAGAGTAATAGAGTAGAGTAATAGAGTACAGTATAGTACAGTAGAGTAGAGTAGATTAGGGTAGAGTACAGTAGAATAGAGTAGAGTAGAAAAGTAGAGTAGAGTAGAGTAGAGTAAAGTAGAGTGCTGTAGAGTAGTGTAGAGTAGAGTGGAGGAAAGTAGAGTAGAGTAGAGTAGAGTGGAGTGGAGTTGTATAGTGTAGAGTAGAGTAGAATAGTGTAGAGTAGAGTAGAGTAGAGTAGAGTAGAGTAGAGTAGAGTAGAGTAGAGTAGAGAAGAGTAGTAGAGTAGAGTAGAGTAGAGTAGAGTAGAGTAGAGTAGAGAAGAGTAGTAGAGTAGAGTAGAGTAGAGTAGAGTAGAGTAGAGTAGAGTAGAGTAGTAGAGTAGAGTGGAGTAGAGTAGAGTAGAGTACAGTAGAGTAGAGTAGAGTAGAGTAGAGTAGAGTACAGTAGAGTAGAGTACAGTAGAGTAGAGTAGAGTAGAGTAGAGTACAGTAGAGTAGAGTACAGTAGAGTAGAGTAGAGTAGAGTAGTAGAGTAGAGTAGAGAAGAGTACAGAGTAGAGTAGAGTAGCGTACAGTACAGTACAGTAGAGTAGAGTAGAGTATATAGTAGAGAGGGAGTAGAGTAGAGTAGAGTAGAGTAGAGTAGTGGAGTAGAGTAGAGTAGAGAAGAGTACAGAGTAGAGTAGAGTACAGTACAGTAGAGTAGAGTATAGTGTATAGTAGAGTATAGAGTAGAGCAGTGGTTCCCAACCTATGGGTCGGGACCCCCCTTATGGGTCGCCAAAGATCCACAGGGGGTCGCGGAGCCCTCTTGATTTTAAGGGGTTTCGTTTTAAATATATATAGCCCATGTTGAATAAAAGACAAAGCATTTAACTAATAAATGCATAGACGCAACAAATTGTCAGTGCTACATTAAACATTTATTCTATATTTGACTAAAGACAAATTGAGCAATAAAATAACTAAAATAAGTTTTCGCAGGAAACGGAGGGCATCTTGTGACTCCGTCTCGTGCGGGCGCTCGCGTGGTTGGGTCACCAAAGCTTACAATAGTAAAAACATGGGTCCCTTAAGAAAAAGGTTGGGAACCACTGGAGTAGAGTATAGTTCAGTAGAGTACAATACAGTAGAGTAGAGTACAGTAGAGTAGAGTAGAGTAGAGTACAGTAGAGTAGAGTAGAGTAGAGTACAGTAGAGTAGAGTAGAGTAGAGTAGAGTAGAGTAGAGTAGTGTAGAGCTGTGTAGAGTAGAGTACAGTAGAGTAGTGTAGAGTAGAGTAGAGTAGAGTAGAGTAGAGTAGTGTAGTAGAGTAGAGTAGAGTAGAGTAGAGTAGAGTAGAGTACAGTAGAGTAGAGTAGAGTAGAGTACAGTGTAGTGTAGTGTAGTGTAGTAGAGTACAGTACAGTAGTGTAGAGTAGAGCAGGAGGCTCTGATCCCGACCTCATATGAGAGTAAACTGCAGCAGGAGGCGGAGTAGGATGCAGCAGGAGTAGGATGCAGCAGGAGGCGGAGTAGGATGCAGCAGGAGGCGGAGTAGGATGCAGCAGGAGGCGGAGTAGGATGCAGCAGGAGGCGGAGTAGGATGCAGGAGGAGGCGGAGTAGGATGCAGCAGGAGGCGGAGTAGGATGCAGCAGGAGGCGGAAATGTTCTCAGCATTTACAGTGTACAGCCATTTGGTAATTTTCATTTCATTTCATCTGCCCCTCCTGGAGTGTATATAGTGTGTGTCGTCATGTTGTGTTCTGTGCTGTCTGTCTGTCAATGTCTGAGTGGGTATGTATCTAGTGACTGGCATCAATGTCTAGTGTCTCAATGTCCAATGGTGTTTAATGTCTTGATGTCTGTTATGAATGCCTGATGTATGCCTGATGTAGGCTGTGACAAGACTGCTATGGTGGTAAGAACAAATTTCCCCTTGGGGACAATTAAAGTCTATCTATCTGTCTAATTCTGGTTTGTAGATCCTTGTGGTTGCAAATGTGGGATTTCATGCTCCTCACCTGCAAAGTCACATCCATCCATTTTAATGAGCTGGGGATTACGTAAGTCTGTTCCTCTGTGGATGACATGGAGAGAGGATGACAGACAGACACATACAGGCCAGGGAGGGAGCTGGAAGTAGGGATGCAAATTATTGATTAATTAATTAATTATTAGTTGATAGCCTTATCGATCGACCTACGATTAATTGATAAGCGGCGTTCCCCCCCCCCCCCCAAATCTCAATGTTTCTCAAAAAAAAACTACTAAATCTAAAAACTTAAATTAAAAATTGAGATAAAATACCACATTTAAATTAATTCTATTTCAAATCTTTAATCCAAAGGTGATTTAAATATTCCCACTATTCACACCCCTCTTCACACACACTCTTCACATGCCCATTTCACCTGGGTCTCTTGTCAGATGAATTGTCGATTAATTGCAATGAATGTTTTTTTAATTAATTAACGGATTGATCGATTAAAGTCGATTATCGATTAATCGCTTGTATCCCTAGCTGGAGGGGATTGAATGTGTGTTTTTTTTACTCTTTTAACGAGACCTCAGCTTCCCTCATTAACAGTCACAACAAAGCCACTTTGTTCTCTCTCTCACCACCTCTCATCCCTCGTTCTCTCTCTGGCCTCCTCTCCTCTCATCCCTCCGTTTAAAATGGCATCTGCTTTTATGGATGTGGAGACGCCAGCCCGAAGATCAAGGTCAGTTCAGATCAGTGGTGGCGGCCGGCCGGGTCTGAAGCCTTCTGGGAGAAGCGCTGGCACACGCTTTTCCACCAATCACCACGAGACCAGCACTCTTCAGCTCAGCTGCCCAATCAGATGGGAGCCTCGGGCATGCTGCATGCACCTGTAATCTCCCATATCGCTCCCCTTTAATCAAACTCTCAGTTCTGCAGCGTTGTCTCTGAACAGCTCAGAGAGACGTCTATTCAACAGAGAGACGTCTATTCAGAAGCCCCGACACAGGAAATGTGTTGGCTGGTAGAAGAGACAGGAGGGACACGCCAGCTGTTGGCTAGTAGAAGACAAGGGACACGCCCGCTGTCAATATTGGTTATATACTGGCTGCTTGGATAAAGGGAGCATTTTGGGTTGACTACTTAAGATGAGTGTGTGTGATAATGGGTCTCAGATAACCTGGCAAGCTGGACATAAAAGTAGCCCCCCATATCTACATCACCCTCTCATGATGTCTTGGAAGCGGGATAAGCGGGATCATTAGTGATGCTGAATTTCAGCAAACGCATCGCATTTGCATGCACAAATACAAAGCTGAGATATTTAATATGCCAATCATGTTCTGGACACTGACTTGCATGTAGAACCAGTCTATGCTTTACCACCCCATAGCTCTGATGATGATGCCATGGCAACAGCACTTCGCCTATGCCTGCCCGGCTCGTCTTGAAACACAACAAGGTCATCAGACTTAGGTCATTACATTACATTACATTACATTACATTACATTGCATTTGGCAGACGCTTTATAACCAAAGCGACTTTCAGAAGAGGACATAATCAAGCCAACATCACAAGCAAATACAAAGTGCACAGGAGATATACAGAACAACAAGTGCAGTTGCAAAGAGGGGTTAGTTTTATATATATATATATATAGAGAGAGAGTAAATAACGAGTACACACACACACAAACACACACACACAAACTAAACTAAACTAAACATCATGTCAGGAGTCTGCCCTGGGGCAAGGCCAGCTCAAGCATTAGTCTAGTAGATGCTCTCGGTCATGTGTAAAACCCTCTGTAGTAATGTGATGTTGCACTGTTTTCATTCAGGCATTTTGATAGGCCCACCAGGGGCCCTTGGGTCAAGTAGAAATAGATAGCAGGAGTGTGTTACAATATGTGACCTTGCCTCCTCCACTTGTGCTTGTTTCCTCGTACCAGGAAGTAATATGTCATGATGACATCACTGACAACAGCATTATATTTCAATATCTTGCAAAAGCTCAATTGTAAAGTCTTTTTCTCATTTGCAATTGGGATGGTGAATGAAAGACAGTCCGTCAAAAGTTGTTGTGGTTAGGCTGACAGCTGAGTTTTCTCCACGGAGGAGGGGCCAGGAGGCGGGGCGAGGAGACAAGCACAAGTGGAGGAGGCAAGGTCGCATATTGTAACACACTCTAGGTATGCTACCAGTGTGTTCTGCAGAGTGATGCAGCAAGTGTTAAATAAAGTGGAACCTGCGAAGTTGACAAAGTGTCACTTTATTACACCCTCAAAAAAAGAAATCCACGATTCGACCAACTGAGCAACTGGCTGATCCAACAACATCGCATGAAATGCTGCTGAGCAGGTAAGTGTCCAACTAAGTTCAACTTCCAAATCCAGATTTGGGCCCCGAGGTCTTTATGTCTTTTTCCCTGTGGTGACTCTGGTCTAGATGATAACGTTAAGGAACATATTTTAAGTGATTTGAATTTCATTGAGTGAAAAAAGTATTTGAACCCTCTAGCTGTGGATAATAAAGTGTTAAGTGCCAAGGCCCTTGTTTGTTGGTTTGCCCAGAGGTCAAATCCTTGAATCAGCGGTCAGATGATATCTTGTATGGAGCCTCAGAATGAGGGAGATTGATAGTCTGGTCATTTTGTATTTCTGAAGGACAAACTGTTTGTGCAGTTGTTTGGAAATGTAACACCCCAATAACTTGTTTGAGAGCTCCTTAGCCTTTCACATGTTGAAGAGTTTGAAGTCTGATAGATTGACTGATTCTATGGAGAGTCTTTTTAATGCACGTGGCTATTTGGTACAGGTGTCTTGACTTTGAGTCAGGTGGCGAGTTCATTGCAAGTGCCTGACGGTAGGGACACATAGACGCGAATTTGGCCAAGCAAAGCCAACTTCGCCATTCATTCCTATGAGAGAGGCGAAAGCAAGCGAACAGGAGCGAAGCGAAGCGAAATTATTAAAGAAAGTTTAATGTTCTGCAAATGAGAAGCGAATTCGCCTGCCGCGGCCCAATCAAATCAACAACATAGCTGTTCCATTCCATTTGATTCGCTGCAACGACCTGATGACGGTTGAATTTCGCCTCTCTTAGCTTCACCTCCTACTGTATGTGTCCCTACCGTAAGTGGTCTGTGGAGCCAGAACTCTTAATGGTTGCCATGGGCCGGCACCTACTCACTTTAACCCATTGTGTTCTTATTTTAGCTGTTTTATTAACTATGTGGGTATGTTAGAGCTGACTGAACATTACAATGCAAGGGTAGGGTCTTGGCTTTTAAATGTAACTTATTTCATGTTTTTATGTGCTTCGGAGGCTGAGATATTTAGGCTTTAATAGGAAGAGGGCATCCTTTCCCAAAAAGGGCTCAGGACAAAATGGGTTAAGGTGTTTGACGCCTCCTCATCCAGCACCTTAATGTAGGCCGACATTACTGAGAGATTTCAAAATGGACGACAGGCAGTTCTCTAGGCTACAGATAATGTCCTATGTGATACTCCAACACACATACAGTATTATAGTATGATAGAAACACACACGTGTATTATAATATGATAGAAACACACACATGTATTATAATATGATAGAAACACACACATGTATTATCGTATGATAGAAACACACACATGTATTATCATATGATAGAAACACACATGTGTATTATAGTATGATAGTAACACACACGTGTATTATAATATGATAGAAACACACACATGTATGATAGAAACACACACGTGTATTATAATATGATAGAAACACACACATGTATTATAATATGATAGAAACACACACATGTATTATCGTATGATAGAAACACACACATGTATTATCATATGATAGAAACACACACATGTATTATAGTGATAGAAACACACACGTGTATTATAATATGATAGAAACACAAACAGTATTATAGTGATAGAAACACACACATGTATTATCGTATGATAGAAACACAAACATACAGTATTATAGTGATAGAAACACATACATACAGTATTGTAGTATATGATAGAAACACAAACAGTATTATAGTATGATAGAAACACACACATGTATTATATAGAAACACACACATGTATTATATAGAAACACACACATGTATTATATAGAAACACACACATGTATTATATAGAAACACACACATGTATTATAGTGATAGAAACACACACATGTATTATATAGAAACACACACATGTATTATATAGAAACACACACATGTATTATATAGAAACACACACATGTATTATATAGAAACACACACATGTATTATAGTGATAGAAACACACACATGTATTATATAGAAACACACACATGTATTATGGTGATAGAAACACACACATGTATTATGGTGATAGAAACACACACATGTATTAGCCTATATAGAAACACACACATGTATTATATAGAAACACACACATGTATTATATAGAAACACACACGTGTATTATAATATGATAGAAACACACACATGTATTATAATATGATAGAAACACACACATGTATTATCGTATGATAGAAACACACACATGTATTATCATATGATAGAAACACACACGTATTATGGGCTGCAAACGAGAGGGCACGGGGGACGAGGTGGACGTGACCGCTGCATTCTAGAAGGGTCGATGCTAGCAGAACAAGATGACCTTTCCTGAAACGCGAGGAGTCGCGAGGAGACCTGATCAATCTGTTATTGAGCAGCCGGATGGGACTGTGTTGGGACTGTGTAATCAGTACTAACCGTGTGGCATTTAGGAATGGTCACCCAGCTTGTATTGGATTACATCCACACACAGGCCTAGGAGTGTGTCTCGAGGCCTCATTGTTGAAACTGAGGGGTAAAAGCTAAAAATCTATCTATCTCTATATATCTCTCTATCTCTCCCTCTCTCTCTCTCTCTCTCTCTCTCTCTCTCTCTCTCTCTCTCTGCCTGTCTGTCTACTTTATTCATTTGGACTAAAGGGGGTTCTAAAATAGTGACTGCAGCTGTGATATTGTGAAGAAGGGAAGAGTCTGAAGAGGTAATAGCATCTCTCACTAACACTAATGTGTTGAACCTCCTCAGCTGTTATCCATAGAGTTTGTAAGCCACTGGACTTCTTGGAGCTGGAAAGATGTTTCTTTCCTCAACTGAGGAGGTTCAACAGTTTTCTAGTTGTGCAGTCGTGGGTAAGTGGTTAGAGTGTCAGACTTAGACCCAAAGGTCACCGGTTCGAATCCCGACCAGCCAGGCTGGTGGGGGGAGTAATCAACCAGTGCTCTCCCCCATCCTTATGACTGGTACCATCCCGATGCACTGCTCACTTGGGGCGCCATTAAGGGCTGCCCCCTTGCAAGGGTGAGGCATAAATGCAATTCCCTTGTATGCAGTGTTCACTTGTGTGCTGTGGAGTGCTGTGTCACAATGACAAATGGGAGTTGGAGTTTCCCAGTTGGGCTTAAATTGATGATTTGTGAGAGATGTTACTCCCTCTCCAGACTCCATCCTTCTCCACATGAGAATATCACGTGTCAAAGTGTGAATTGAGAGTGTCGTTGTGGTCATACAGTGTATAACCTCTAGAGACAAACAAGTCCTAACGACTGAGGGGCGAGTGAGCGGTTTCCATGCCGTATGTCGATGTGTGAAGGGAGCGGTTTCCATGCCGATGTGTTGCCATACGTCAATGTGTGAAGGAGAGCTGTGGTCAGCTCTGGAGACGACCGCTCCCTCTGGTATTGATGAGCAGTTGAATTTGCTTGGACGGGATCTTTAAATCTGTTTCTGAACACGTTATGGAGAAACCGGACAGGCATTTGTGGCTGGAGGCCGGGGTGTTGGGGCTTGGTGTCGGGGGCCTGTTGTGTCATTAACCCCTTAGCGCAGCACTATGGCTCTCTGTAATGTCACAGCAATGTTGTTGATGTTGTTAAGCATTTTCAGCAAGTGAATAGGGTCACCGGCGACCCCTGCTGCAGCAAGGGGCTAACTTCCATAGGCAAGACAATTGCCCCACTTGCTTCCAACTATTCTCTCTCTCTCTCTCTCTCTCTCTCTCTGTCTCTCTCTCTCTCTCTCTCTCTCTCTCTCTCTCTCTCTCTCTCTCTCTCTCTCATGACATAAAGGTAATGTATACTGTGTTCCTCTATGCAGTGCCAGTAATGAGTGCACCCCTTTGGAGAGTAACATCATTTGTTTGTTGCAAAATGACCTGAACACCTTTATTTGACTTTTGCATTTTTTTTTACTGGGAATGACTGTTCAGACGTCCTTTCATCTGTGAATTCTTGGCATTCAAATATTTTGAGAACATACTTTAGCCTGTAGCCCCTTAATGCGCGCTGTACCTCCTGTGGCACACTGTAATAGGCATTGAAAGTTAACTACTATAGCACGGCCTTTAGTAGTACATTACGACCTGGTCATTGCCATGCTGGTAACAGCTCATTTATAATGCCGTGTCTTAAGGGGCTAGGTTGAGGGGGCTATTAGCTGAAGATACTCAACTACATTATAACAACATAGCTATGACATTAGAGTTAACAGACCTGAGAAAAAAACCCATTTGTTTTACACCAAAGAATTGCTGTTGGGACTCGATACTGAAGTGATGAACCGAAGATAAATATGAAGTGATGAACCGAAGATAAATATATTTTTTTTACAATAACTCATGTGAATGATGAATGTCTGCAACACTGTTAAAGGGACACTGTGCAGGATTTTTAGTTGTTTATTTCCAGAATCCATGCTACTCATTCACTAATGTTACCTTTTTCATGAATACTTACCACCACCATCAAATTCAAAGTATTCATTATGACTGGAAAAATTGCGCTTTTCATGCATGAAAAGGGGGATCTTCTCCATGGTCCGCCATTTAGAATTTCCAGAAATAGGCGTTTTTAGCTACAAAAAGGTCTGTACTTGGGCCATACTATTAAATATTAGTTTATTACTTAGTAAACTTTCATGAAAAGAGCAAATTTGGCAATAGGCAACCCAGTTTCAATGAGCAGCATAGTTGCAGTACCTTTTTTGACCATTTCCTGCACAGTGTCCCTTTAATACTCCAAGAGTTTGTAATGGCACGACGTGCACATACCCTCTGTTAATACTCCAGTTTGTAATGGCACGACGTGCACATACCCTCTGTTAATACTCCAGTTTGTAATGGCACGACGTGCGCATATCCTCTGTTAATACTCCAAGAGTTTGTAATGGCACGACGTGCGCATACCCTCTGCATCCTCCTGTTGTTTAAACTCATGGCATCAAAACTGGTGTTTGAAAGCTGACAAATACGAAGAAAAAGAGTCTTCATGGAGTCTAGAGTGGAATATGGAGTACGTTCCAATATGCGACCTTGCCTCCTCCACTTATGCTTGTTTCCTCGTACCAGGAAGTAATATGACTGACAACTGACAACAGCATTATATTTCAATACCTTGCAAAAGCTCAATTGTAAAGTCTTTTTCTCATTTGCAATTGGGATGGTAAATGAAAAACAGTCCCTTAAAAGTTGTTATGGCTAGGCTGACAGCTGGGAAACTTTATCGTTTTCTCCACGGAGGAGGGGCCAGGAGGCGGGGCGAGGCCACAAGCACAAGTGGAGGAGGCAAGGTCGCATATTGGAACGCACTCATGGCGTAGTGCTGCAGGAGGAGTGGCATGAGTGCTACTGGTGTTTGAAGATGACAGAACTTCATCTCCTTCGGAATTAGTGAAGTTTACTCTAGAACTAGTTTACTCTAGAACTAGTTTTCTCTAAAACTACTCCACTTCATTGTCAGAGTCATGAACACGTACGCGGAGACATAGGCCTATTGCTCTACGAATAGCAAGGATGTCCCCAGGGCTGAACTGGCCATCAGGCATAGCAGACATTTCCCGGTGGGCCCCGCACCCTCACTTTTCAGAAATGTACAAAAAAGGGGCCCACGAGGGTGCGGGGCCCATCGGTCAGTCAGTTCTGCGCCGGTAATTATAAGGGGCCCCTTTAGACCAAAAGTGCCCGGGCCCTATTTCTCCCCCATGAGGGGCCCCTTTAGACCAAAAGTGCCCGGGCCCTATTTCTCCCCCATGAGGGGCCCCTTTAGACCAAAAGTGCCCGGGCCCTATTTCTCCCCCATGAGGGGCCCCTTTAGACCAAAAGTGCCCGGGCCCTATTTCTCCCCTATGAGGGGCCCCTTTAATCCAAAAGTGCCCGGGCCCTATTTCTCCCCCATGAGGGGCCCCCTTAAGCCAAAAGTGCCCTGGCCCCATTTCTCCCCCATGAGCGGCCCCCTTAATCCAAAAGTGCCCGGGCCCTATTTCTCCCCCATGAGGGGCCCCCTTAAGCCAAAACTGCCCTGGCCCCATTTCTCCCCCATGCCCTGCTCTGCTCCATGCTCTGGGTTGCAGTGTTCTTTTCCATCATGACAACAGGTGTGGGGCCTATTCTATTATATTTAGGCTACTCTGCACATTTGGAAATACTTGTACGTTTATTAAAATGTTCAAAATGCCACATTTCGAAAGCGGTGCCTACTCATTATTGCTGTGCACTGTATGTTTAATGTGCATGTCAATTTATTTAAAATACATTGCTCATATGCAACATTGCCTGAAATGTCTCCTTACATATTTAAGAGGGCCAGGTCTACTTTTTTCTTTTTAGAAATGAATGAACTTTGAGACTTCATACCAACATCTTCTCTCAAAGATAGAATCTTTAATTTTCTCAAACGCACAAGTTTCAGACAGCGCTAAATGAAAGGGCCGGGGGTGTATGTGGCTGATGTCATGTACGTTGGCTGGCTCATCAGAAAAATCGGCCTGCCGGTCAAAACTGCTTAGGTAGCTTGGCCTGCGCGTCCGAGGGAGGCGCCATGCCATTAAAAAATAACATGTCGCATCCGACGCAACCAATGGAAACCTAGAAGCCTTTTGGAAACGCGCATTTGCTTCCAAGGCTATATTAGCCTACGGTATAGGTAAATATATTATTAATCAGCCTAAATCACAACATTCCCGATTTCATTTCCCCGAGTCGAAGGGCAGACGAATGCCTTGTTGTGCGGGATGTCTTGGCATAATCTGTCCATCAGTAGCGTCTAACCTTCGGCAGCCCTCTCATCATGTTCGGTGCTGACATACCGCCTGCGATGGAAGAAGTGTTTACCGTCTCCTCTTGGACACACCCATCATCCGCTAAGGTTGGCACAGGCGCAGCAACCTTGACATTCCCCCACTTCTATCGGCAAGGGAGTGACTCCCCTGGAAGAAGAACGATGTGGATGATGGACAACTGAACAACTTTTTACATAAACAAGACGACTGCCAGCATCAAACACACCCATCCGAGTATAAAGGTACTGGCGTAGTATCCCGCATGGTATAACCGGCGCTACTGTATTGCTTGTGCGGAATAGCCTAGTCCACCTGTGCGGCGGCTGCAGCCGATGCTGCTCGGTGGAGGAGCGGTGCTGGTGGGGATGCGATGCTAGTTTGCTTGGGCATGTTTGATGATGCCTAAACAAGACCACTTAACGGTGTTCTAAGGTCAAAGACCGCGCGTTCTGTCTAATGCGTAAAACGGCGAAAGATGGAAAGACGAGTGATTGTAACGACGCTCAGCTTGTCTCTGAGCATCCTCTCTCTGGTTCTTCTGGTCACCGCTATTTTCACGGATCATTGGTATGAAACGGACACTAGGCGACACAAAGAGAACTGCGATCAGTATGGCTCTGACTACAACGACCAGAAGAACAGAGATATGCCCATTTATCACCTGCCGCTCGTGGACAGCGGCAACCCTCGGCGCAACCTCGCGCTCATGAAACCTATCCATGTCGGGAGCAGAGAGGAGGAACTGTTGGAGAACTGGAGGGCGATATTGGGGATGGGGATCCTGGAGACGGAGTGCGGGAGACCGCTGTTCTCGACATATTCTGGCCTGTGGCGGAAATGCTACTTTCAAGGTGTCGACCGTGATATCGACCAACTCGTATCCAAAGGTAAGAACAACATTAGCAGTCGAATTTGACTTGCCCTCGTCTCCTGTCAATAGTAGTTTTCTAGTTGCCTTCTGTATCAGGCTGAGTATCCTTGTGCGTTGCGTCAAATGGTGGTCAGTTTAACCTCAGCTTCTTTCTTGGGAAATCGATGAGCGCATATGGCTCTGTGATCAGCTGATTCATCACGTTTGCATCCTTGTCGATAACTGCACTGAAGACTGTTTGGTAGCCCCCCCAACAATAGAATCCAAATGCATCCGCATTTCTGCACCTCACGTCAAAAATAAACAGAGTCGACGGCCCACTGCGAGTTACTGTATTCTACAAAATTTAAAAAAGTAAGACCACCTGGCCCGTTAATTATTTGCTATGATCATTTCTTCTCCGTACTGGGACATTAACGCTGACAGATCAGACCGTTAGGGCCTATTGAGCTACCTGAAGTTTAGACAATCCCTTGTAGGCCTATGTCTTGTGCATATGAAGAAAGTGACAATAAAAGCTGACTTGACTTGAATTGACTTGACTTGACTTGACTTAGGGAATCACCTCTATAGTGGGCCTTACGTCAGGCAGAGAACTCCATGTATCTAAGAGTTACCTCTTTCTCTCCTTATCCACTTTTGTAGTCTTCAGTGGTATTTACAAACATTGCATTGAATGCATGTGCAACTTTTTTTCCAGGGTCGCATGTGTTTGTTGTTTACATGGTGAGTAGCCTGCTTAACTAGTCCAAACAGAACAGCCCATAATGAGTCAGCCATTAACCATGCCAACTAATGACTCTCCTCTATAACCCTGTTGCCAACTAATGCCTCTCCTCTCCAACCCTCTTCTCCTGTTGCCAACATGATCTCTATTGCTGCAGTACTTCCCCCCAGGTGGCTCTGGCACGCGGCATAGGAGTAGTCCACCACTGATGCCAAATGGGTGTGTGTGTGTGTGTTGGGAAGGGGGGGTGGGGGGTGTCTGCAAAGGGGTCACTTGTCCCAGGCCCAGGGAGACAAGGGGGCAGAATTGCGTCCTCAATACATTGTTTTGTTTTTATTGAATTTGGGGCCTTTTTAGATGACTTTGTCCCGGGGCCCAGCCAAAGCTGTCAATGGCCTGTGTGTGTGTGTGTGTGTGTGTGTGTGTGTGTGTGTGTGTGTGTGTGTGTGTGTGTGTGTGTGTGTGCGTGTGTGTGTGCGTGTGTGTGTGTGTGTGTGTGAGGGGGGGGGGGTGTTGGCAGGTCACTTGCGATGGTTGTGTAGGCGATGACTTCATGAGTGTGCAGGTTGTGTTGTGTTGTGTAGGCTCTGATGTTTTCATGTGTGAGTCTGCTGTCTTCTCTCTCTTCTCCTCAGGTATTGCAGACTGGTGTGTAGACTATGGCTTCATGCTGTCTTCTCTTCTCCTCAGGTATTGCAGACAGGTGCACCACTATGACAGGTGTGTAGGCTATGGCTTCATGCTGTCCTCTCTTCCTCTTCAGGTATTGCAGACAGGTGCACCACGGTCAAGTATCACTTCTCTCAGCCCATCCGGCTCCGCAACATCCCCCTGAACCTCACCAGGACCATCCAGCAGGACGAGTGGCACCTGCTGCGTAAGACAGAGCTTTGTTTGTTTGTTTG
Organism: Engraulis encrasicolus; assembly: GCF_034702125.1. NCBI lineage: Eukaryota > Metazoa > Chordata > Actinopteri > Clupeiformes > Engraulidae > Engraulis > Engraulis encrasicolus. Next base: position 373,224 of record NC_085857.1, on the reverse strand, counting down.
TTTGTTTGTTTGTTTGTTTGTTTGTTTGTTTCCTGAAGCGATGACTCACATTTAAGGCTGTTTGCCACATGTCTCTCCATTCAAGATTCCAGATTTTATTTTGTCACATCACATGTCTTCTTGTGCTGGCACAATTGGCATCGAATGGTTTAACGCCGATTAGGACTATTAATATGAACTATTAAGCTAACGTTTAGAACAGTGGTTTTATAACGTTTTATATTTGTCGGCCGAAATCGGGCCTTCTCAAACTGTGGTTGTGGTTTATGGTGGGGGTGCCCGTGTGAGTGTGTGTGTGTGTGTGTGTGTGGTTGTGGTTTATGGTGGGGGTGCCCGTGTGAGTGTGTGTGTGTGTGTGTGTGTGTGTGGTTGTGGTTTATGGTGTGGGTGCCCGTGTGAGTGTGTGTGTGTGTGTGTGTGTGTGTGTGTGTGTGTGTGGTTGTGGTTTATGGTGGGGGTGCCCGTGTGAGTGTGTGTGTGTGTGTGTGTGTGTGGTTGTGGTTTATGGTGGGGGTGCCCATGTGAGTGTGTGTGTGTGTGTGTGTGTGTGTGTGTGTGTGTGTGTGTGTGTGTGTGTGTGTGTGTGTGTGTGTGGTTGGGGGTTATCAGGGGTGCCCTGAAAAAAGAAACAAATAAGGTAACTGGCAACCTGTGATATTCACTATTTACGCTCTTTGTGAAAAGTTATGCTACAGAGTGCCCTAAGGGTCATGTAAGTTATGCTGTATAGAGTGCCCTAAGAGTCATATAGCCCTTGTATTGTATTTTGGGAAATCTTAATATATTTTACGGGGGTGCTGCCCTGAGCTCTTAGCCTCGCGACGCCATCCTCTGTACTCAACCCAAAGATTTTGGCTCCGCACATCGTCTGGCAAAAGCCTCGAGCTCGGTTCTCTCAGTGTTTCGCCAATCAGCAAACAGTTGAGAGTGGTGACGTAGAACTCACCCGCGAGCTCCGTTACTGATTGGTTAAGGTAACTATATTCACACTTTCGTTTTGTTATTTGTATGCTTTTGCGACGCCATAACGTAACAGGCATGCTAATAAAGCACAATATGGGTTTTAATTTGAGTTTGGAACTTCAATTAATTTAAATGATAGAGTAAGATCAGACCATCTCCCATCGTCCACGGAGACGGATTCCTCATGGCTTTTGCCAGACTGATTGACGGAGTCAACAGTCGGCTATTCGCCCAGGCTACTGAGCTCTAGCCAGTTACCCTGAATTTCCCTCTACTCTACTCTACTCTACTCTACTCTACTCTACTCTACTCTACTCTACTCTACACTACTCTACTCTACACTACTCTACACTACTCTACTCTACTCTACTCTACTGTACTGTACTGTACTGTACTCTACTCTACTCTACTCTAATCTACTCTAATTTAGAATCTACTCTAATTTAGAATCTACTCTAATTTAGAATCCCTGAGGGTTATCCAAATCGGTGATGAGAGAGGATGTTCTGAACCGTCAGGGAAATGCAAAATGTGAATTTGTCAAGTTTCTTGGGGTTTATTTACTACAACATTTTCCTAAGCCCAAGTGCCATGTTACTGCTTGGTGTTGGGTAAAGTATAACGTTACCTGGAGTAAAAGCACTGTAGGCCACTGTAGGCCACTGTAGGCCACTGTTTTTCAAAAAGGGCTCCAGCATGCACAGGCAAGAGAGTTGAACGAAACACTGAAGTCCTGCATTAGTATTGGGCCCCTGGCAGCAGGGGGCAGTATAGTGGTGACAGATACATGATGCACTTACTACACTAATAGACCTATGATTTTTGGCCCAGGCCCGAGCCCGAACCCGAACCCGAGCCAATTTCGGGTCGGGTCGGGCCTGAAATGTCACTCATTACGTTCGGGTAGGGTCGGGTTCGGCTTCTCTATCGTTGACAGTTTTTTTATTTTTTTATTTTTATTTTTTTAAATAAATAAAAAGGCTATGTAGGCTGTGCGTTAATAATATTCCACGTCAGTTGATAATCCAGCAGTGCAGTGCCTGCTGCTAGAATGCACGCGCTTTCCCTCGCCTCTCCCTCCCATCACAGTGCGCTGAGGCATTTCGGCCGTTTTGGCCACGAGAGACGCGTGGTCTGCAAAAAACAGAGGTCGCCTCATCAACCCGACACATACTGTAGCCTAATAAACTCTTGCAATGGCAATTCAAGAACTCCTTCATTCCTGTTCTGCTGCTCGCGTCGTTGTTCTTCTTTGTCTCGCTGTCTCTCTCTGTGAAAGTGCCGCGCTAGATTTTTAAGGTCGTACTGCTGCTGTGGCTTATGGCCCAATGACCAGCCGGTCAAAATGACGGACGCCCTTAAAATTTTCCGCCAACTCTTAAAAAAAGCGTCAATGATGGATTATCGCTTAATGTAACCTCTGTGCACTGCAGTGCAGCATACACAGAAATATAAAAGATGGCCTGCATGTTTATACAGTCTATTTAACTTAGATTTCGTAACAAAATACTTTAATGGCTTTAATTTAAGGGCTTTGATTTGTTATCATAGATCACCCCTCCTTATAAATAAAATTTGAAATTTCGGGCTTCCCTCGGGCTCGGGCCTACACATCCAATAATTAGTCGGCCTCGGGCCGGGCCGGCCCAATTCCCATGGGCCCATGTCGGTTCGGGCTTGGATTTTTTTACCCGTTCTTACCTCTGTACACTACCCCCTTAGTACACTAACCCCTTAGTACAGAGGCTATGTTATAATCCTACTGGCATCTAGTACACTAACCCTTAGTACAGAGACTATGTTATAATCCTACTGTCATCAAAATTGTAATGGCTATGTCTGTTAACTTGAGGCTCTCTGTAATGTCATAGTAACGTTGTTATGATGTAGTTTAGTATTTTCAGCAAATAATGAATAGGCCCGCCGACGACCCCATCTGCTGTGAGAGGCTGTGCATGATCAACATGTAATGTTATGTACTGAGATTGTTCATAGCTAATCCTCCTAGTCCCATTGCCGGTGTGAGCTGCTCTCTGCCTGAGGTTTCTTCCCAACTAAGTGGGTTTTCCTTGGACTATATTGAGGTTTTTCCCCAAATAATCTTAAATTATTTGAAAAGGGAGTTTTTCCTCACCCCTGTTGCCACCAGATGCCACATCTATGTGCCCGGATCCTTGTCACTTGTTTTTGATCTAAGCTTTCTGATTTGTGTGGATTTTATGTCATTTTAATGATTTATTATTGATTAATGATTTATTATTGATTAATGATTTATTAATTATTATTATTATTGCTATTATTATTATTATTATTATTATTATTATTATCATTATTATTATTATTATTATTATTATTATTGCTCGGCATATTTTGACCCTGTAGCTTTTGCCTTCACTTGTCTTCTTTTCGTTATTGTTAAATATCGTTATTAATTCTAACACACTGAGCTTCATTCTAGCATGTTGAGCTTTAGGTCTTGTATGGACTGCGCTATCCAAATACAATTGTGATGATGATGATGATTATTGTTATTAATATTATTATTATTATTATTATTAAGTACATACTTTTAGATACCATGAAATAAAGTGTTCTAAACAACATAAAAGTGAAGCGCCTTATTAATCGGGCGAAGGTAACCAGCAAAACGTTGATGCCCTGTGTGACCGTGCCCTCCTGACACGCCCTTGGGAGAGCAATAATCCAAAATAATTTCATTTATTGAAAATGAAGTGAAGTTCAGCACGCAGTACTTGTTGGAGTCTTGCAACAGTAGGCCTAGTCTTAAAAGCGGCTTTGAGTACCTAGAAAAGCGCTATATAAATCTGATCTATTATTATTATTTTTTATTTATTTATCCTTTACTTAGCCAGGATTGTTCCATTGAGACTAGAGTCTCTCCTGCCAGGGAGTCCTGGTCAAAATGGCAGCCTACATATAGTTAATACAGACACAGACACACACATAGACAAAAAGTAAAGTATTATTATTATTATTATTTAAAAGACCCAAGCAGACACTGCTGTGGACATTTCTAAATGCTGCAGTAGATTCTAGTCAGCTGCCTTGTTGCCCAGTCGGTGTCTGCGTGTGTGGGTGGTTGTCATGGATACGGTGTGTGGTGTGTTGTGTTGTGATGATCAGATCTGCGGCGCATCACGGCGGGGTTCATACGGTGCTCTGTGCTGTGTTGTGTTGTGATGATCAGATCTGCGGCGCATCACGGCGGGGTTCCTGGGGATGGCGGCGGCCGTGCTGCTGTGCGGGAGCATCGTCGCCACCGTCGGATTCTTCTGGGAGGAGAGTCTCACCCAACACGTCTCGGGACTCCTCTTCCTCATGGCAGGTAATAAACACTAATGTAATCACAATGACAAACACTGACCCAAACACAACACGTCTCGGGACTACTGTTCCTTATGGCAGGTAGGCCTAACTAACACTGACCACACAACACGTCTCCAGACTACTGTTCCTTATGGCAGGTAACTAACACTAATGTAATCACAATGACAAACACTGACCCAAACACAACACGTCTCGGGACTGCTCTTCCTGATGGCAGGTAACTAACCCAAACCCAAACACACATTTACATTTACACCGTGGGATTCTTCTGGGAGGAGAGTCTTACGCAGCACGTGTTTGGACTACTGTTCCTTGTGGCAGGTACAGTAACCAACAGTAAACCTCACACAACACGTCTCCGGCACTGCTCTTCCTCATGGCAGGTAATTGCACAGACACCCAAACACAACACGTCTCGGGACTACTCTTCCTCATTGCACCTAACTAACCCTAACCCTCACACAACACGTCTCGGGACTACTCTTCCTCATGGCAGCTAACTAACACTGACCCACACAGCACGTCTCGGGACTACTGTTCCTTATGGCAGGTAACTAACACTGACCCACACAGCACGTCTCGGGACTACTGTTCCTTATGGCAGGTAACTAACACTAACCTCACACAACACGTCTCGGGACTGCTGTTCCTCATGGCAGCTAACTAACCCTAACCTCACACAACACGTCTCGGGACTGCTGTTCCTCATGGCAGCTAACTAACCCTAACCTCACACAACACGTCTCGGGACTGCTGTTCCTCATGGCAGCTAACTAACCCTAACCTCACACAACACGTCTCGGGACTACTCTTCCTCATGGCAGCTAACTAACACTGACCTCACACAACACGTCTCGGGACTACTCTTCCTCATGGCAGCTAACTAACACTGACCTCACACAACACGTCTCGGGACTACTCTTCCTCATGGCAGCTAACTAACCCTAACCTCACACAACACGTCTCGGGACTACTCTTCCTCATGGCAGCTAACTAACACTGACCTCACACAACACGTCTCGGGACTGCTCTTCCTCATGGCAGGTAACTAACCCAAACCCTAACCCAAACCCCACACAGCACGTCTCCGGACTACTCTTCCTCATGGCAGGTAACTAACACAAACCCAAACCCTCACCCCACACAGCACGTCTCGGGACTACTCTTCCTCATGGCAGCTAACTAACACTGACCTCACACAACACGTCTCGGGACTACTCTTCCTCATGGCAGCTAACTAACACTGACCTCACACAACACGTCTCGGGACTCCTCTTCCTCATGGCAGGTAACTAACACTGACCACACAACACGTCTCCAGACTACTGTTCCTTATGGCAGGTAACTAACACTGACCCACACAGCACGTCTCGGGACTACTGTTCCTTATGGCAGGTAACTAACACTGACCCACACAGCACGTCTCGGGACTACTCTTCCTCATGGCAGCTAACTAACACTGACCCACACAGCACGTCTCGGGACTACTGTTCCTTATGGCAGGTAACTAACCCTAACCTCACACAACACGTCTCGGGACTGCTGTTCCTCATGGCAGCTAACTAACCCTAACCTCACACAACACGTCTCGGGACTGCTGTTCCTCATGGCAGCTAACTAACCCTAACCTCACACAACACGTCTCGGGACTGCTGTTCCTCATGGCAGCTAACTAACCCTAACCTCACACAACACGTCTCGGGACTACTCTTCCTCATGGCAGCTAACTAACACTGTCTCACACAACACGTCTCGGGACTCCTCTTCCTCATGGCAGGTAACTAACACTGACCCAAACCCAAACACAAACCCTAAACCTCACACAACACGTCTCGGGACTACTCTTCCTCATGGCAGCTAACTAACACTGACCCACACAGCACGTCTCGGGACTACTGTTCCTTATGGCAGGTAACTAACACTGACCCACACAACACGTCTCGGGACTACTGTTCCGCATGGCAGGTAATCGCAAAGACACCCTCACCCAGCACGTCTCCGGCCTGCTCTTCCTCAGGGCAGGTAATCACAATGACAATGACAATCAGGGCTCTACATTCGCAACAGCCAACCGGCCAAATGCTGGTGAAATTTCAGTTTGGCTTTTAGAGTAGATCAACTTACTACCCATTTTGACCCATTAGTGATTGTGTGTTTGGCCAGTGAGATTAACATCAACTAGCCATTTTGGTTGGTGAGGAAAAAAGTCAATTTAGAACCCTGATGACAATGACAAAGACAAAGACGACGACAATAAACTATGACCGTTGTGCAGCACTGTTCTGCCGTGTACAGCAAAGTGTAGTTGGCCTTCTGTACCTACCTACTGCACATATTGTGTCAAAATTGAAATTAAACTGAAAAATGGTTTTCATTACACTTCCTTTATATTGTGACCAAGCCTTGTGGTCCACATGAGTCCCGTTTTAGAGATAATGTAGAATATTGCTTTGTCAAATTGGATTAGATACAATATCCAACCCAATGCTAATACTCTGAAGGCCATTTTTCTCAGTTTCAATGTTAATGTAGTTACTGCACTTTGCCTTTGTAGAACTCTTTAAACAGAACACTTGCTGCTAAGTGTAGAAGTGTGCTAAGTGCTGCTAAGTGTAGTTAAAAAGAAAAACCAGCAAACAGGCGAGCCATTCAGACTATAATAAACTAACAAGCTAAACACAAGTGGCATCGTGGAAGGGAGAAGATTGGAAAAGTAAATGTAAACGGCTCCCATCTTACATGAACTGACCAGTCTTATTGGGCCACTAAAGGCTACTTGTTTGCTTACTGGCCATAGTCTGGTGGCCACTTGGCTTATTCATTTCCATTCATTATAATTATATTATTCATTATCTGTTGGGTCCATTAAAGTACAATCTAGGGATGCAAACGATTAATCGATTAATCGACTTAAATCGATCAATGCGTTAATCAATTAAAAAAACATTAATCGCAATTAATCGACAATTCAACTGACAAGAAACCCAGGTGAAATGGGCTTGTGAAGAGTGTGTGTGAAGAGGGCTGTGAATAGTGGGAATATTTAAATCACCTTTGTATTAAATACGGTAATTGAAATAGAATTAATTTCAATGTGTTATTTTGTCTCAATTTTTAATTAAAATGTTTAGATTTATTCGTTTTTTTTGTTTGTTCGAGAAACATTGAGATTTCGGGGGGAAAACGCCACTTATCAACTAATCGTAAATTGATTGATAAGGCTATCAACTAATGATTAATGAATTAATTGATAATTTGCATCCTTGGTACAATCACATCAAGCGGTGTTTGGTGCATGTTTGAAACTCTGAAACCAGTAAAGTGAAGTGTTTCCCAAATGGTATTCAGTTGAAAGGTATGGAAGACACTGTATTGGTTTTTCATTCAGTCAGGTAAACCATGAGCACTGTGTCGCTGTCTTGGTCCTGTCAAGCACTGTAGGCACTTTGCACATTACGTAACGTCATTACAGTTCTCAACCAGAGCTGCTAAATGTCAGCCATCAGCTGGAGTTATGCAAATTGATGGTGTTTTTTTCATGACACCTGGGAAGCAGCTTTGCTGGTAACTTATTTAAACATTCATGTCACCAGTTATTGTGTAGCTATCTTTGACAGTTCAGTTGCATAGTTAAAGGTACACTGTGCAGGAAATGGTCAAAAAAGGTACTGCAACTATGCTGCTCATTGAAACTGGGCTGCCTAGTGCCAAATTTGATCTTTGCATTAAAGTTCACTAAGTAATAAACAAATATTTTCTAGTTTGGTCCAAGTAGAGTCATTTTTGCAGCTAAAAATGGCTATTTTGGGAAATTCAAAATGGCGGACCATCGAGAAGATCCCCCTTTTCATATATGAAAAGTGCAATTTGTCCAGTCATAATGAATACTTAGAATTTGATGGTGGTGGTAAGTATTCATGAAAAAGGTAACATTAGTGAATGGGCAGAATGAATTCTGGAAATAAACATCTAATAATCTCACACAGTGTCCCTTTAATGTTCAGTGTTGATATAACTCCAAACGAGTTGCAATTAACTCTTTTTTCAGCTAACATTCGACCCCACTCAAAAATAGTAGGATGAAGTGTACTCTTTGGTCAGTGTAACATTTTCAGAGGTAGGTTTAATTATTCTCAATGTTGGGTAAATATTAAGACTGGAATGTGTTGCTAATCTCCCTGATGAGTAGACTGTAGGTTACACCTCCTGAATTGGCCACATGCTACATTTTCCATATTGACGCTTGACTCACTGTTGGAGTAATGTGATTCCCCACAGTGTTGTAAATACTATATCTGGACTCATAGTCACTCTGAAATATTAACACCCCATTTATACACTGTGTAGCCTAACATCCGTCTGAGTTTGACACTCTGGAATGTTGATTGTATCAGGAATCGGAATCAAGACGAGGAATCAACTGGTCTCCAGCTGCTGCAGTAGTGTTTACAGTAGTACAGAAATCTGTAAATTGTGGTTAGTGGAGGGTGTAGGTCAGGTCAGGGCTATCCTGATTGGCTAGGTGGTGTAGGTCAGGGCTATCCTGATTGGTTAGTAGCTGCAGGTCAGGTGAGGGCTATTCTGATTGGTTAGTGGGTGGTGCAGGTCAGGGCTATTCTGATTGGTTAGTGGTGCAGGTCAGGGCTATCCTGATTGGTTAGTGGTGCAGGTCAGGGCTATCCTGATTGGTTAGTGGGTGGTGTAGGTCAGGGCTATCCTGATTGGTTAGTGGGTGGTGTAGGTCAGGGCTATCCTGATTGGTTAGTGGGTGGTGTAGGTCAGGGCTATCCTGATTGGTTAGTGGCTGCAGGTCAGGTCAGGGCTATCCTGATTGGTTAGTGGGTGGTGTAGGTCAGGGCTATCCTGATTGGTTAGTGGGTGCAGGTCAGGGCTATCCTGATTGGTTCGTGGTGTAGGTCAGGGCTATCCTGATTGGTTCGTGGTGTAGTCAGGGCTATCCTGATTGGTTAGTGGATGCAGGTCTGGGCTATCCTGATTGGTTAGTAGCTGCAGGTCAGGTCAGGGCTATCCTGATTGGTTAGTAGCTGCAGGTCTGGGCTATCCTGATTGGTTAGTGGGTGGTGTAGGTCAGGTCAGGGCTATCCTGATTGGTTAGTGGAGGGTGTAGGTCAGGTCAGGGCTATCCTGATTGGCTAGGTGGTGTAGGTCAGGGCTATCCTGATTGGTTAGTGGGTGCAGGTCAGGTCAGGGCTATCCTGATTGGCTAGGTGGTGTAGGTCAGGGCTATCCTGATTGGTTAGTGGTGCAGGTCAGGTGAGGGCTGTCCTGATTGGTTGGTGGCTGCAGGTCAGGTCAGGGCTATCCTGATTGGTTAGTGGTGCAGGTCAGGGCTATCCTGATTGGTTAGTGGCTGCAGGTCTGGGCTAGCCTGATTGCCATCGGCTTCCAAAGCTCTGCGAGATTCAAAGGTGTTACGTCATTGGGATGAGGGCTGGGCCCAAAAAGACGACCACCACCCAATACATACAGTACAAATGTAATGGTGTCCCTAAAGACGACCACCACCCAATACATACAGTACAAATGTAATGGTGTCCCTAAAGACGACCACCACCCAATACATACAGTACAAATGTAATGGTGTCCCTAAAGACGACCACCACCCAATACATACAGTACAAATGTAATGGTGTCCCTAAAGACGACCACCACCCAATACATACAGTACAAATGTAATGGTGTCCCTAAAGACGACCACCACCCAATACATACAGTACAAATGTAATGGTGTCCCAAAAGACGACCACCACCCAATACAGTACAGTACAAATGTAATGGTGTCCCTAAAGACGACCACCACCCAATACAGTACAGTACAAATGTAATGGTGTCCCAAAAGACGACCACCACCCAATACAGTACAGTACAAATGTAATGGTGTCCCAAAAGACGACCACCACCCAATACAGTACAGTACAAATGTAATGGTGTCCCTAAAGACGACCACCACCCAATACAGTACAGTACAAATGTAATGGTGTCCCAAAAGACGACCACCACCCAATACATACAGTACAAATGTAATGGTGTCCCAAAAGACGACCACCACCCAATACATACAGTACAAATGTAATGGTGTCCCTAAAGACGACCACCACCCAATACAGTACAGTACAAATGTAATGGTGTCCCAAAAGACGACCACCACCCAATACTACATACAGTACAAATGTAATGGTGTCCCAAAAGACGACCACCACCCAATACAATACAGTACAAATGTAATGGTGTCCCAAAAAACGACCACCACCCAATACAATACAGTACAAATGTAATGGTGTCCCAAAAAACGACCACCACCCAATACAATACAGTACAAATGTAATGGTGTCCAAAAAGACGACCACCACCCAATACATACAGTACAAATGTAATGGTGTCCCAAATCCTGGGCCCATCCTCTCCTTGGGCCCGGGACAACTGACCCATGTGTCCCCTGTTGTTAGTGGGCCTGGCCAGATGACCAACCTACTGTAGCCCTGGTGTGGGTGGGGGGAGGTGAGGGAAGAACTGAGAGGTGCACTGTGGGTATTTTCAGCACTGTGGGTATTTTCAGCCGTTTCTTTCCGGAGTTCATGCTGCCCATTCACAGGTGTTACCATTTTCATTTCTAATTTACACCTTGAATAGTGTTGGACATTTCTATGATAGGCAAGAGACCTTTCTTTTTTATCCATTATCCTCACAATCTGTTTAAAAGTGCACTGTGTGTTATTTTCAGCCGTTTCTTTCCGGAATTCATGCTGCTCATTCACAAATGTTACTTTTTTCATGAATACTTACCACCACCATCAAATTCAAAGTGTTCATTATGACTGGGGAAAAAAACCTAATTTTTCATACATGAAAAGGTGGATCTTCTCCATGTCCGCTATTTGAATTTCCTGAAAATTTCCACTGACTGTACTTGTAATTCCCTTATTTCTCCTGACTGTAAATATTACTTCATTCATTCGTAAATATTCATGAAAATGTCAAATGTGGTAGTAGGCAGCACAGTTCCGATCAGCAGCATAGTTGCAATACCTACTCTGGCCACCATCCTACACAGTGCACCTTGAGATGTGAACTATGTCAGGTGCACATGGTAAACAACATGGGTGTTGCATCATGACGTTGTGTGAGGAATGAGGATGGAGAGATCATCTTTGACTTGGACTGTAGTTATGTCAGGCAGCTGTCTCCTGATGCTTTGGAAGTGTTTCTCAACAGGGGTGCTGCAGGGGCCCCTCAGGGGTGCCGTGGAAACGTGACTGATGAATAAATTATGTAATATAATACATAGTTGTCTAAATTGCTAAGTTAATGTCGGTCAGTGGGATCTGGGATCTTTCATCACAGTAAAGTAAATATAGGTCGCCCCAGTCAGCTGCAACTTCGAACGTAGGTCGTGTGACGTCTCCAAATGTGTTACTTTTCTAAGCTTGTGTGGTATCCGATGCGATGCCATGTCACGGCTTGTTGGTTTGGGGTGCCTTGAAACTTTTCATGAATTGAAAGGGTGCCTCGCCTAAAAAAAGGTCGAGAAACACTGGCCTAATGCTTTGGAAGTTAGTCAGGGGATTGTTGAGTTACGGGTTCAAATCCAGACCAGTAGAGGCCATCATAATACAAAGCGAGTGGGCTAACCTTCACTTTCTCCAAAGCAGAATGTCACTGTATGAAATCACTGCTGGAACCAACTTCCTGTCCAAATGAGAACTGCCCCTACAGTACCTTGTTTTAAAAAGAAATTTAAACAGCTGTATTCTCATCTGCCTTTGGTGATATTCTTCTATTTTTGTTGTAGGCATCTTCTGCACCATCTCGCTGTGTACGCAGGCTATGATAATGTACTATATAAATACTATTGATATTGATATTAGTGTATTCCTCTATTTTCTTCTTCTGCTTGTAAGCATCTTCTGCACCATCTCGCTGTGTATGTATGCTGCAGCATATTGATATTAATGTATATATTGTTCTTCTGGTTGTAGGCATCTTCTGCACCATCTCGCTGTGCACGTACGCTGCAGCATATTGATACTGTGTGTGTGTGTGTGTGTGTGTGTGTATCTTGTTCTGCTTGCAGGGATCTTCTGCACCATCTCCTTGTGTACGTACGCCGCCAGCGTCTCCTACGAGCTCTCCCGTAACCCTCCCTTCATCTACGGTCTGCCGGGCGATGTGGAGCACGGCTACAGCTGGTCCATCTTCTGTGCCTGGGTCAGCCTGGGCCTCAGTGTGACCTCCGGCTGCATCTGCACCGCGTACCCCTTCCTGAGTCGCGCCAAGAGCCTGCGCTCCAAAACCGCACGCCAGTCCTCCGTATGAAGGAACAGAGAGAACAGCAGGAGAGGAGAGGTCAGAGGTCAGAGGTCAGAAGACGTTCCTTCAGGACACAACACAGACAGCCGTGTGGTGTTTACCTTGGATGGAGGATCGGATGGGTGTTTACCTGGGATGCTGAAAGAAACAGTTTGTCTTTATTCCCTCAAATTGAAGGTCTGGATTGTTTCCTGGACGACAGGGGGGAGGGGGGGGATGCCAGGTCAGCCACAGCAGGCGTGAGTCGGCATTATACTATTACTGTACACATTTAGTTGTTAATGAATGCAGTGTGTCATTGGTGCAACATGACATATGGGGCGGGACCTATTACATGTCGACACAACACCCCAGGACCCTCACACTGTATACATACACCTTAGCATTACTGACTTTAATTCTGTACCATGTGTGAAAAAAAACGAAACATTTATCAATCCTACATTAAGTAAGTTAAGAAGTTAAGTGTCGTTGGTGGACGAGTACAGTACGTGTGGTACTAATGCTATGAAAATCAGCTGTGATGGTTGAATGTACGGTGATGGCTTTCTTACATCTGTTATCATTTATCTGAACACATACAGGAGTATAGGACAGCAGGTGATGGCTTTGTGACATCTGTTATCATTTATCTGAACACATACAGGAAGAAACTAGTGTAGCCCAGCAGATTATCAGGTGTTACAACGTTGTCGTTTGCGGTTAAATGGATTTTGATTAATTCTGCACTGACGCTCTTAGTATTCCGACGTGTGTCTTCATGGATTACCAGGGTCAAGTGTCCTCCTGCAGTGTTGAATAGTAATCAGACACTTAAAGTGATACTGTCCCATTTTTGGAAATAAGCTCATTTTACACCTCCCTTTAAGTGAAATAATTGGGTTTTACCTTTCTCCTGTACTAGCTTGGAGGTAAAATTAGATCTGCGGTACTCCAAAAATGGTTGAAAGTACAGGAGAAAGGTAAAACCCAATCATTTAACTCAAGGGGAGGTGTAAAATAAACTTGTTTCCAAAAATGGGACAGTATCACTTTAATGTTTAGTGGTTGTGATGGCTGGATGTCCGGCAGTATAAAGTGTGATGGCTGGATGTCCGGCAGTATAAAGTGTGATGGCTGGATGTCCGGCAGTATAAAGTGTGATGGCTGGATGTCCGGCAGTATAAAGTGTGAAGGCTGGATGTCCGGCAGTATAAAGTGTGATGGCTGGATATCCGGAATTATAAAGTGTGCACTATAGTATTATTACATGACAACACACAACATGCTGCAAAGGCATCACTTCACCATCTATACACAACTGGTAGAGAAAATAATTATTTAAAACAACATGAGTAATAAATGTTTAAATACTAAATACTGGTAAATAGCAATCCCAGGCCAAATGTATTTTACATTTTACACACCAACACAATGTTGAGGAGATGGGAGAGTGACTGACTGGTGCTGGTGCTGGAGCTCAGGGTAAGTTATTATTGTTGTTTGAACTGGCGACGTGTCAATCTGTATTTAATATGGCGGTTGGCGACGTGTCAATCTGTATTAAATATGGCGGTTGGGCTCTTATACGGGGCGTACAAGTGTTTGAACTGTAAATAAATTTAGTGTAAAATTTACACAATCATCTTATCTATATCTGCTGAATAGTAAGTCAAATTTATGAACACACACGTTATACCTGGATGTTGACGAACACAATCACACCATGTGAGCACAAAGAGAATTTAATCATTTTCTCAGTTTTAGCTTCTCTGAATATCATCCCAAACCTGAAAAAAAAAGAAAAACTTTCACTGCGTGTTCTTTATATAGTGCAGGAACTGGAGGGAAAAAAAGAGAGCAAGTGAGATGTTGTGCTGTGCAGTAAGTATGCTAAGTAGGGATGCACCGATACCGATACTGTTATCGGCACCCGATACTTCTCATTATACTCGTACTCGTCAAACACTTGCCGATACCAGGAACGATACTGCTATTACACAAAACAATGCAAAATCTCGTCACGTTCTGTGTACTTGAAAGCAGCATGGAAAAAAGTGCCACCTCATACGTTTACTAACATTTAAATCTACATGGAAATGGACAATAAAAATATCACAGGTCAGGTGGAAAAAAACAAGGCCATGCATTTATTTTCATTGTATTTTGGTGGTAAAAGGTATCGGTATCGGTACTCTGTATCGGCAAGTACACACATTAATGTACTCGTACTTGTATCGGTTTTCAAAAAAGTGGTATCGGTGCATCCCTAATGCTAAGTCAAAACAAAATGGCCTCCGTCAGCTCCTGTGCAGAACTCCGTGGCCCCATCAATGCTGTGCATCCTTGTGTGAAATCTGAGATATCAGCAGTTTGCTGGCAGTAGCACACATGCTAATGAAGCCTGAGGAGAGAAGAGAGGAGAAGTGCACAGCACACTACAGGTTGATCTGATCTCAGCAGAAAAATCATTGGTTCGCTTGACCGGACTGTTAAATTTGCGCGTGCTGAGCTGAATGATTTTTTACAAATGTGCTCCAATAATATGTCAACCTTAATGGAAAACTACCTAGTGATGTTACATCTGTTGACTGGCCAGTTGTTGAGGAGACTAAAAAAAACTAACTTGTGTCTGCATTGCTGCCAGGATGTGAGAGATTTGGTTATCAACTATGAATTGCAAATATCCAATGTAATGGTGACTGAAATAAAAGGCTTTCTTAATGACCATCTTTGTCTTTATTAGTTTGATTTGATACGCACAAATGGAAATTAGATAACACTTTATTTCACAGTATCTTGTTTTTAGTGCCACTACAGTACATGTATCAACATGTCATATTCTGCACTTATACCCATGCCTAACCCGAACCTTATACCCATGCCTAACCCTAACTCTAAGGTGTATAGTGTATAATAATAACATATAATAATAATAATAATAACATATCATAATAATAATAATAATAATAATAATAATNATCTATTAGGGCCTACACTCTCAAACCTAACCTAACCCTTATAGCTAACCCTAACTTTAAGGTGTTATTATGTTGTCTACATTGCATTAAGTGATGTGTAATGCCCATTCCATGCATCCAGTACATACACTGAAAAGCATTGCATGCCAGTTACAAACGTTAGGTTGCATGCCATATCATTGCATGCCAGTTACAAACGTTAGGTTGCATGCCATATCATTGCATGCCAGTTACAAACGTTAGGTTGCATGCCATATCATTGCAGGCCAGTTACAAAAGTTAGGTTGCATGCCATAACATTGTATGCTAAACGTTAAAAGCTAAGTTGNCCTGCTGTCTTNAGTTTGTAAGTTAACTCAAATCAAGACGTAAATCAAGTCGAGGCTTTTCTCAAGATGAGTTATCAGAGTTAACTTACTAAATGAGGGCAGCAGATCAACTTACTGTTTTGCATTGAGCTGGCTGTAATGTTTTAAGTATAGACTACTTTCATACTCATCAAAGAAATGGTTGCCTTGATCTCATTCAATACGACCTCTTCTCTGACAAAACCATACAGTAGTTATTTCCAAAAACTTTATTATGTTATTGTTCTTGAAGAGGGATTTTCAGCAGTTGACACACATATCTAGTTTTGAACACAATGGAAGAAATCACATCAATCAGACAAGAAAGAGGAAAAGAAAACAGATCAAAGACTAAATTGTTTTCAACTGCTTTCAACATATTTTAAATGGAAATTAGTTCATCTAAGTCACCACAACAAATATTTTAAATCCAACCTCTGTAAAACAAGTAACAATTCAAATGATTTAAATGTCAATGTATTTATTCACCTAGACAGCCTAAAGGTTGTTGGCTGCTTACATACTGTAGACCAAAATGATCAACAACTTAGTTGAAGAACACACACACACACACACACATACACACACTCTCTCTCACACACACACACACACACACACACACACACACACACACACACACACACACACACACACACACACACACACACACACACACACACACACACACACACACACACACACACACATACACACACCTGACAATACACAATTACAGTGTACAGTGTTACAAAGTTGCTATTTCATGCAAAACACATAAAGTACTCCCCAAACATATCTTTCATGGCCTACACAAGACACTTTCTTGAGAAATGAGATCTCTGAGCGCCATTGTGAAAACACACTAATTCAAAATATAAAACACATTGCGGGAATTAAAATATTTTGACACACACTTAAGAAGTCTTATTTCAAAACCAAATACCAAGTTTACCACCTGTCGAATTTTTTAAAATATCTACATTTTATTTTGATTTCTTACATTTTAAAGCTGACTCTCAAATAATAAAATGGCGGCTCAGAATAGAGAAGACGAGGGCTAAATTGATCTGCAAATGGTATTAATGAACTAGCTGGAGGTAAGGGCATTGTTGCGCTCTAGATGTCACGAAAAATAACTAGGTGCATGGACCCAGAAGAAGGAAGGTATAAGGTGGGAGCAGGTTCGCACACTAAACAAGACACAAAGGTCAAGCACAAGGAGTTTTTTTATTAGAGCAGGGTAGAGCAGACGTTTCAGGCTGTTGCCATCATCAGTGCTCTCTGTGCTCACGAGCACCTGCTCCAACCTTATACATTAGGGAACTATCTGGAACGTCTTGCTGAGACATGCAACCAAATTGAACAGACATCAGGGGCGTCGCTATTTTACAGGGACACGTGCCTGGGTATGTTTCTGCTGTGCCCCGATATGTGTGTTGCAAAAAAAAAAAGAGGCATGCTTATAATGAGGTTGGAGGGGGAACATTTCACTACAGTGGACAAACGCCAATGGCCGGGTCTCAGGAGGATATAATGAGGTTGGAGGGGGAACATTGGGTTGAGGAGGGGGAACATTTGGGTTGAGGAGGGGGAACATTGGGTTGAGGAGGGGGAACATTGGGTTGAGGAGGGGGAACATTGGGTTGAGGAGGGGGAACATTGGGTTGAGGAGGGGGAACATTGGGTTGAGGAGGGGAAACATTGGGTTGAGGAGGGGAACATTGGGTTGAGGAGGGGGAACATTGGGTTGAGGAGGGGGAACATTGGGTTGAGGAGGGAACATTGGGTTGAGGAGGGGGAACATTGGGTTGAGGAGGGGTAACATTGGGTTGAGGAGGGGGAACATTGGGTTGAGGAGGGGGAACATTGGGTTGAGGAGGGGGAACATTGGGTTGAGGAGGGGGAACATTGGGTTGAGGAGGGGGAACATTGGGTTGAGGAGGGGGAACATTGGGTTGAGGAGGGGGAACATTGGGTTGAGGAGGGGGAACATTGGGTTGAGGAGGGGGAACATTTCTTCAAATGAAGGCTGAGAAGCACTTATCTAGTTTATTAGGCTAATATTTCCAAATTGGTTTGTATTCAAATAGGGGCCTGTGGGCCAGATGCAGTTTATTTAAGACATCCTGCAGCCTAGCGATTAACTTAAAAGGAAATGTAGTTCACTGGACTTTTTTGCGCTGTCTTATTTTACGTGCAGCCCAAATGTTTTCACCAGTTGGCCCTCTAGGTGCTGAAGTTGAAAAGCAGGGCCATAGAACACTGGGAATGACAAACACGCATTCCAAGTTCTCATACTGATACTGATGAACAGATACATGGTTTACAGATGTAAAAGTGGTGGCACATTTATGCATGTATGTTTTTGGCCTTCCGTTTTAGAAACATTCAACAATATTTCACAATATTGTAATATGTCAGAGATAAGAACCACCCCTCCCTCTCTCTTCATCTCTTTTTCAACCTGCTGTTTATTTTTTACTTTTTAGTTTTTCCTACTTTTTCTACATTTTCTTTTTGCTTTTTTTTTTTTTTAAAGATTTTTTGGAGCTGAAAACTTTTTAATGACATGACAATAAATATCTTGCGTCCTGTATCTTGTAACATGCAGCAACATACTTCATGAGATAGATTTTGTCTCTGCCATGCTGCTGCCCTTTTAAAGCATTTAACCTGAGTGTCGGTTTTTTAACATTCTATAAAAAGAATGTGTCCTATAATAATCTAAAATTCCAAATTGTATTGTATGGCGCCCAAAATTCTATAGAACTTTCACTGCCCGAACATTCCTGTCACACCGGTATGATGATACACTCTTAGAGGTGAAGCAGTAGTCTTCCAGAGAGGAGAAGACGACGTATTTCATCCACATCACCCCTGCTACACACACTTCCCGTATTTCTATATTGTATAAATATCTTGTAGCCCCGTGATTCCCAACCTATGGGCCGGGGCCCACTGGTGGGCCCTGAAGGTATTCCAAGTGGGCCTTGAAATCATTTTCCAAAAATAATAATCATATTTTGGTGTGTGTTGTTGTTGATTTATTTGAGTTTTATTCTTAATTGGGTCAGAGGTGGGCCCCGAATATTTTTGACAATTTTGAGTGGGCCCCAAGTTGAAAAAGGTTGGGAACCTCTGTTGTAGCCTATATGATACTGCCTCTAGAAGCCCTTGACGATGCAGTAGGCCTCGAGGGAGGAGAAGATGACATATTTCTATATTTCTGTATAAATATCTTGTTTAGAAGATGATGCATTTCTATATTTCTGTATAAATATGGTGTTTAGAAGCCCTTGACGATGCAGTAGGCCTCGAGAGAGGAGAAGATGATGTACATGAGCCAGAGGCTGAAGAACAGGGTGGTGGTGAGTATCTTGGGGATGCGCGGCCCCCCCAGCTCGCCCCCGATGGACGGCCGGCGGCGGTACATGAGCACGCCGATGGCTATGAAGGCGAAGATGGTGAAGAGCGTGACGGAGAAGGCCAGCGTGCCCGGGTCCACCAGGAACTTCTTGCCCTTGCTGGTGTGGTAGATGGCGGCGATGGACCACGCCACGCCGATGCCCAGGAAGACGTTGACCGCGTTGCTACCGGTGACGTTGCCGATGGACGCGTCCGCGTACTGGTCCTGCACGGCCGCCACTTTGCTGGCAAACGTGTCTAGAGCAGGAGAGGAGAACACACAGTCATGGACATGTCTTTAACATTACGTCAAATGATTCTAGAGCACAAGAGGAGAGGAGAGGAGAGGAGAGGAGAGGAGAGGAGAGGAGAAGAGATGAGAGTGGAGGAAAGGAGAGGAGAGGAGAGGAGGAGAGGAGAGGAGAGGAGGAGAGGAGAGGAGAGGAGATGAGAGGAGAGGAGGAGGAGGAGAGGAGAGGAGAGGAGAGGAGAGAAGAGGAGAGAAGAGAAGAGGAGGAGAGGAGAGGGGAGGAGAGAAGAGAAGAGGAGGAGAGGAGAGGGGAGGAGAAAAGAGAAGGGGAGAGGAGAGGAGAGGGGAGGAGAGAAGAGGAGAGGAGAGGGGAGGAGAGGAGAGAAGGGGAGAGGAGAGGAGAGGAGAGGAGAGGAGAGAGGAGAGGAGAGGAGAGGAGAGGAGAGAGAAGGAGAGAGAAGGAGAGAGGAGAGGAGAGGAGAGGAGCGGAGAGGAGAGGAGAGGAGCGGAGAGGAGAGGAGAATACGCTGGTGTCATAATATGTCTAGAGCAGGAGAGGAGAACACACAGTCATGGACATGTCATTATCATTACGTCAAATGTATCTAGAGGATAATACGCTGGCAAACGTATCTAGTGCACAAGAGCAGAATACGCTGGCGTCAGAGGTGTGACATGACCGTGTCATAATATTGTCATAACGCTGTCATGGATGTGATGTGTCTTGGACGGCCGCCACTTTGCTGGCAAACGTATCTAGAGCGTGAGAGGAGAACACGCCGGCGTCACAGGGGTGACATAACAGTGTCATAACGCTGTCATGGACGTGTCATAAACATGATGTCAATGTCATAAACTGTTGACTGTTCTTTGAGTGACATTCCATGATGGAATAGACATCCCTAACAATGTCAGGGTCATGACCATAACACATTGATGACATTGACATAAGGCCTATGACACATGTCAGGGTCATGACCATAACACAGTGATGACATTGACATAAGGCCTATGACACATGTCAGGGTCATGACCATAACACAGTGATGACATTGACATAAGGCCTATGACACACGTCAGGGTCATGACCATAACACATTGATGACATTGACATAAGGCCTATGACACACGTCAGGGTCATGACCATAACACATTGATGACATTGACATAAGGCCTATGACACACGTCAGGGTCATGACCATAACACAGTGATGACATTGACATAAGGCCTATGACACATGTCAGGGTCATGACCATAACACAGTGATGACATTGACATAAGGCCTATGACACACGTCAGGGTCATGACCATAACACATTGATGACATTGACATAAGGCCTATGACACACGTCAGGGTCATGACCATAACACATTGATGACATTGACATAAGGCCTATGACACACGTCAGGGTCATGACCATAACACATTGATGACATTGACATAAGGCCTATGACACACGTCAGGGTCATGACCATAACACATTGATGACATTGACATAAGGCCTATGACTTGTCCAGGAGTGTGACATGACACTGTTTTGACACTTTTATGACACTGTTATGTCATGCGTATAACACTGGCGTTAAGTAAGCTAACGTGTAACCGACAATTCTTCACTTGCCATTCATTGTAAACAGTTGGGTGTTTTGAAAGGTGCTTTACAAAATGAAAATCATTATTGTTGTTGTTGTTTACCTGGTACCGAGGTCCCCAGAGCTACAAACACCACGGCGGTAACGGAGTCCTTGAGGCCCACGGTGCATCCGAAGTGTGAGGCCAGGTCCCCGATGACGGCGGTCAGCAGGCCGATCATGGAGATGGAGACCACGAAGCAGGCCCAGCCGTTCCAGATGTCAGTAGGGGGCACCAGCGCGAAGAACACCTTCCAGAAGATGGTCAGGAAGTGCATGACGTAGTCGAAACACGACGGCAGCTTCTGTCCGGCGCCATCGTCGTCATCGTCGTCATCATCACCTCCTGGGGAAGTAAGATAGAAGAGTACGAATTGAACGATAGCAACCAATCTCTTTATCTCTCTCTCTCTCTCTCTCTCTCTCTCTCTCACACACACACACACTCTCTCTCTCTCTCTCTGTATACAGTATAATATATATATATAGTATATATAATTGTTGTGATTTAATGAGACGTTTCAAATGTACAGGCCATCGAAAAGCCTGCCGAAGACTTAGGCCCACCAGCATTCACAGTAATAGTAATAATAATATTAAATAATAATAATAATAATAATAAAGTAATAAAGTAATTACCAGCGTTCACAGTAATCGCCTCCACAAACTGTTCTCTCCAGCTGTTGGTGCCGACCACCAGAGCCAGGTTGGTCTTCTTGATCAGTTTATCTACTGTGCTCTGAGGAGACAGGATGGTAAACACACAATAACATGCTAGCTTAGCATGGATGGTAAACATACAATAACATGTTAGCTTAGCATGGATGGTAAACACACAATAACATGTTAGCATGGATGGTAAACATACAATAACATGTTAGCATGGATGGTAAACACACAGTAACATGTTAGCATGTTAGCATGGATGGTAAACACACAATAACATGTTAGCATGGATGGTAAACACACAATAACATGTTAGCATGGATGGTAAACACACAGTAACATGTTAGCATGGATGGTAAACACACAATAACATGTTAGCATGGATGGTAAACACACAGTAACATGTTAGCATGTTAGCATGGATGGTAAACACACAGTAACATGTTAGCATGTTAGCATGGATGGTAAACACACAGTAACATGTTAGCATGTTAGCATGGATGGTAAACATACAATAACATGTTAGCATGTTAGCAGGGATGGTAAACACACAATAACATGTTAGCATGGATGGTAAACACACAATAACATGTTAGCATGTTAGCATGGATGGTAAACACACAGTAACCGCAGAGATACACCAGCGGCGATCTGAGCGAGTCGAGCGACGGAAGTAATTGACTTTGTATTGAGTCGAGAGACAAAAGCGATTCTGGAGACTAGAGCGATTTGCGCGACAAGCGCGACAATTTGAAGTTGAAATCTTTTCAACTTTCTATGACGCGGTTCGGCGACAAGCCGCGACAGCCAATGACTGTATAGAGGTCAGTGACCACAGCCAATGGGAATGCTTGAATGCTTTGCCTTCTGCCTGAACGGACATACTCTAGTCTCCTCAATCTCTCGTATCGCTTGCTGCTACACTCTGTCGCTTGAATCGCGTCGCCGCTGGTGTATCTCTGCGGTAACATGTTAGCAGGGATGTTAAACCTACAATAACATGTTAGCATGGATGGTAAATATACAATAACATGTTAGCATGGATGGTAAACATACAATGAATTGCTTGTGGTAACTTTTTTCATATTGAACAGAAATATAATTCAATTGCCAAATTGTATTTGTGGTTTGAATGATAAATCAATTATTTTTTCAGTAGAATAAGTTGTCTTGCTATTCCTGTATGTCACACAATTCAAAATAATAATAATAATAATACCACTTCCCACAGGTCCCTGATATGTATCATTCATCTGATGTAAGAACACAGGACACCTTAACACACACACACACACACACACACACACACACACACACACACACACACACACACACACACACACACACACACACACACACACACACACACACACACACCTTAAACTCATAGGACTCCTCAATGATGACTTCCATTTTGACGTGTTCACCGAGCATCGGCCTCCCCAACTCCGCTATTCTCCTCTCGTCTTCTTCTTTCTTTGTCAGACTGCCGTCGTCTCTTATGTCTGCTCGGGCCGACAGGTGTGCAGTAAGAAGAAACACAAGCGTTTATTCATAGAGCAAATTGAAGTAGCCTACAGTTTATGTTGCCTAAAGTGTTGTACACACTGCTCAGACAGAAAAACAGATTAATATTATATCATTAGTATAATTAGTAATATATGTTATTATATAATTTGTTTATTTACATAGTACATATTCATGGAAAACAATCTAAATTGTGAATGGGCAGCATATATTTTGGTAATAAAACACTAAAATTACACATTGTGATTTAATTAATTAAATTAATTAGTTGGCTGGCGGCTAACTGGTCTCATTTTACCTCATAGGAGGTAAAAATGGCACTGCCCCGGAGAACAGTTGAAAGTACAGGAGAATGGTAAACCCCTACTATTTAACTCAAGGGGAGGTGTAAGATAAGCTTATTTCCAAAAATGGGACAGTATCACTTTAAGTAATATCATATAGCAAAATAATTAAAGGGTTAGAAATGAGAAATCAACTTAGGGAATCGAATACATTAGCAAATGTAAAAAAAGCTAAATTGTTGACAAACAAATGGATTAGCAGCATCTTACGAACATGCAAATAAAAAAGAAAGAAATAGAAATGGAAAAAAATCTGATAGTAAAGTATGTGCCTCTGAAAAAGGGCCGTGCATAGTTGAGAGTATAATGCAAGCTTGGTGATGAGCACTTACCAATGGCTTAGCAATAGAAATCAAACGTGCAAAAAAAAGTACCTTTCAGTGTACCAGGAAGTGATGTGAATACCTGCTATGTTGACAACAGGAAGTGATGTAGATACCTGCTATGTTGACAATAGTGGAGCGGACGGCGTTATCTCGACCCTGAACTTTCCGGTAGATGTCTTTGCCTGATGATGCCAGAGACATTTAACTGAGTTATGTAACCAATCGGTGTTGAGCTTTGATCATTCATTTTAGATCATAGTGCTTTTAGATTTGAGCTTATGAGAGCTTATATTAGGTTGCGAAACACCGTGTGGCACTTTAAGTTAGTAGAAGACACCTACAGTAGGCTATACAAACTTTGGGGGATGCCACTTTTGCGTTCTTTTCCATTTAGCTGCGGCTGTCAGCCACATTGGGTGACAGTTAAACAGACTTTAGGAGTGCTCAGCTAAAATATAAAAATGCCTAACTTTAGAACCAACAAAGAGCAAATACAGAAGTGGCATGTTGCCTTACTTGTATTTACTAACACAATATCAACACATCAGAAGTTGGACTCTCGGCAAAGCCCAAATGTTATTTGACAGATGAATCAGACGGGATGTTCAGCTTCAGATATCAGTACTATTAATTAGCTTGTACTGATTCGAAGAGTGAGTTTGGATATTTTGTAAAGATCTAAAGACAGATTTAAAACATGTCGTGATTTTTGAATTACTTTGGTTACAGAGGAGAACAAACAACTTAAAAAACTCCAAAGGCTAATTATGAGATGTTATGCATTACTACTTGTCATTACATGGTGTTGGAGGCTAATGCTGAGATGTTATGGGTTACTAGGCCTACTTCTCATTATATGTTGACAGGAGAGCATGCTGTGTGTTGGACCGTGCGGTGCGGGCCACAAGGAGAGTGATGGTGTAAACACTGTGTTCCATGCAGAAGATATTTCCCCCCAAAGCATAAACACATGGGCAGGCCTACTGTGCATGCTCTCACACACATGCTGATGTGTATTAATCTGTAACTAATATGACATCTTGCCTCCATTCATATCTATTTTCTATAGACTACTATGCATACGCAGGATAGTAATAGTTAATCCACATCTCTACATGACACATGCCAGTTTAATCCGTGCCCTGATGCAAAAGCCAACGACAAACTGCAATTACGTCTGGGAAGTTAAGGGCATTGTTAGCTCTAAATTTAGTTTTCACTTCAATAAATATCTAAATTCAATTTCTTACCATAAAGCTTTTTATCTATGGAAAGGCAAGATGAAATAGATTACAACGGTGATTTACGAAAATAAATAAATAAATAAATAAGTAAGCAAGTTAGGTCAGCATTAATCAGCTGTTGAAACGCTTGCATGGTTGAGCATACCTGTCTTCACAAAGGCACCTGTAACCACAGAGCAAAATACGGCAGAAAGTACAAGAATATAATTAATAAGTATACAGGTCTTTATGATAGCATATTCTGTGTCTATGTACAGGTATGCAGGAAGACATGACATCGTAAAATATCATTACAGAGAGGAGTGAGATCAAAAGTGGGGGTTTTAGAAAGAGAAACAGACATACAGAGATAACCTACAGGACACGGGGAAAGGGTTACAAGACAAATAGTCCTGGGGTCCGTTTCTCGAAAGCGTCTTTGCTATCGTCGTTAGCAAAGTCCTTCATAAGAGTGACTCAACTTTCTCTCAACAGCGACGCTCACCACTAAATCCAAGGGAACGGTAAGACGATCTTAAGACGGTTAGCAACGATCTTAAGACGGTTAGCAACGGCAAGAATCGAGAAACGGACCCCTGGAAAGTGTAGCCTGGTTCTCACCGGACCTCTCTGTGGGAGTGTGGAGCCCTGGCGCCCCCTGGTGGAGCTACACAGACACACACGGTCTGGGGCACTGGGGCACTGCCGTTATGCTAGGAGTGCGTTTTAATATGCAACCTTGCCTCCTCCACTGCCGTTATGCTAGGTCTCCAGCTAGAACATTGTCGGAGCATTTATTGCTTCAATATCAATGGTAACTCGCATTGAGGAGTCACAGGACAGGTTGTAGACTATATTGACGCTTTAGAGGTGAACAGAAAAATGTTTTTGAAAGAAATTGTTGGTGGTGAGGACGGGCAGAAAGATTGGTAAAGCAATGCCTTCTGAAGGCGGAGCCAACGTGTGCTCTCCCAGACCTAGTAGTGGAAAGCTGGGTGGAGCTACAGGTCAGGCAAGAGCCAGGCGATGAGAAGTG
Organism: Engraulis encrasicolus; assembly: GCF_034702125.1. Taxonomy (NCBI): domain Eukaryota; kingdom Metazoa; phylum Chordata; class Actinopteri; order Clupeiformes; family Engraulidae; genus Engraulis; species Engraulis encrasicolus. Next base: position 346,868 of record NC_085857.1, on the reverse strand, counting down.
GGCTTACAAGAGGAAGTGGCCAGACCAATGTTGCCAAAGAGTTAACAGTAGAAAACCAAGCCTTGAAATAAGAGTTCACAGTAGAAAACCAAGCCTTGAAATAAGAGTTCACAGTAGAAAACCAGTAGAGTTCAGAGTAGAAAACCAAGAAGAGGATAAGAAATAAGACCAAGCCTTGAAATAAGAGTTCACAGTAGAAAACCAAGCCTTGAAATAAGAGTTCACAGTAGAAAACCAAGAAGAGGATAAGCCTTGAAATAAGAAATGAAGAAGAGAAGGAGAATGGAGCTTACCATCCTCATGTAGCAGAATAGCTGACCAGCAGAAGCGAAATGGGACAGGAAGAATGACAAACAGATGTAGAATAGAGTAGAGTAGAGTAGAATAGAATAGAATAGAGCAGAGTAGAGTAGAATAGAATAGAGCAGAGTAGAGTAGAATAGAATAGAATAGAGTAGAGTAGAATATAATGGAATAGAGTAGAGTAGAGTAGAATAGAGTAGAATGCAATAGAGTAGAGTAGAGTAGAATAGAGGAGAGTAGAGTAGAATAGAGTAGAGTAGTAGTAGAATAGAATATATTATAGTAGAGTAGAGTAGAATAGAGTAGAATGGAATAGAGTAGAGTAGAGTAGAGTAGAATAGAACAGAACAGAACAGAACAGAACAAAACGGAATAGAAATATTAGAATGACACCAGAAAGCACATCATATTGCTATTTGGAAATCATAACCGGTGTTTAATGAAAATAAGGGGAAATGCTTTAGTGCTACAGTATACCTTGACATAATGGGTGTTGGAAAAAATGCAATAAAGCCCATATTTGTGCATCCTGTTAACAAAACCTGGGAGATCCCCTATGGAATGCCTTTTTTACACTGTTTTACGCGGTTATTTTAGAGCTGTGCTGTTGTGCAATATATTCTTCCCAGAACCAGTTTGTCACACAGTATACTGAGCACTTTGTCACCTTGTAGGGATTTCCGAACAGTGGCAAACTGCAGTTTCCGCACGGAACTTTGGATTGCTACACTGTACTGCAGGGGTATTCAATTAAATGTCAACGAGGGCCAGTTTTTCAAATTCCTCCCAGTAAAGGGGCCGAACTATACGTATGTATTACAGTTGCATACTGTCAATGAAAAAAAATATGAGAGGCTTCATTGAAGCGGTGGGTCTGGGGGTCCTACCCCAGAAAGTTTTGCATTTCTTAGATATAATATCCTGCATTTTAATGTCTCCTGTTCCGTTTCCACACGATAATGTAACCCATACTTTTATCTTTAAATCCCAAAAAACGATTCCGTATTTCAAGGGGCTTGTGAGGGGCCACAACCATGCTGTCCAAGGGCCGCATCTGGTTCCAGGGCCGCCATTTGAATAGTGTAGTGTCTGAATGGGGAGATGAAATCATACCCTTCTACTTACTGATCATGGTCGTCCCCCCCCCCCCCCACCGCTAAAACTTGTGAGATTGCCCAGTCTTAACCAGGCAAGTACAGAAAAACAATTTAGGGCTTTGTCACATTCAATTTGCATTGCAAATGAGAGAAGGACATTTTAATTATGTTTTTGCAAGATCTTGAAAAAAAAATATCAACTCTTATGGGGCCCTACAGTCACATCAGGGACTGGCCTCGACCTCGGCCAATCATCTGAGACTGCCCTCGACCAGGGCCAATCATCTGAGACTGCTCTCGACCACGGCCAATCATATGAGACTGGCCTCGACCACGGCCAATCATCTGAGACTGGCTACTGTGATCAGAGGAAAATTCATCGAAAGTGTGGACGCGGAACTACAGCTAGAGAATAGTATGTTTGCTAAATCTAAGGGTTTTTTTAAATTATTATTGTACACCGTCTGTCAAAATAAATAGTCAAATTAGAAATATTGTGCTTGGTGACACAAATAGAGTAGATATATAATGTCAAAATAAATAGTCAAATTAGAAATATTGTGCTTGGTGACACAAATAGAGTAGATATATAATGTCAAAATAAATAGTCAAATTAGAAATATTGTGCTTGGTGACACAAATAGAGTAGATATATAAATGATGACGAGGACACAGCTGACACAGGAAGGAGGAGCCAAAGATGATGACAGGTGGAAAAGCAGATGGGAGAAAAGGTGGACAGGCGGGCATACACTGGACCAATCAGATGGGAGTAAAGTCGGGCATACACTGGGCCAATCAGATGGGAGCAAAGCCGGCCATACACTGGACCAATCAGATGGTAGTAAAGCCGGCCATACACTGGACCAATCAGATGGTAGTAAATCCGGGCATACCATAGACCTATAATAAACTAGACTGGCAATGGGCGTATCTAACCAGTAGCCATAGAGGTAGAAAATAACACTAGAGAGGACCCCGCCCCCCTTTTTACGGCAATCTGTAGCGGCCATTATCTGTAGGTAGATCAGAGAAATGGAAATTAACGGAGAACGAGGCTCACCTCTGTCAAAAATGGCTTAATCATGTGAAAATGTCCATCAACACACTATACAAGGACAATAGTTGAAGTGTGTTGCTAACTATGTTCACAAAAGATATTATTTGATTTTTAAATGTATTTTATCGACTCATATGATTTAAGTAGATATTTAGCCTGACATTTCAAATCTGGTCTTTGATTAAAGTGTTGCTTCATATTTACACAGTTTTAGTTAATTTCTTGACAGGGGTGGGCGTGTTCTCCATTGACTTGCATTGCCTGAAAGTACCTACACTACCTACGGAAGTTGGGAAGCTCCAGCTGCCATTTCCCAGTGCTGTCGCAAATTGCTGTGTCCTCTCTAGTGTTATTTTCTACCTCTATGCCAGTAGCAGAAAATCCCACTGCCAGTCTAGTTTAATATAGGTCTATGGGGCATACACTGGACCATTTGCAGATGGGAGTTAAGCCGGGGATACACTGCATGATAATTGGGCCTGATTTTGCCATGATTTGCCAGTCACGCCACTTTTTGGGAATCGGGCTGATTTTTTCAGTCGTAAGTCAACTGTGAGTCTCACATTAACGACCAGTGTTGCCAATTTAGCGACTTTGTCCCTAGATTTAGCGACTTTCGCTGATTTTTTTTTTTTTGCAACACTGGTAGCGACTAGCAGTTTCACTTCACGGCCAGCTTCATATTAGCAGTCGTATGGCCACAAGAAAATCAAAACCGTTTGAAATCCTGGTTGCCTTCTGTTAGCGCTACGACCCAATTTGACACAATGCACAATAGGCACAAATTTTCACAACGTCCATGCATAAAATGCACACATTTTCACAATGTCCATGCATAAAAGGCACAAATAAGGCTCATTTGACTTTGATGCCACCGATCGATGTTGGCAAAGAATGTGAGCGAGAACCTGTTGTCACAATGCGGGTGGTATTAAACACGGTGCATTAAAAATCGACCACAAATGTGCACGAGACGATGAGCTCGCATGAGTTTGATCTACTAGCACACCAAGTGTGAGCAGTGTTGCCAAAAAATCAGCCAAAGTCGCTATTGGCTCGCTGAAAAGTCGCTAGATGATGTCATGACGTTACGTGTGACGTCACAGCGTCGTGCACTCCACACTGATCTGTAGAAAATGTGCCTACACATGTACGTTCATAATACAAATGGGCGGTCCTAGCTACTTTTTGGGGATCAGAGCTAATCTGCAGCCCTGCTTCACCGTGAGAAACGCTTCTGACGGCGGCGCAGCGTTATAATTATGTTGAAAAACAATGTTTTTGTCAATGAAAAGGCACGTTTTTAAAAGTCGCCAGATGCATCAAAAAGTCGCTAAGTCGCTAGATTAAGTTTTTAGTCCTCAGGGATGGCAAAAAGTCACTAATTTGGAAACACTGCGTGTGAGGTGTGGGGGAGGAGGACTTGTTTTCAAGAACTGCAGATGACAAAAACGCAGAAGGTAATTGCACACTTGAGGTGTAGGTGAGGATGCGCACAAGAGCTAATCCCACTGCTAACCCTAGCCTTACCAAGAGCTAATCCCACTGCTCTGGCAACAGCTAATCACAATAGCATTATAACCCCTCTTCCACGTTTTTGTCATCTGCAGTTCTTGAAAACAGTATGAGCACTTGGGGCGTGTCTGATCATTGGATCGTATAGAGAGGATCTGAGTCATGAGATGTGAACTTTTAAACCCTGCAGCTCTCTCGTACAGCATGAGCAGGATCTGAATACCCACAAGCCGTAACCAGGACTATATGTAAGGGTTAACGTTCGGCGAGAAGGTCGCTACCGTGGAATAGCAGCACGACAGAGAGAATCTTTAGACCCCGACGCGGAGCGGAGGGGTCTTGTTCTCTCTGAAGTGCTGCTATTCCACAAAGCGACCGACTCGCCGAAAGTTAACCCGCTTATTATATGGATATACTTCAATGACTCACACATGGCGGGGACATTTCTTTAGGCCTATTTAATGTTAAGATTGTTGCTGCGCAAAACAAAACAGTGCCGTTGTGGAACACCGCTAGGCAACAGCTAGGTAGCCAGGACAACAGGTGTTGTATCACAGCAGCTGATTAGAGTCTTGTTGATAAGTCGCTTTAGCAGTGAAAAGTCTTGTTGCCATTGACAGCGGTCTGTTATAGACCAACCCGTCCGTTATCGAAAAATAACAGACGTGCGAACGTTGGGGAGCCCCGTTGAAATGAATGGAGCATTCGACCGATGACGTCACAACCATATAATAAGCTTTTATCATCACTTGCCAGATTTGGCTAGTAAATGTATGTGTACTAGCCAAACAAACATCATTCTCAGTCAAGGTAAGCTTTCTTTTCTACCAGCCAAACTGAGTTTTCACCAGCATTTGGCCAGTTGACTGGTGTTAATTTAGAGCTCACAAATGAAGATATGGCCCAGACAGTGTATGCTAACTGAAAATTAGTCTATGCAAATATGGCCCCGCTCATAAATGAACATATGGCCCAGTGAATACCCAGCTGAAGTGGAAGGATGGAAGAATGAGCAGGCTAACGGTAGAGACACATACAGTAGACGCAAATTTGGCCAAGCGAAGCGAACTTCGCCATTCATGCACTGAATTTCGCCTCTCTTCGCCTCGCGCCTTTCGCCTACTATGTGCCCCTAGCGTAATGGTGAGAAGAGATTTCTCCTGGTCTGCTCTGCTCTCTCCTCTCCCCCACCTGCGTATCACGATTTCTCTGTTCGATACAATTACAGCCCTAACGGCCCGCTCACAACTGAAAATGCAGCCCAGTGTATGCGGCCCAGCGTGTGCCCAGCGGAAGTGGAAGGAAGAGCAGGCAACTGGTTAAGAGATTTCTCCTGGTCTGGTCTGCTCTCCTCCCCCACCTGTACTGTGCAGCTTTTTCCACTGTGGCTCCTGCAGCGCTATGTAGAAGTTGGCCTGTTTGTTATACTCGTCGTGGTCGAGTATTTTGACCTTAAACGTTTTCCTGTTGGGACAAAGACATCATTCGTATATAGGGTGACAACTTGGACAGCAGGATGTGACAAGTAGCCTACGTAAGGTGAAAAGTAAGGACCTTTGACTAAAGTCTCCTTGTATTTCTTTTTCACACACGCACATGCGCGCACACACACACACACACACACACACACATAACCGAATGACCTTCGTGTACATGTAGATGAACACCAATCGCAAACGTGACTCAGAGCAGTGTCATCTACTGGTCCAATTTCACTTTTTTAATGCATCAACCAGACACAACTACAATGCTCTGCTGTGGAATTACACTTGATTACAATGCACTGCTATGGAATTGTCGACCTTTTTGAAGGCATGACAGACCCTGCACTGCAATTCATTCAGTCTTTTTTTTGAAAGTGCGTTCAACTCCCAACTGTGTCTTACAAGGTCTTCAGGTGCGAGCAAACAGCAAATAACTGCAATTAATTCAACCATTGAGAACCAACATTGAGAATCACAGTTGAACCATTTTGAATAACGCAGGAGCCATCTTGTTATGGTGCACAGAACTCTCCAGTCTTGGTTGTGAAGACAGGGGAAGTAAACGTGTGCCCTACAAGGGATACTGTACCATTTTTAGAAATGCGCTCATATTACACCTCCCCTTGAGTCCATATTACACCTCCCCATGAGTTAAATGATGGACTTTTACCTCTCTCCAGCAGTGTTGCCAGATTGGGCGGGTGTCCACCCAATTGGGCTACTTGGGACAAGCGTCTGCGGGTAAAAACGGGAAAAATTGGCCATTTGACGGTTTTTTCAGCCGTTTTGGGCCCAATGTAATTTGTTGAATTTGGGCGGAATTTAGCGCATTTTGACGGTTTTTGAGAGCATTTTGGGCGGGATTTGGTCAGACACATCTGGCAACACTGCTCTCCAGTACTCCCTGCTGTTCTCTGAGTATGGCAGCGCAAATTGTATCTCCAAGCTAGCAATTACGTAACATTGAGTCCTATGAGACCAGCTTTTGGCTAGCTTGTGGTCTCATAGGACTCCATGTTAAGTGCTAGCTTGGAGGTAAAATTTGCACTGCAGTACTCAGAGAAAATTTGAAAGTACAAGAGAAAGGTAACACTCAGTCATTTAGCTCAAGGAGAGGTATAAAAAAAGCTGATTTCCAAAAAAAAAATGGTACGGTATCACTTTAAGTGTATTATCCCAGTATTATATTCATGTGGGGGAGGAGGGCCTGATCAGTATTATATTCATGTGGGGGGGAGGAGCCTGATCAGTATTATATTCATGTGTGGGGGAGGAGCCTGATCAGTATTATATTCATGTGTGGGGGAGGAGCCTGATCAGTATTATATTCATGTGTGGGGGAGGAGCCTGATCAGTATTATATTCATGTGTGGGGGAGGAGCCTGATCAGTATTATATTCATGTGTGGGGGAGGAGCCTGATCAGTATTATATTCATGTGTGGGGGAGGAGCCTGATCAGTATTATATTCATGTGTGGGGGAGGAGCCTGATCAGTATTATATTCATGTGTGGGGGAGGAGCCTGATCAAAGTAAGACACCGCACCTTTTTTCTCACTCATCTCGACTATCTGAGGTTCCCCAAGTTCCAGGAAAAGGTTCTTGTTCTTTTCATATTCCTCATCGTCGATTATATTGATCTGAATAGTTTTGCTAAAAGGCAAAAAGACAGAAAGAGAGACAGAAGGAGAGACAGAGAGACAGAAGGAGAGACAGAGAGACAGAGAGACAGAAGGAGAGAGAGGAATACAAGGATGGATGAAAGCAGAAAGCATGCATAAGAAAATGGGTGATGTGCGGCAATTTAGCAAGCGGAACAAACAGAGAAAAATAACAGACAATGACATGAGTGATGACCAGAGGCGCATCTTGTCACCAGGCTAGTCAGACAGCCGCTTGGGGCCCCGAAGACACTACATGGTGAAAAACAGCTCAACTTTAAACTATAATAGCGCCAATTTGTTTCGAATGTTCATTCTTTTGGGGTTTTACTTGGGGCCCCCACTGACACTAGAATCGCCTCTGGTGATGACAAGTGTTAAGATGTTGGGTTCAGGATATGTAAAGCAAAAAAAGACTGTAAAGATTGTAAAGCATTCCTATTCACTCTTTAAATTCTGGGTGGTTTGGCTGGCTTAAAAAAACATATATGGGGAAAAAAAAATCAACTTTAGCTCTACAACCGTTCACTTTATTTAACATAATAGAGTTTTGTTGCGAAACGGTGTATCCACCGTTTTTGACTTTTTCATTTTATTGTTGGAAATGAGGTTCTATCACCTATCTATCAATGGTTTTTGACCCTAGTAATGTAGGGGACCACATCCCATTAGTCATTGGTGATGCCAATATTACTCAGGTGGACTCTTACAAATATTTGGGAGTGTACTTTGATAATAATCTGTCTTGGAATGTTCATGTTAACAATGTGTGTACCAGGATCCAACAGAGACTTCATTTTTTACGTAGACTCAGGGTGTTTGGTGTTCAACAGAGGATTATGTTACTTTTTTACCGTGCTGTTGTTGAGAGCGTAGTACGCTATGCAATCACTGTGTGGTTTGGAAACCTGACAGTGAAAGTGAAGTCTCAAATAGACAGACTGACCCGCACTGCACTGAAGGTAGTGGGGGTGAGGGACTACCCCACCCTCCAAGCAATATATGAAGAGTCTGTAGTTAGGCATGCTAGAAAAATAACTGAGGATCCATCACATGTTCTGTACCCAGAATATGAGCTGCTACCCTCTGGCAGGCGATTCAGAGTACCAGTTAAAAACAAGAAAAGGTTTCTGAATAGGTACAGGTTTTCTTTTGTCCCTGTTTCTGTTAACCTACTGAACGCAGGTCATTAACAACTACCATCCTGTAATGCCATGTATGTATGCGGGTGGTGGGCTGTGGTGGATATGCACTTGAGTGTTTCTATGTATGTGTGTGTTTATTGTTGTTTTTGTTTTTTGGCGTCATGTGTATGTTGTGTGTATGTGGCAGCTATGTATGTCCAAGACAAATTTCCTTCGGGACTATTAAAAAGAATCTTGAATCTTGAATACATTATGTGTGAATTATTGCCTTCAAATATTTTGAGAACACTTTTTAAACCTTTTTTTAAAGGATTTTTTTGTGGTCTTTTTGACTTTACACCGTTCAGTCTTGAATTGTGTGCTTTGCTTAATCTTAGTGCCTTTTAGATATTAAGAGAGAGAGAGAAATGTATGTACAGTATGTACCGTATGTATGTATGTAGCTTATGTACGCTATGTATGTATTAAGTTTGTGTGTATTAAGTATGTATGTAGCTTATGTACGCTATGTATGTATTAAGTTTGTGTGTGCATGTGTGTTCATTTTTATGTACACCTGACGAAGACCAGACTGCATGGTCGAAACGTTGTGTTAATAAACCTGGAGCAGCAACAGTGTGCGGACCTTCCTTCTTTTCATTTTTATGTTTGCCTAAAATGTACAGCCCTTCTAATCAATTTTACAAAAGCACAAAGATGTAACTGCATTAATCCTCTGACGTCTCTTGACAAAAGGACAAGACAGACACAAGAGGCACGACAAGACAACACAAAACAAGATAATAGACAGACAGACAGACAGACGTGCATAACCTATGTGCATAGCCAGCAAGACACATAAGCAGAGGAAACATAGACAGACATGCATAAGAAACATGGTAGCTTATAAAACCCAGAGATACTGTATATAGCTCTTGTCAGGCAGGTTAACTATAGCCTAGCTCTCGCCAGATGAATAAGGTTCCACCGTGCTCCACATACTGAATATAGAACATCTGGAAAGGGCCACATTAGAACGTTTTTAGAAGGTGCCACAGCCACCAATAACTTTCCAAAACATTTCACCTTTTAAAGAAACAATATGTAGTTAAATTAGACAATTCAGCAAAATCAATGTTGCGCCAACGTGTGAGACCCCTGGATGTGATGTCATTGTGATGGCTCTTTTCTTTCCTACTGAGGCCCACCCCCAAGCAGCGTTTACCAGAAACATCTAAGTTATACTTAAGCTAAGTAGTACTTACAGTAATGAGGTGCCCCCTTGGCAACACATCACATCACTAAAAGTTTATGCATCCAATAATTGTATTGGCCTACATACATTAAAGTTTCTTGCACGTGCAAATAAAATGCTTGCTCATGTGCGAGGTAAACTATTGTATTCATAAACTTTTAGTGATGATGTGAGACATATTTCTGATGTATTGCCTATGGGGCCCCTCATACTTAAGGACTTCTTAGGCTTAAAGGGACACTGTGCAGGAAATGGTCAAAAAGTATATCAATTATACATATAATGCAAAGTAAGATAACACAGGTGTGTGGCCACGGCTTCGACGTACTGCAACTATGCTGCTCATTGAAACTGGGCTGCCTATTGCCAAATTGTATCTTTTCATGAAAGTTTACTAAGAAATAAACTAATATTTTCTAGTATGGCCCAAGTACAGTCATTTTTGCAGCTAAAAATGGCTATTTCTGGAAATTCAAAATGGCAGACCATGGAGAAGATCCCCCTTTTCATGTATGAAAAGTGTAATTTTTCCAGTCATAATGAATAGGCCTACTTAGAATTTGATGGTAGTGGTAAGTATTCATGGAAATGGTAGCATTAGTGAATGGGTAGCATGAATTCTGGAAATAAACAACTAAAAATCTCGCACAGTGTCCCTTTAAGTATTACTGAAGAGTTTCTGGGAAAACACAGCCCTGCATGACTGTGAAGCTACATCAATAACAAGTGGAGCTAAGCCCCCTGCTGGAGGGTTGTGGAACCACATGCATGTGATGAGAGCCTGGTGACAGAGAGATGGTAATGGAAAAAGCAAACAGATCAAAGTGAGCGTGTGTCATTAGGTGTGTAAGCAGCATGTGTGTGTAAAAGGTGTGTGTGCGTATAGTGATGTACATGCATGTAGGCTATGGATTTGTGTGTGTAATCCATAATTCAGGCTCATGAGATCTGAGATTTTTTCTTTTAAATGTGGGTACGGTAGCGCTGAAGGAACACATTCAAATGCAAGATGAAGGTTTTTACTGTTTTGAACCTTTATCATACTTAACCTTTTCGTATAATCAAACAAGTTTAAATATTAAACAAGGATAATCCAAGCTATCATAAAATGCCGTTTTTCTGTCATTATTTTATTTTTTAAGATTGTTGAAATTACATCCAAACCTGCATGAAACTGTGTGAAAAAGTAAATGACGAGAATTGTGATTAATCATATTATTTTGGTCAACGAGTTACTTTTGACTTTCAAATCAAGAGATAATTGTAATAGAACCTGTGTGATAATGTGCATGTAGTATAGGCCATATCAAACCCATGGTATCAAGAGGAAGTGGAGGGGAGGTGTGGAGCGAGGGTGAGGGGAGGGGAGGGGAGGGGAGGGGAGGGGAGGGGGAGGGGAGGTGTGGAGAGAGGGGGAGGGGAGGGGAGAGGAGGGGTGGTGGGGAGCGAGGGGGAGGGGAGGGGAGGGGAGGGGTGGTGTGGAGAGAGGGGGAGGGGAGGGGAGAGGAGGGGAGGTGTGGAGCGAGGGTGAGGTAGGGGAAGGGGGTTGGTGTGGTAGAACAGACCTGTGTGTGCATGGGGACTAAAACCTTGCTAAAGGAAGGTTGCAGAAAACATGCACTATGGATTTCAAGTCTGGGAAAGTGGAAAATGGAGCATTTAAATTCTGCTAAATGATGCTCCCAGCTAGTGTTGATCAAATATTTAAAAATGTACTTTTCACGAATTTCACTAAAAACGCCAATTTACTGCCATTCAGAATTTGTACAATGTGGGTGACAAGAAGCACTGTACGTTCATTTAACTGTATATTTTAAATCAATCAATCAATAATATATTCATAGCACAATCATATACAAAATATTAGTAATATATTCCCATTATACTCAGTTGAACAGAATGCTATATTAGAAAACCATGAATACTGTAAATCAAAAAGCACTTACACAATCTCGTCATTCTCGAACTCCAGAACTCCGTGGGTGTCTTCGAAGTCTTCGCCGCCCCCTTTGGCTGTTCCCTCTATTGTCTTATAGGGCACCACGACGACCCCGCGGGCCCCCGAGGAGCGCACCACCTTCACCTCCATCATGCCCACGCTCTCACTAATAGTCACCTGGGGGTCCTCAAACGTGAAGATGCCGGCGTGGTCGTCATCAAATATGGTGACGGTAGCGGTGGAGGGCAGACCGAGGCAGGCTAGAACCTCTGGGGGGTTGGCCCCGGAATTCACCGAAGCCACCCGCACGTTGCTGAGGTGCACGAAGAAATGCTCATCTTCTTCAAAGATGTCGTCGTCAATGATATCAATATGGATCTCCTTCTCCGTCTCGCCGGGCTTGAAGACGACGGTGCCTTGAGTGCATTGGTAGTCAGAGCCGGCGTTGGCCGTGCCGTCTTCGGTAAAGTAGTCCACGGAGACGGTACTCGTCAAGTCGCCGCCCCGCCGCACGATATTCATGGCCACCTTGCCACAGTTCTCCAGACACTGGTAGGTGCAGGGGTCGAAGAAGATCTTGGAGAACAGATCGTTGTCGGAGACCACGGAGCGCATCTCGTGCAGGCCGATGGCCTTCCTCGCCTGGTCGGCCGCGTGCTTCTTCAAGATGTTCCCGGCGCCGGTCATGAGCCTGGTTGCCTGGCAACGGTAGAAGGCGCGACTCTTCTGCTGCTGGTTGAGGAACTGGTAGTTGGCGAGCTCGATGAGCTGCTCCATCTCCTTCTCCGGGTGCTTCTGCTTCAGCTCCTTCAGTATGCGGGCCAGCTCCATCCGAACGTCCTCCTCGTCCACCTCTCGGTCCTCAAGTCCGTCCAGATACTCGTCCGCGTGCGAGTTCAACATCATCTGCTGCCCGTCCATCTCCATGTCTGCTTTCGCGGGGCGGTCTGGCTCGCCCTCGGTCTCGATGATCACCCCTTTCCGCTTGCCCACGCGGTAGCGCTTGTGGACGTACTTGTAGATGAGTAGGCGGCGGTCGGCCACCCAGGCGAACAGGACGCAGATGGGGAAGAAGAGCAGCGTCAGAAGCCCCTCCCACACCTCCACCTCGCCCGGCGTGATCACCGCCAGGATCAGGTACAGCCAGGTGTACGCAAACACGCTCCAGAACGCCGTCACGAAGAACACTCTCAGGTGCTTGACTTTGCGGTGGTCGTCATCGGGGATGACGGAGACGCACAGGCCGATGATGACGAACATGTTGAAGGCGGCGCTGCCCACGATGGTGTTGGGACCCAGCTCGCCGGCGTCGAAGCCGTGGCCACACACCTGTGCAGGGCGGGGGGGGTATCTTACATTACATTTAGCTGACACTTTTATTTGTTCAAAGCGACTTACAAATTGTTTTTCTGGGTATTGGTTACAGTCCCTGGAGCAATTTGGGGTTAGGTGCCTTGCTCAACGGCACTTCAGCCATGGATGGAGATGTAGGGAGAGGTCAGGGGGTATTCAAACCGGCAACCCCCAGATTAAAAGATCAACTCTCTAACCACTAGGCCACAGCTGCCCCACTTACTTAGCATTATATGTATAATATTTATTGATATACTGAGGAGACATGTGCAATTGGATAGCCATAAGGGGTAGTATTAGTGATATTGGGATGACAGGATCAGAAGAGAGGGTTGTTTGGCAAAAAATGGTTGTCTGCTGTGGGGATATATCTGTAGGCAAGCTGGGCAACAATGTATCTATGTTTGCATGCATATATTGTATGTTTCTTGTGCGTTCCATCTGTGTACCTAAGTCTTGTCTTGTTTATGAATTGTAAATCGCACATTCTCATGTCCACGCGAAATGTATCTCCTGCAGAGACAATAAAGGGGCCCTTCTCAAAACCTAGGACAGTGTCCTTCTAAGTGTATCAGCCTAATTAGTCTCACCCAGTGATTGGATACTCTTTATTAGTCACACCCAGTGATTGGATATTCTGTAGAGTTCACCAAAGAGTATCCGATCACTGGGCATGACTAATTAGGCTGATACACTTGAAAGGGCACTGCCCTAGGTTTTGAGAAAGGCCCAAAAAAGGCCAATCTCATCTTACCTCCACCACCGAGAGCAGGATCTCCGGCGCCGACGAGCCCAGCGCCATGAGTGTCAGGTTCGAAACCGTCTCGTTCCAGATGCGAACCGTGGTGGTGGTGATCTCGCCGTCCGGTCTCTTGATGACGATCTCTTTCTCTTGCGAGGTGATGACCTCGATGGACGCCATGAAGCGGTCCGCGATGATGGACACTCCAAGGAACATGTACATCAGCCCCACGAAGTAGATGATAGCGCGCGCCAACATGTCTTCAAACGGCGGGTTCACGGGCATCCATACGGGAAGTATCACGCCGGGCTTGCACTCGGTACTCCCGCCACACGTAGGAGTCCCATTGGTCGCGGAATGTCCATGGTGGCTCGTGCCGTTGATGGACGTGGGGTGTGTCTCGTGCACAAAAAAAGCCAAAGTCAGAGTTGTTAAAATAAGGACGAATGGTTGATCCATTATGCTGCTGATCGGATATATCCTTTTCCAGTCACTTCCTGTTTTAGCTTCCTGTAAAAACAAGAAAAGAAAAGAGGTGGAATAATGGGGATCAGTCATCATCAGCCAGTCAATCAATACACAACACAAACACTAACTTGAGCCAATGAACAACCCCAACCCCGAAGAGAAGCCGAATGGTAAACAACACCAAACCTAACCCTTAAGAGAAGCATCACCAACCCTGAAGACACCAACCCTGAAGACACCAACCCTGAAGACACCAACCCTGAAGACACCAACCCTGAAGACACCAACCCTGAAGACACCAACCCTGAAGAGGAGTAACACCAACCCTGACCCTGAAGAGGAGTAACACCAACCCCAACCCTGAAGATGAGCCCTGGTGTCACTTGTACCTCTTATTCACTTTACTTGAAAACCTGCTGCTACTAAGTATTGTACCCCAAACACAATTGTGTTGCCTTTTGACAATGACAATAAACTCTTCAATCTTGAGTCACCAACCGCAACCCTGAAGTGTAGCCCAATGGTACAGGTTCACCAATGAACCAGCTCAACTAATGAGCTCAACCAGTGAACTAGTGAACCAGTGAAATCAGTGTTTCTCAATGGGGGCTGTAGAGCCCCCCAGGGGGTCTTAAAGAGCCCTATGGGGCTTTGAGAAGGATACAGCTGAGGTTGGGTTGGGTGGGGTGGGGTGCTCTGTTGCAATTGAGGTACATTAGTCCATTTGAATTTGTAGTACTAAAGGGGGCGTTGGCAGGCTTATGATGAGGGCAAGGGGGCGTTGTGATGCTTATGATGAGGGCAAGGGGGCGTTGGGAGGCTTATGATCGTTTATTCAAAAAATGTTGAGAACCAATGAGTTACATGAAGTAAAAGAGTGAATCATGAACCAATCCATGAACCATTGGCTGTCTGTCTGCTCCAATCCAGTGGCTGCTGTCTGCCTGCACCAATCCAGTGGCTGCTGTCTATCTGCTCCAATCCAGTGGCTGCTGTCTGTCTGCTCCAATCCAGTGGCTGCTGTCTGTCTGCTCCAATCCAGTGGCTGCTGTCTGTCTGCTCCAATCCAGTGGCTGCTGTCTGTCTGCCTCCAGTGGCTGCTGTCTGTCTGCTCCAATCCAGTGGCTGCTGTCTGTCTGCTCCAATCCAGTGGCTGCTGTCTGTCTGCACCAATCCAGTGACTGCTGTCTGTCTGCACCAATCCAGTGGCTGCTGTCTGTCTGCACCAATCCAGTGACTGCTGTCTGTCTGCACCAATCCCGTGGCTGCTGTCTGTCTGCTCCAATCCAGTGGCTGCTGTCTGTCTCCAGTGGCTGCTGTCTGTCTGCACCAATCCAGTGGCTGCTGTCTGCACTCTGCACCAATCCAGTGGCTGCTGTCTGTCTGCTCCAATCCAGTGGCTGCTGTCTGCCTCCACAAGTGCATGAACCACCTCATTGGTTAAGAAGTGATTCATAGATTCATAAACCAGTGGTGGTTCATAGGTTCATTAATAATGTCGGACTGCCTTGCTGTGTCCTCTCTAGTGTTATTTTCTACCTCTATGGTCGGACTGCCTTGCTGTGTCCTCTCTAGTGTTATTTTCTACCTCTATGGTCGGACTGCCTTGCTGTGTCCTCTCTAGTGTTATTTTCTACCTCTATGGTCGGACTTCCTTGTTCAACCCACTAGTTCGCCTACAGCGTTGCCAGATGTGTCTGATCAAATCCGGCACAAAAGCTTCTCAAAAACTGCCAAAATGTGCTAAACTCTGCCCAATTTCAACAAATTCAACAAAACTGCAGGAAAAATAACGCCAAATGGGCAATTTCTCCTGTTTTTACCCACAGATGGCCATCCCAAGTAGCCCAATTGGACGGGTAACTGCCCAATCTGGCAACACTCCTACAGGATTGTAAGGCTGTTCCTAACCAGCCATTCAAGATTTCTGTACTCTTTGACCAAACCCACAGAGAGTATTTTGAAAGCTCAACTTGTGTACACAAAGTCGTTTCTCAATGCCTGATGGGCTGGTCTTGGTTACATGCCCTTTATGTAGCCACGACATTCAGCACAAAGCAAGTCAGGCCAACAGGCAAAAATAGGAACAAACATGAGTACTGAAAAAAAAAACTACATATAAAAATGTGATCCCAGTTTAACTTCAAAACATATGTATGGCCTATCAAAACATAGCTATGTGATTTTACAGTTTAAAAAACACCATTTATGCCATTTACACCAAGAATTACAGATACTATAGCCTACAAGCCATCAAGTAGTTATTTAATAATGGCTAATTATCCATTTGACAGCGGTGTAGTTAAAATAATATTTGCACAGTTTTTCAAACTTTGAAGAATCGTTTCTACAGCTGGTGCACTTGAACTGATCCGTCCCTCTTATGTGTTCCTCATATTGTTGACGTTTCGCACACAACTACAGATTTCAGGTTGCTGCTGAGACTTGTGAAGTATTGGAACGCTGGAAAGTTGCATGTAGATGGAGGGCACACACACACAAATGTTTTGACATGATGTTTGCAGTAAAAGCAACAAACTCAAATTAATGGTCCAAATATTATAGGTGCTATCATTGCTTATTTACCCAAAGCCTTTGTTATACGTAGCTTTGTTAAAACTATTAACTCAGTAGTAGACACAAACATGTTAACCTTGAACAGAAGACCAGTGGACTGGCTTAACTTTGAGGCGTAGGCCTACCATCACATATCGTATATGTGATTAGAATTTTTTTCAAAAGTTTGAGTTCTCATTGTGATGTCACAGGGACTAAGCAGGATTTTTAACACAGAGTTCTATGGGAGGTGTAGAATGCTAAAATAAAGGTCTAGAACTGGGGAGAGATTCCTTACTCCTCAAAGGGTTA